>NC_087447.1:48146962-48477319 GCF_036321535.1 Camelus dromedarius
AATCTGTATTCATAAACACAAGGCAAAAACATCCTTAGGGTCTAAACAAGGGACCAAATATCCTGACCTCTCTGCTGAAGCTCCAAGAGAGAAAATAGAAAAGGAGACAGGCCTTTGCTGATCTGCATTTTATCAAGATTTCTTTGATTCTTCCATCATCTTTTTTCATCAATAAAAAAGCTCACTGTGTGCCATTTCACCATTGTAACTTTTATTTCTTCTGGTGATTATGCAGTGGTCAGTGCCCATGTAGTAAAGGCCTCTGCCTTGGGGCCCTACCACTTAACATTCTCTTGGTCCATCCATTTCTCCGTCTGTCCACTCGGCAGTTATTCGCCAAACACCTACTCTGTGCCAATAACTTTCAGTTCTTTTGATGCTCTTCTATTTTGTTTTCTATTTTATTAACTTTTTCTGTTATCTTTATAATTTTTCTTCCTTTACTTTTTTTGAATTTAATTTCTGGATGTTTTTCTTAACTCCTACTTCCTAGGATAACTTCCTAATCTCAAATAGGTAGATATTTAGTTAATTGATTTTCAGCCATTTTCTCCTTCCAATATATGCGTTTAAAACCATACATTTCACTCTAAGCATAGCTTTAGCTTTATTCCTTGAGATTTGACATATTGTATTTTCATTATCATTTGACAATTTTGATTAAGTTATTTTCTAATTTCTATTGTGATCTATTTCTTGATCTGTGGATTATTTAGCATTATACTGTTCAATTTCCAAACATCGGGGGATTTTCTAGGTCTTTCTTTCTTACTTTTTTAATTACTAGCAGAAGCCAACTGTGGCCATTGAGCATACTCTACATGATTTAGGTCTTTGAAATTTGGTTAAACTTATGTTATTTTCCAGCATATCAATAAATATTCCATGTATGCTTGAAAAGAATATGTATTCTATGGTTATTGAATCCAGTGTTCTATATATGTCAATTCGGTTAACATTTTTAACATGTTTTCTGAATCTTCTTTGTCCTTATTGATTTTTTAATTTGCATATTCTAACAGGTACTGGGAGAATTGTGTTAAAATTTCCCACCATATTACAGATTTGTTTATTTCTCCTTGAGAAAGACGCCCTGTCCTAGAGGCTCTCACAATTGAGTATGAGGGCTGACATATAAGTAGACAATAATTGTGAGTATGTGTTTAGACATTCTGGCAGAGAGAAACCCAGGGAACACCCAATGTTTTGGTCATCCTGAACTTCTGGAAGTGGAGTGGTTTCTGTCTCACTCTCTCTTTGATCACTTGCTCTGAAAGATGCCAGCTGCCATGTCATGAGAACGGATTCACATTATGAGGAACTGAGACCTCCTGCCAACAGCCAAGCTTCTTGTCAAGCTTCAGATGCCTGCAGCCCTGTCTGGGGTCTTGACTGCAACCTCATGAGAACCTGGAGCCAGAATCACCTTGTTAAGCCACTTCCAAATTTTTGACCACAGAAAATATGTGAGACAATGGTTGTCTAATATTTTAAGCCACTAAGTTTTGGGGTAATTTCTCATGCAGAAATAGATAATTTATACTCCCCCTTGGACTGCTTATAGTTGAACTGTTAAAGATCTATTTCTGTCACATAGGATCACTGTTCTAGTAGTTGAACTTATATCACTGCTAATGCAAAACTGTCCCTCTGATTGAGACATTTCTTGAGCACCACCACACATCTTGCCCCTTCACCTGCCTAGCTCATTCATCCTCCAGGACTCACCTCTTCTGTCTCCATCTCTAAGAAGCCTCTTGTTCCCAGGGACAGAGAGCCCCTACATTTTTCTCTGCAACAGCTCTGGTCACTCCAAGTAGTGACCAACTCCTTCCACATTTGCCTTCTGTAGAAAATGATGTTCACCTTGAAGCAGGACCCTAGGCACAGAGCCAGGCATGAAACAGGTAGAGAGAGTCAGTTTACTGACTGAATAAGTTAGGAAACAGCTTCTCATTCCTAAGGGCATTGGTGAATTTGGAGGTCCTCTGTGGAATGAAGCTCCTGTACCCATGGGATCTTCAGTGAGCTTAGTAAGGACTCAAAGAACCCTTAGGAAACTCCTTTGTTAGGCCCATGACCAACTCAGAAGACAGATAACTCTCAAGGACACTTCCAGAAATGTTCCTGGGATTCATAATTATAAACAAAAAAACATGACAATAATTTCTAGCCATTAAGAGAAAAAATTTATTTTAAAATATGGAAATAAACACTCAAAAAGATACTCAACACCATTAGTCATTAGGGACATACAAGTCAAAACCACAATGAGATACCACTTCAAACTCACTAGGATGGCTAATAATTATAAAGATAGATAATAACAAGTGTTTGCAAGGATGTGGAGAAATTGGAAACCCCATATATTGTTGGTAGGAATGTAAAATGGTGCAGCTGCTTTGGAATAGGCCAGCAGGTCCTCATAAAGTTAAACATAGAATTACCATATAAGCCAACAATTCCACTCCTAGATATATACCCAAGAGAAATTAAAACATATGTCCACACAAAAATATGTACATGAATATTCATAGCAGCACTACTCACAATAGCCGAAAAGTGGAAACAACCCAAATGTTCATCAACTAATGAATGAATAAACAAAATATGGTATATCCATACAATGGAATGTTATTTGGAATAAAAAGTAGTGGAGCACTGACACAACATATCATAACATGGATGCACCTTGACAACATTATGCTATGTGAGAGAAACTAGTCACAAAAGATGATACATTATATCATTATACTCATATGAAATGTCCAGAGTAGGTAAATCCATAAATATGGACAGTAGATATAAGTAGATGTAGTGGTTGCCTGGGCTGAGAGGGTATTGTGGTTGAATTGTCCCCCACAAAGATGTGTTCAAGTCTTAACCCCTAGTACCTCTGCATATGACCCTACTTGGAAATAGGGTCTTTGCAGATATAATTAAGATGAGGTCATACTAGTGTAGAGTAGGTTCTTTATCTACTACGAATGATGTCTTTATAAGAAGAGAAGAGACACACACAGAGAAAGAATGCCACGTGAAAACATGACACATAGGGAGATTGTCCTGTGACAACGGAGGCAGCAACCGGAGTGATGCACCTACAAGCCAAGGACCACCAAGAATTGCTGACAACAGGAGAAGGTAAGAGAAAGGCATGGAACAGATGCTCACCTAGAGCCTGCAGAGAGTGTGTGGTGCAGCCAGCACCTTGATTTTGGACTCCTAGCCTCCAGAACTGTGAGAGAATAAATTGTTGGTACTTTAAGCCCCCCAGTTTGTGGTACTTTGTTATGGCAGCCTTACCACATGGGTACAGGGGACTGGCGGGAAGCAGGAGTGGCTGCTAAAGGATCCAGGCTTTCTTTGTGGGGTGGTGAAAATGTCCTAAAACTGATTGTGGTGATGGTTGTACCACTCTGTGAACATAGTCAAAACCGTTGAAATGTTTATTGAGACATATCTCAATAAACACATTACATTTAAAGAACAAAAAATGCTATCAGGGATCTCACAGAATCAACAAGAGGCCTAGAGAAGCAGGTATGGAGTCAGGAATATCACCTTAAACCACATAAAGCTGGTCTGGGGAGAACCCCACAGTTGCTTTTTCTAACCCTAGCCACTACAGACTTTTAAAAATTATTATTAAATAAAGCAGGTCCTCTTTTTTTTTTTAATCAACTTAATGTATAATTTACATACAACAAACTGCACCCATTTTGTTGTTTTGACCCATAGTTTGATGAGTCTGAAAAATGCATAGATCCCATGTAACCACTGTCACAATCAAAATAAAAAATATTTCCATCACCACCAAAAGTTTCCTTGTGCCCCTTTACAGGGAATTCCTCCTCCATCGCCAGCCCCAGGCAAATACTGATCTGCATCCTGCCCACTTCCTGAGCTTGGTTGTCCAACCTTCCCATCAATTCTGTGAACTACCTGACACACTTCCAATCAATTACCTTCCTTAAGTGAGCCAGGATTGGTGTCTGTGTTCACAATCAAGCATCATGACTGATAAAACAGGGAGAGCGCGAGTAAGGAGGAAGCAAGAGAAAAATAACTTAGAAAAAACATATCCATTCTGAATCCACTTACATAATGTTCAAAAACAGAAGAAAACAACTGATATAAATATATTACATGTTATATAATATTATATGTATTATATTATAAATAGCATAATTTAGAGATACATCCCTATTTGGTAAAACCAAAGAAAACAAAGGGCACGTTTGGGATAGTCCAGATTATGATTTAGCAAATGTTCACTGTACTTCCCTCGGCTGTGAAGGCATGTACTTCCTGGCCCCACCGAGGCTGGGCTTGGCCACATGACTTGCTTCGGCCAGTGCAATGTTAGCAGATATGACATGAACAGTGCCTTAAATGTGCTCGTGCTGTTGGTTGCGGCTCTCATACTTCAGTGAGCTACCAACAGAAGAATAGGTAGACTCTGATCCAAGCAGGATGAGAGACATATAGAGCAGACCGTATCCAAAAATCCAGCCAACCCACAACCTGAAGCAGAGCCGCCCCACCACACCCAGCCTAGATTAGTGCAAAGCAGTTAACCTGTGGACCCCAAGAGGGAGAAAAAGGCTCACTGAATTTTGAGGCAGTATGTGGCATTTTTGGCAACAAATGACTAATAGGGTGAATAACAGCAAACTCAGGAAGGGAAAGGAAGGGATGTGATCAGGGCTTCAAAGTATTAGTAATGCTCTAGTTTTTAAGCCAAGTAGTAGATTCAGAAGTGTTCATTACATCATTATTCTTTAAACCATACACATTTATTATATATATTCTTGTTTTTTACAGTTAAAAAATAAAAGAGTGAGGGACGAGATTAGGGCCATGGCCTACGTGCTTGTGAGTGGTAGGCAGATTTGGGGGCTGGTGCAAAATAAGGATGGAAGGGGCTGGGAAGAGAAATGTGTAAAGATGGATAAAACCAGTGCAAAACGGATACAACAGAGGTTGGATCTGGATGGCAGAATATTGGGAAATTTTATTTTCTTCCTCATCCTTCTCTGGGCTTCCCAAATTTTCTCCAGTGACTTCCGTAATCAGAGGCAAGAACAAAAAATGTAATGGCAGACACAGGCAGTCACTTCCCAACAGGCCTTCTCTCTTTCTTCTCACTGACAGGATGAATCATAATTGGTATGAACCAGCCTCTGTCCCCTGCAATTGGTTTAGTGGAGCCCATGTGCCCCACTTCTGAGCAGTGGGGTGAAAGGGGAGGCCTCCTAGTGGGAGGTAGGGGCAGAATTTTAAGAAAGACTTCCCTCTCTGGTAAGAGAAAAAGAAAGAGAGAAAAGGGGGAGAGATGTGGGAAGTTGTTGGGTAATGATGTATTTGCATCTGCAGCCGCTGCCTGACAACCATGAAGGAAGATGTTGCCAAGCAAGGGGGCTGAGGGGAGAAATGGCAAGGTCCTGAGTGACAGGTTGAGCCGCTGAGTCAAACCACTGGCTGTTCAGCTGACTTCCTGTTAAGCAAGATTATAAAACTTTCGTGGCTTAAGTCACTTTCTGTTGGGAAGACTCAGTTACAGCCCCAAACATCCTAATTGACACAGAAAATCTTTTTTAAGTGTGAGGAGAGGCATATCTGGATAGCCTTAGAGGCTCGTTTCACCCCCTAGACAGCCAGCTCAGTGTGTCTGGATGAGCCCAGTGGTGTCAGCTGCAGGGTCCTAGGAGCTCCCCCTTTCCAACAGATTCTACATCCTCTACAGGGGATCTTCCAATGTGAAACAGCTGTTCCCACTCTATTTGAAAGTTACTTTAAAAAAAATCATTCATGTCAGCAAAGTATATTCCTTCTCCATTTCAGCATTACCAGAAAAGGGCCCTTTCTCCTGGGACTCTGACCACAGTGCAGTGGGGTAACGAGAGTTCCACGGATTGCCTGTGCCCTACTTCTCTGCTTGTTTGTTTCCTTTATTCTGCCCTATTTTGTATCTGTACCACTGAGTAGGGCTAGTGGTGTGTGTTCCACAATTTCTTTGCATCACAAAGTGTTAAGCAAAGAGGAAACCGTAAGACAGGGACAGTCAAGGAGGCATAAAATAAAATTGATCACAGTCAATATCAACTGATTGCAATTGGCTCTGTCTGCTCAGCCAGACCTGCTCCACAAGCTGCATGCAGGGTAAAGCCACAGGTGTGCAAGGTGGGAGACAAGGCTTCAGCCTGGCAGCACCATCTACTCCTGGAGACCTCCCCAGCAGATTCACTTTCCATGGCCTTGCATCAACCAGGTCTTATCTCGAGAAATCACCAGTTCCTCCCCAAAGGGCAAGCTTATAAAAACATGTCACATCATGTCACCAATTGTCAAAAACCCACCATAGCTTTCTATCGCACTCTATGTTCCCCTCTGTCTTTCTTCCTGTGCGGGCTCACACCAGTGGGTCATAGCTTGTGAAGTCCAGGGCATCCCTGGCCACACCTCCTGGTTTCACTGAAGCTTTGCACACACCATGCCCCTCCCACAGGACCTGAGAAGAGGGAGAAACTCCGGAGAAGTGGGATTCAGGGCTTCAGCTATGTGAGTCCACCCAGGGTCCTCCCAAATACTATGTTCTGGGGACTTCAAGGCCAGTCTCTAGCAGCTGGTTGCTCCTCAGGAGGAAACTTCAGCTGCCCTTCCCCCCTCCCCATCTTAACACATCTCCCCATGAAGGACAGGCTGCTGGTGGCAATTATCTACTAGTCATGGGAGTAAGTTTATAGGTGCTACTCAAGCCGGGGACTGTCAGCTAGAAGGGTTACTCTAAAAGTTCTGCCCAGAATGGAGCCCAGTTTATCTACTTCTTCACCTTGGCTAAAGCACTGGAAAGTCCTGCACTGACCTGGGTGCAACAACTAAATATAGCCACAAGAGGGCAGTAACACACCTTCCCAACTACCAGGGTTTGGCTTCTGCCAGGAACGTCTCAAGATGCTTTTATCCTCATAAAGCAGGAGAGCCAGATGGAGATCTGTGGTTGCCTGGTGAAGGTAAATAACTTGATGTGCCTTTAAAATGACATTCTTTAAATACCTGTTTAAATGCATATAGTGGGGAGGAAAAAAACTACTTTTCTGTTAATAAATACAGTATATGTAAGTGAAAAACAATATCTAAAAATAGATTTGTAAGTAAATAAATCTAAATCTACTCTTTGTGGTTAGCAACTAGGAGGGGGCTTGAAGGAAGCTGGTATTCTTTCTTGATTTGGATGCTAGTCACACAGGCATGTTCACTTTGTGAAAGTTCATCTAGCTGTACTATTATGATTTGTATACTTTCCCACAGGTATGTTATGCTTTAAGAGAAACTTATAAAATATTAATGATGGCTCAATTAAAAACTGTACTTTTTATGTTCAAAATAAGGGATTAGTGCACTGAATGTGGCATAAAAGTTTTTGAGAATAAATAGGTAATATATTCACAAGGTTCAAAATTCAAACGACACAATAGGGTGAATGAAAATCTCTCCCCCATTCCTGTTCTTCAGCCACTCAATTCCCTCCTGTAACAGTTATCTTATTGTGTAATAAATCACCACAAGACTTAGGGGCTCAAAGCAACAACCACTTATTTTCCTATGATGCTATGGTTCAATAATTTGGGCTGGACCAAGCTGGGTAGTGCTTCAGCTGGTCTCACCTGGGTTGAACCATGCTGCTCAGTCCCTTGGCAGATGGACTGTGTCTACAAGGTATAAGATGGCCTCGCTCATGTGTGTGGCAGTTCAGGCTGTGTGTCTACTGGGCCTCTTTCTCCCTGTGGTCTCTCATCCCCAGGGATGGTGGTCGTTACATGGTGGTCTCAGGGCAGCAAGAGGGAAAGGATGGAAGCTACAAGGATTCTTAAGCCTAGGCCCAGACTCTGCCATCACTTTAGTTACGTTCTATTGATCAAAGCAAGTTAGCTGGCTAGACAGCTGTGAGTGGGGAAAAACAGACTCCATCTCTTGATGGAAGGAGCAGCAAAGCCACATAGCAAAAAGCCATGTATTCAGGGACTGGGAAGAATTTGTGGCCATATTCTACCACACTTCCCATGGAATTTCTTGTATAGCCGTCTAGAAATATTTTGTACATATTTCAACAAATGCGTACATACATGTACATATATATTCATATATATGCAAATGCATCCACTTAAATCTAGAAACCTGAAATACTTTCCTAAATTCTCTCTTTCCCTTAAGAGTTATACTCAGTCCAGCAGCAAGTTAGTAAAATCTCCAAAATGCATTAAAAAATCCATCCGCTTATCATCTCTATTGCTACCTCCCCCTTCCAGGTCTTTTCCACCTCCTGCCTGGCATAGTTACTAACTAGTCTTCTTGCTCCACTTTTGTCCCACTTGAAGATTCTTCACCTAGCAGGTAGAGTGAGCTTTTAAAAACATAAATCATATCATGTTATTTATTTGTCAAAAATTCCCTAAGGGTTTCTGTCGCACTCAGTGTATTTCTTGTATTTCTCCTCTCTCCTCTTTCTAGAATGTAAATTTTTTTTTCATTAATGGATTCTCTGGACATAGCACACTGTCTGGTCCAATACAGGGGCTCAACAAGTACTTATGGACCAAACAAAGATGATTAAAGAGGACATGGATGTGACAATAAACTCTGTGAAATAATTGAGGGAAGCCTTCACTATGGGAGACTGGAGGAAACTCATGGCTCAGTCTGGGGGTTCAGGGAGGGCTTCCTGGGGTGGTGGCCTCTGAGCTGTGTTCAGAGCCCATCTGAGTATGCTGTTCCATGAGCAACTGGGATGCCAAACAGCCCAGGAGACCAGGGTCACTTTAACAACTGGGAGCAGCTGCCGTAGTACTTGTGTGCAGCAACTCTAGAAGAGGATATTTTAATGAGTCCATGGACCCATATAATTTATGAAGTCTGTGAACTTAAATGGGAAAAAAATACATATTTATATTCATTAACCCTTAATTAAATTTATCATTTCCTTCAATTATGAATGTAGGCAACCAACCACAGTAGCATTAGAGGTAACTGTGACTATGTCATTAACAGAAATCACGGGTATTTTATGTTACATTAGAGTCGTTCCAGATGTCTTTAACATTCATACTCATCACTCACTCAAACTTAGGAGTTATTAGATCTGCGTCTAGATTTTGTTGTTAAATGTGTTAATAAAGAAGCACATAGTTTACTGTATCTCAAATGCTTCCTTTATATCTTGATAACTAAATTTCAATAATATTGGGTTCCTTTTTAATCCTAGGTATTTTGGATACTTAAGAACATTATTCTGAGGAGGGGTCCAGAGGATTTCCCAGACAACAAGAGGTTTATAGCAGAGAAAAGAAGAATCCCTACCCTGGAGCCAGCCTGCTTGAGATCTATGACCAGATATGCCACTCACTGGTTGTGTGACCTCAGACAAGTTATTTAGCCCTTCTGTGCTTCAGTTTCTCTGCATGTAAAATGACATGACTTAACAGTTTTACCTCCAAGAGTTGTTGTAAGCATCAAGTGAGCTAATGTACGTACAGTGCTTAGAATAGAGCCTGGCATGTAGGAAGTACTATAAGTGTTTGCTATTATTGTTATTATTATTCTTAAAAGATATATCAATAGACCCCAAGCAAGGAGAAGATAGAAATCCAAGTGCTTTGGCAAGATACATGTCATCTCAGGGTTGTCCCATCACCCCTGATGGGTGGGGTGTGCTATGCCCCACGGAGCCCTGTAATCCTCCCAGTGTGGTCTCAGCCTACTAGGTGGCCCCTCAGGGTCTCCTGATGACCAGCCCACAGATCTAAAAATGGAAGATCTTACAATTGATTAGACTCATTTTTACATAAAACAGAGGCTGATTATTAGCCATCTACTGCATATATTATTAAGTTAGCAAAAATTTATTAATCATAAGCAGAAATATACCTTACTAGGCAATATTGATAACTCACAATCAGAACTTCACTAAAGAGCCCTGTTACTGCACATAACTGGCAGGATCCAGTTGGGGTACAAAAAAGGTGACATCTCTTTCTTAGCAGAATGTTTGTATATCTCTCTTGGTCCCCAAGTCCAGAATTATCCAAGAACTCTGGAGGTTTTTTCAAGTCCAAGAGGATGGTCCTGCTTCCAAAGTCCACTAAATCCAAGGTGCCCTTGACCATTGCTAACATGATACTCATGTTGAGTCAGATCCTTACTCAGGCCACAGGGACCTCCTGTTGGGTACTACTCTGAACCTGATGGGCGTGCTGAGTTCTTTGTGTTCCCTTCTCATGTACAGTCACTGTTCTCCAAACATATAAATATATTCCCTGCGGAGAGATGGGAGTGCAGAGTGCTAACTCTGACCATGAGCTGTGGCAGAACAGTGACCTGTGTTTCCAGCATGCCTCATGATGAGGGCCTCTGGGGCCTCTGGTGTCTTTTCTTGAAGGCTGAGCCCAGTGAGTACCATCTCAACCTACCAAGGAGGTTGTAAACATGTGACTTCACTGCTTCTGGGAGGATCCTTGGCTGGAATGCAAAGTTTTCTACTTCCTCCCCAGGGACCAGATCAAGGTGGGTGAAGAGGAAAGATCTTTTTCAGGTTCAGAGTAACACAAGAATCCTGTGTAGCCCTTCAGCCATAACACAGGTATCTATTCACCATACATTTATCTAACCAAAGGAGCCACTGAGTGATTCCTCTCTGAATAAAGTTCTGCTCTCAGGAGCCTTGCTGTATAAACCAAGTATAATGTTTGTTTTCCCAGCAGCCTTCCCTCCCCCCCTACACCTTCTTTCAGAAACAGAACTTGCCCTAGACGGGCACATGACAGAAACTGGGCCAATCAGAATCCTTCCCTGGGATGTTTTCCTCCTGGAGCTGGCAGATAGGAAAGAATGAAGCAGACACACAGAGGCCAGGGGCAGAGAGAGAGAGAACATACTTTTTGCTTATGCTAGTCCCAGCTTTCTGGATGTACAACTAGAAACCCTGCCTAATACAGACCATTTCTAATAGTTCCTCGTGATCAGGCACACTTATCTGTAAATGGTTGGGATTTATGACATTTTCATGACAAGGGGATAAGTGTATGCTAGTGTTCATGTCAAATTATCCATACTCCTACTGTTAAAGCATAAAACTAAAACATTGTCTAAAAATACTTGCTGTTGTCACCAGGTTTTCTTCCCACTTAGGATGGGTTGCTTGGGCAGGAGATGGGTTCTTAGGCCCATGATACAACAGTTTGCAAGCCACTGCCTTGGACGGTCCAGTCTTGGGGATAGTCTGTCTGAGGGCACCAGAGCCATGAGTCCTAACCTCTGCCACCTATCTGACCAGTGTTTTCGAAATGTCAACGGGAGGCCCAGATACAGATGCAACTTGGGGAAATCCAGCAAGACTGACTTACCTAGAAAATGGAAGGAAGCTGGTACTGACAGGATACACAGCACAGAGATCAGCAACAGGGACAGATGAGGGAGCTTCCGGAGCCCTTCCAAAGGGCCTCGCCAAGGAGATACAGCTGTGGATGACGAGCCTGAGTGAATGGGGGTCCTACCAGACCTTCCGGACTCTCTCCACTGCCTCTCCCTCCCTTCACAACTCCATCCCCAGAACTAACCCCATATAAGACACAGAGAAGCATTCAGTAAAAACTTGCTAACCTGGGGGAGGGTATAGCTCAGTGGTAGAGTGCATGCTTAGCATGCATAAAGTCCTGAGTTCAATCCCCAGTACCTCCGCCAATAAATAAATAAATATACATATATATTAATTAAAAATACATAAAGAAACCTAATCACCCCCCCACAAAAAAAAGACAAAATTTAAAAAAAAATTGCCTAATCTAATGAGTAAGTCAACAGTCCTCACTTAATTCCTAGACTGGCCACATGACTGAGAAGCAGCACACAAGCCCAAGGCTGGATAGCCACATCCATGAAGAATATAAGAGAGCACTCCCTTCTTGGGAAATTCACATTCATTCAACTTCACTTCCTGCTGGTGCAGGTTCAAGGACCCAAGAAGTGTTCTGAAGGTTGAGCAATTACAGGCCTTTTCAGGCTGGGTTTGGGGTTTCATTAATAGCACAGCTCCTTCAAAAATTTAGTAGACCTTTGGTCTGTTTGGTTTTAGTCAGTTCCATTGTGAGTATCTACGGCCAAAGATCTTATCTAGACATGGTTTTCAAGCCTGAAGATTGTGATCTTCTACTTACTTGCCATTCTGCCAACCGGATGATGGCTGTCTTCAGGCCATCTGAAACAACTGGCTGGGGTGGGAGAGCACCATCTTTCTTTGCCAACAGGCAACAGCTTTTCTAAAGAGCGCACTAGTTTTAATTGCTCCTAAGGCTGCCATTTTGCAGTTACCACTCATAAGTGCTTCAGTGAGGAAGCAACTGGTTTTTTAAACTCTGCAAAACTCAAAATTACAGGATTCTCAATCAACCTAGATTACAGGTTATAGCAACGAGTTCTTCCCTTAGCAAAGTTGTGCAGAGCAGCCAGCTCTAGTTTGAGCTTCTCTTTCTCTCTAGTAGGACTTTGCTAAAAGTAGCAAGAAGGAGCCAGAAAACACCAACATTCTAAATTTCCCTACCTTTCTACATTGCATTGCTACTACCTTCGTTAGACCATAATATGCCTTCCAAAATGAGGTAGCTAGTGTCTGAAGATTGCCTCCAATGAAACACATCTCCCAGTACTCACAACCACTATCTTCCCTTTAAATCTGGTCTGGCGCTGTGACTCATGTTAAAGCCTTGAGAAGGTCTGACAGCTTTTACTTTTGCATACTTGGGGTCCAGCTGTCTTGTAAAGAAGCCCAAGCTAAGTCGCATGGAAAGAGAGGTCTCAGCCCTTCCAGCCATCCCACCAAGGTGCCACACTATGAGTGATGTCATCTTGGATATTCCATCCCCAGTCACCATCTGACTGAAACCTCATCAAAGACTCCTGTAAGACTGGCAGAAGAACCACCCAGTCAATCACAGTCAACCCACAGATTTGCAAGAGGTAATAAAATGCTTGTTGTTTTAACCGATTAAGTCTGGTGGGGGGGATGGTTTCCTACAGAGTGATAGGTAACTAACACACAAATTTTTGATCAGATGTTCTACTACTATATAAAAAGAGTCACAAGCTTTCCAGTCTGCAATGCCTGAGTCCTTGGCATCTGCAACCCAACTGTACTCTATAATTAAGCATCTAAATTCTGTCAGTGCCTTCTTTCCAGGTACTAAATTCAACATCAGTTAGAATTAGGTTTACCTGTGAGTGACAGACAAATTAATGATGGCTTAAACTAAATAAAAGTTTATTTCTGTCTCATATAAATGAAGTCCAGAGATAAATAATCTTGATTCTCTAGAGTTCAGGGACCAAGGCTCCTTCTCTCTTGTTCTGCCATCCTCAACACATGGCTTTTCTCTCATGGTCCAAGATGGCTTCTCAAGCTCCAGCGACAATGGCTGCTTTTCAACCAACAGATGGTGAAAGAGACAAAGAAAGATATGTCTCTCCCTCTAAAGACATTTCCTGAAGTTGAAGAGGATGCTTCTGCCTATATCTCATTTGCCAAAACTTACTCACACAGCCACACTACGCTAGAAGATAGGTTGGAGATATGGTCTTAATTCCAAGTGGCTATGTGCCCAGATGTAAATCTAGAGTTCCTCTAAGGATGAGGAGAATGAATATTGGAGGTTAACTAACCATGTCTGCCACAGATTGCTCTGATTACATGGCTTTCTAGTCAATTCTGATTTTTGGAGAGCATATCTCTTTATCTGTTTTTATTTTTCATACTTTTTTGGGTTAATTTCTTTTAAAAAAAGAAGATGAAATAAATTTGTTAGCATTCTAGCTGGAATTAAATTAAATGTATATAGTAACTTGGAGAATTGATGCTTTTATAAATTTATCTTTGTATCCAAGAACAGGGCATGTCTTTTCACTCAATCAAGTCTTGTTTTATACAGAAACAGACTCACAGATACGGAAAACAAACTTACAGTTACCAAAGGAGAAAGAAATGGGGGAGGAATAAATTAGGGGTTTGGGATAAGCAGATACAAACTACTATTTATAAGAGATAAAAAAACAAGGTCCTACAATGTTCTACTGTATAGCACTGTCCTACCATATATTCAGTATAATAGCCTATAATGAAAAAAAAATGTATATACATACGCATGTATGACTGAATCACTATGCTGTACATCAGAAAGTAACACAACATTGTAAATCAACTATACTTCAATATAAATAATAAATAAATAGGTAGATAGATAGACAGATAAATAAACACATAGAAGTGTAGGCAATACAGCTTCTAGAAGTGCATCTTTTTTATTGTATTCCATTTTTTTAAACATTCTTTATTGATTTATAATAATTTTACAATGTTGTGTCAAATTCCAGTGTAGAGCCCAATTTTTCAATTATACATGAACATATGTATATTCATTGTCACATTTTTTTCTCTGTGAGCTACCATAAGATCTTATGTATATTTCCCTCTACTATACAGTATAATCTTGTTTATCTATTCTACAATTTTGAAATCCCAGTCTATCCCTTCCCACCCCCTGCCCCCTTGGCAACCACAAGTTTGTATTCTATGTCTATGAGTCTGTTTCTGTTTTGTATTTATGTTTTGTTTGTTTGTTTCTTTTTGTTTTTTTTAGATTCCACATATGAGCGATCTCATATGGTATTTTTCTTTCTCTTTCTGGCTTACTTCACTTAGAATGACATTCTCCAGGAACATCCATGTTGCTGCAAATGGCGTTATGTTGTCAGTTTTTATGGCTGAATAGTATTCCATTGTATAAATATACCACATCTTCTTTATCTGGTCATCTGTTGATGGACATTTAGGCTGTTTCCATGTCTTGGCTATTGTAAATAATGCTGCTATGAACATCGGGGTGCAGGTGTCTTTTTGAAGTAGGGTTCCTTCTGGATATATGCCCAGGAGTGGGATTCCTGGGTCATATGGTAAGTCTATTCCTAGTATTTTGAGGAATCTCCATACTGTTTTCCACAGTGGCTGCACCAAACTACATTCCCACCAGCAGTGTAGGAGGGTTCCCTTTTCAACACAGCCTCTCCAGCATTTGTCATTTGTGGATTTTTGAATGATGGCCATTCTGGCTGGTGTGAGGTGATACCCCATTGTAGTTTTGATTTGCATTTCTCTGATAATTAGTGATATTGAGCATTTTTTCATGTGCCTAATGATCATTTGTCTGTCTTCCTTGGAGAATTACTTGTTTAGGTCTTCTGCCCATTTTTGGATTGGGTTGTTTGTTTTTTTCTTATTAAGTCATATGAGCTTCTTTTACATTCTGGAGATCAAGCCTTTGTCGTTTTCATTTGCAAAAATTTTCTCCCATTCCGTAGGTTGTCTTTTTGTTTTACAATACAATACAGCTTCTAGAAGCGCAGCTTTATGCATCTGATGATCCAGATGGAGCATTTTTCTGAGAGCATTTGCAACTCCCCATCTCTGGGCATGGGATGCTGTTTCTTCTGAGACAGGAGAGTCGCCATACCCTTCCCTTTAGACCCTCTCCTTGGCTGCCAGGATTTCCTCCTCCATTCCTAAGTCTGGTGTTTCCCACAGATTCAAATAGGGAGTTCACAGCAAGAAGACATCTTCCTCCCTGTATTAGTTAGGGTTCTCCAGAGCAACAGAACCAGTAGGCTATATACACACACATACAGAGACTTATCCCAAGGAACTGGCTTATGCGATTGTTGGGGCTGGTGGGGCTGGTGGGGCTGGCAAGTCTGGAACCTAGAGTGCAGCAGGCTGGTGACTCTCAGGCAGGGGCTGAGAACACAGTCCAGGGAAATCTGTTTTGCTCTTAAGGCCCTTCAAATAATTGGATAATTATCAAGGATAATTTCCTCTACTTAAAGTCAACTGATTTTAGAGGTTAACCACATCTACAAAGTACCTTCACAGCAACACCTAGATTAGTGTTTGATTGAAAAACAGGGTGCTATAGCCTAGACATAAAACACATATAACTAACTGCTTCTGCTCTGGAAGCCTGGATGAACCCCTCAGAGACAGCTTTCCATCAAGAGGTTGTTCCCTCATGGGCTGGGTTTTTCTCTGGACACTTCCATCCAGGAAATGGAAGTATGTTAACTTCCTGTTGTTTGAGCCTCCACATAACACTTCTGCTCAAACTCCTGAAACACTGCAAGGACCTTAAACCATTTCATGTATTTTCTCTTCAGATTTTTTAAATTATCTACATTTTTTAGTTAAAAAATTTTATGGTATTTTTCTTTCTCTTTCTGGCTTATGTCACTTAGAATGACAATCTTCAGGTCCATCCATGTTGCTGCAAATGACATTATTTTATTTTTTTTTATGGCTGAGTATTCGTGTGTGTGTGTGTGTGAGTGTGTGTATCTCTCACAACTTCTTTATCTAATCTTCTGTCGATGGACATTTAGGTTGTTTCCATGTCTTGGCTACTGTAAATAGTGCTGCATGAACATTGAAGTGCATGTATCTTTTTGAGTTAGAGTTCCCTCTGGATATATGCCCAGGATTGGGATTACTGGATCATGGGGTAAGCCTATTATTCATTTTTAAAGGAATCTCCATACTGTTTTCCATAGTGGCTGCACCAAACTACATTCCCACCAAGGTCCTAATACATTTAGTTTTAGTTTAATACATTTCAGTCTCTCAAAGCCAGGACTGCTGGAATTGGGATTCCTGCTACATTCTCAGCAATCCACACTCTTTCCACCCATCTGCACAACTGTGAAGATTAAAAACAATCTCAATTGTAATCATCATATCTTCAGGGGTCTATGAACTCCCAGGAATTATATGCAAGATGTGACGTGTGTGCATGTTTTCCTGGGCAGAGTCTACACTATTTATCAGCTTCTCAAAGAGGGTAATTGACCAACATTTTAGAAACTTATGCCAGGTCATGCTGCGCTTAGATTCTGCAGTGGCATCTGTGGTTTTAGTTTGCCAAGAATCTTTTCCCCTTTCCCCTTTTTCTTGTCATAGTGCACATTCTTTGGTGGGGGTGGGGGTGGGGGGTGGGAGACTTTCCCCTGAATTCCACATTGATGCTGGAAAATCTTCTGTTTTTCATCAGTTGCTAAATCCAGAGAATGTATCTGGGAGCGGTCTGTACTGTTCCCCACGCTATCCCTCTATGAAAGAGTCAAATAGCCCTTCACTGAGGGGAGCTGGAAAGAGCCACAGCACCCAGATTGCTGGAGGCCATCTACATCCTTCCTTCCCTACCTTCCTTCCGCCCTTCTGCAGTAGCAGTGGCAACTGTAGTCAGAAGGTAGGGATGGGACGTTCCAGACCAAAAGGTACAAGGGTGGAAAACAGCGTGGTTGGGAGAGCTGGTTCCTGGGGCTGCACGGAGGGGATGAGCTCAGTGGCTAATAGGATCAGCCCTGGTGAATCCCCCAGCAAGGCATGCACTGCACGAAGGGCCGAGGCACCAGGGTAGCTCGAGGTCAGGATTACAGAAACACAGGAACGAAAGAGGAAAGCTTAAAGAGCCAGGCTGTGCATCCAGGACTGGGGTGATGGCACGGTCAAGCCCGGCTGGGGAAAGATTTAGCCCCGACGAGGGAGGAGGTCTGGCCCTACACCCCACCCTGGAATCTTAAGGACGCTAGGCTGAGGCCACCTCCGAACCACCGATGACTTGTTAACCAGTGAACTGAAGGTTAAAAGAGATCAGTTAGCGAGTTTGGGGAGGGGTCTGGAGAGAAAGGACGACTTTCTCTGGGATCTGTGTGCCCCCTCTTCTTGTCACCCTCTTCCGGTTTCCATTTGGTAGCACCTTCTTGATCCCCTTTTATCTCTAAGGCGCTTAGGGACATGCCCCTCTGCAGGAGCCTTCTGGGAAATGCTGCTCTGGCCGCCCAGGAATCATGAGCCCTGCAGCTCCGGTAAGGAGGAGGTCCTCTGGGACAGGAGAAAGGGCCCAGGGCAGGGTGGGTACTGTTCTCAAATAGAGGGTGGGACCTGGAGTGTTTCAGGCCCTGACAGGCTCTGTCCTCTGACATCCTGAGTCTGCTGCTAGGTGGGGTTTGTGGGGCTGAGCTGTTCAAGGAAATGATCTTGGAGGGACAGACTGTGGTGGTAGATACAGAAACAGTCTTCCTTCTCCATTTGGGCCCCTTTCAATCCACTTTTGACTGTCCTAGAAATACCTTTCCAGCCCACAAATTGGACCACTTAATTCCTCACCTTGAAATCCCAACCCCAAGCTCCAGTCACAATGCCATAATGTCCAAGCTCCTGAGCCTGTCATCCAATGCCTACATGTTATATCCTTGCAACCCCCGCAGCTTCATCACCAGCTGCTCCCCATGCCCTCCTCACCCCCACCCCTACACTCTACTTTCCAAACACACTGAAATACTGAACACTCATACTCATCCTACCAGACCCCTTTCTGCCTCCCCGGGGAAGCCTTCCTGAACCTCTTAGTCAAAGTCAGACTCTTCTTTCCCATATTCAAGTCACACCTTATGCTTCAACAGTGTGTTTGTGTTATCTCCTCCACCAGACTGGGAGCTGGGAAAAGAAGCTGATGCTTCTTTGTGCCCTCCACTAATGCCCAGTGCCAGGCACAAACAGATTATTAAGAAAACATGGCAAAACTAGGAACCTGGTTTTTCCTTGTAATTTACATTTTTATAGAGAATCAGAGTTCAAGATTTTGGGGGAAAATTATTTCATGATAAATGAATGAACAAATGACTTAGCAGCAAAATGAAATCACAGGTACAGCCTCTCACTTGTGATCCGGGTCGTCACAGACCTACTACCCAGGAGAGGCTGTGTACCGCCCGCAGACTACAAGTCCCAGAAGGCCTCCTGTCAGCACATCTCTACACGCCCCGCCTCCTCCCTGGGGGTGAGGCTGGGCCGGAGGGCGGAGCCCAGGGGCAGGGAGGCCCAGGGAGCAGCCAGGAGAGTGAAATGCCCCACGCTCTCTGGGGCTCACAAAGCGCAGGCGCAGCAGGTTGGGTGGCCGCAGCATCAAGTAGCGGCCGTTTTGGCAGCAGCATCGCAACAGGTGTAAGGTGGGTGCATCAAGGGGGGCTGGAGAGGGAGCTGGCATCTGGCTCTCTTGTCTGACCTGTGTCAGGACTTAAAAGATGGGAGGGAGCGGCAAGAGAAGCAGTGACAAGCCCGGGACTTCTAACCCAGGTGTGCCAGCCAGCGCTTGCTACGCAGCAATAGGTGTGAGCAAGTGGGGGAGGGGCGAAGGCACCTGCTCGAAAGTAAGTCGCCTTCGAGAACAGAGGGCACCTGGATTCCAATCCAAGCTCCATCATATACATGGACAAGTCACTTGCTATAGCTCAGTTTGTCCATCTGTAAAGTAGAGGTAAAGATCCTACCCATTTAGTAAGGTACCCAACAGAGTTGCAGCAGGGCTCAAGCTTTGCTGCAGGTTGAGTCACCTGGGGATCTTTGAAGACTATGCTTTCCTCCTGTCCCTGACATTCTTATTTAATTGTTATGGGGTAGGACCTGGTTATTGGGAATTTTAAAAGCTCCCACTGGTGTAATGGTTGGAAGCCAGGACTTCTGGGTGTGAATCCTGGCCCCACTGTTTACTGACCAAGCAGATCTGCGCAAGTGACTGGACCCCTCCAGGCCCCAGTTTCCTGGGAATAATAAGGATTGTTGTGAGGCTTCAGTGAGATAAGAAGCACTTGAGAAGTGGACCTGGCGCATAGTACTTGATCATCAATCATAGCTGCTGTTGAACTATTATTTTATACACTTTGTAAAAGGCTCAGGTGGAGTTCAAACATGAGGGTTTTTTTTTAATATCATGAAAGTCTCTCATTCATTGCTATGATTCTAATATTCTCTGCTGCCAGCATTTCAAAATTCCAGGATTTCTAACATTTTAAGAGTTCCTCACTCCAGTCTCTACCTGCCTCATAACACACTTTGATGGATCTAGAAATAAAGGCCAGGGAGAAGGAACTTAGTCAAGGTTGTGAGGCTGAGATTGGAATCCAGGCTCCTGACCCCCACCTCAACACAGCGCAGCGGGTGGCAGCCCCCTGCTGACCCCACAAACACAGTGCTTCCATTATGTGCCTGGAGCAGAGAACGGGGAGGAGACAGGCAGGCTTGCCCTTGTTTGTTTACTTACACTCCTTTAAACGTTTCCTCAGTGGCTCCCTCAGGGAGGACGGGGTGGGGGCTTTTCTCCAGGGAGCTGCTGTGGAGCAGCTGATGAAGCCTGTGTGTCCTGTGGTCCCTCTGACAGGTTCCGCCTGACTCTGCCCTGGAAAGTCCTTTTGAGGAGATGGCCCTGGTGAGGGGCGGCTGGTTGTGGAGACAGAGTGAGTGACCCTGGGCCAAGCCCTTGTCCTGTACCTTGTCCAGGGGCAGGGGTGAGGGAATTGGCTTGTTGGGCCTGCGCAGTGAACCCTTCTCCCAAGAAACCATGCCCCTTTTTATCCTCCCCTCCTTTGCCCAAGCTCTTCCCTTTGCCTGGAATGTCCTTCCCATTCCTGACTGCCTGGTAAACTACTTATTCTTCAAGACCCAGCTCAGATGTCCCCTTTCATGAGGAGCCTTCTCTGACTTCCTCTAACCCCCACTGCAGCCCCTGCTGTAGAACCAACCTGGGTTAAAGGCCCCTTCCTCTGTTCCCAGTGCCTTGTATATACCCCATTATAGCACTGATCTCCCTATAATACAACTGTCTTTACCTGTGGGCCTCAGCACTCCCCCACCCTATACTGGCCCCAGACTGTGAGCACCTCAAGTACAGGAACCGGGTTTAATTCTCTGTGTCCACAGTACCCCTACCCAGAGTTGGCTGCAAACAGGCAAAGAATAAAATGAAAAATGCCTCTGTGCTTTGGAATTTGTAAAGCTCTAAGCAGCTCTCTTATGTGTTTGCCCTTTCCTGTTAAGATTTCCAGTCACAGAATGTCTGAATCTAGGGCTCAGTCTTTCAGACCCACCTCTGACCAGAGTTGTGATCTGAACAAGAGCTGTCCTGGGCTAGGAGCTCCCTCACACCCCATGACCCATTCTCAGTTCATTCAGTTCAGCAAACACTGAGTCCAAGTCCTGCTGGGGGCCGGGACTGCTGCTGTGAGATAGTGACACCCTCTTCTCCCCCCTCATCTGGTGGAAGAGGCAGACACGACACAAATGACTGTCACCTGGGGCTCAGCCTTTTTTTTCCAAGCATGCTCACAAATATGAGTAATAATTGTACACCCTCAGCAGACTGGATGCAATGGAAACTAAGGGTTACCTTAAGGCAAGCACTTGACAACTATTTGTTTTCTGTTAATTCTTGCATAAATCACATTCTGTACTCATATAAAAACAACTTAATATGTTTTCCCTGACAAACTGTACCTATTGAAGGAAATTTCCAATTTGACATGATGTTAAATTTGTGGAGGTGTTTTGTGACACTTAAAAAAAAAGATTTCCAGCTTCCCCCAAGGAAGGAATCTGATCATTCATTTAGCATTCAGCACATTTATGGAGCCTCAACTATGCATTAGGCTCCATGGGAAGCAATGGGTAAGCAAGACCAAGAGAGGCCCTGCTACCATTTCAGGGGGTTACAACACTGGGGAGTGGGGGTAAGGAGACTTGGGAGCCCACCCAGGGCTCCTGCCCCCCCAGCAGGCTCTGTGATCAGCCAGCCTGGTGGATCTGGAATATCACACAGGCTCCATCCTCCGCCGCTGGAAGCGAAATTGGTTTGCCCTGTGGCTGGATGGGACCCTGGGCTACTACCATGATGAGACTGCGCAGGATGAGGAGGACCGTGTACTCATCCACTTCAATGTCCGTGACATAAAGATCGGCCAGGAGTGCCACGGTGAGCAAAGCCCCTTTCTCTCTGGTGCTGTGACTATGGGTATGGCCCTCCCAGTGTCTGTCTGAGAGCACCTGCTGTTCTCAAATGGAAGGCTCTTCGCAGCTTTCAAAGGGCTTCCACAGACATTGCTTCTGGGCCTCTATCAACTCCAGTTCATGTGGGAGTGAATTAAGAAATCAGTTCCTTATTAAATTCCTACCCTGTGCTGAATCTGGGCTCTATGCTGGGGTCATAGAGGTAAGACACAGTTCCTACCCTCTCCAGTGCTAGGAACTAGATAGTATGAAATGAAATAAGGAGGCTCAGAGAAGTTAAGCAACTGGCCCAGAGTCACACAGCAAATCTTGACCAAGGCTAGGCCACAGTTAAAACAGGGTAACTTGGAGATGTACCCAATTAGGGAAGCAGGCAATATGGAAAGATTGAAAGGGTCTAACAAGTTGAGGAGGATTGCAAGGAAAGTATGCGCGATCAGAGGAGGTTGGCAATGGCCAATAAACAAGACCCAGAGAAGTCAGTTCCTGTTCTGGCTCCTGGTTTACTGAGAAGACTCAGGCCTGTGCCCTGTGGAAACCCCACATGTGTCTCCCTCTAGATGTGCAGCCCCCAGAGGGCCGAAGCCGAGATGGCCTGCTGACTGTGAACCTACGGGAGGGCTCCCGCCTGCACCTGTGCGCAGAGACCCGGGATGATGCCATGTAAGCCACTGTGGGAGAGGATGGGGTGGGATCTTGGGGAATAGGACCAGATGCCTCCTGCTGATTGGGCCTTTAGTTCCCTGAAGGTAGGAAAAGGGAACAAAGACCAGTGAACATGGTAGTCTCAATGGAGGCTGGGAAGAGTGGATTTGAATGGCTCATGGTAATTGGTATGGTATCCAGTAAACTCCTGACATGGTCTGGGATGAATGCAGGACTGTTGGGGAAGGGATATGCACACCTGCCTCTGAGGTAGCCCTCATTTTGGGTTGATACAAAGGAACAGACAGCCCCTTGGCATCCTCAGAGGACCCTCCTAGTCACTTCCTTCTGAGAAGATGCCCTGGTTGGGGGACTCCGATCTGAGGGATGGACCCTTACCTACTTAACAGAGGCAGCGCACAGGGCACCCCGATGTCAGATGCAGATCCACACTGTGAGTCTGGGTGTGTCCTCCTCAGGCACTGTTTGCTTCCTCACATTCTTTCCCTTCCTACTCTCTGATGGAGGGTCAGTTGGCCTTTGCATTGTAGGAGAGTGAGAGAGATGGGATGTGTGTGTGTGGGGGGGAGCTGAACTCTGGGTAGACAAAGCACAGAGCCTCCTTGTCCACCCCAGCCAGGTGCCATGGCAACCAACAAAGGCTCAATTGTCTGGTGTCCACTGGGTGTTCCTGGGACTCTGGGGTCAGAGCATTGGGAAACTGTGTTTGTGGGTTTGGGATGTGGAGGTGGGCTGCAGCCGGAGAACCAGCCTAGGCATGTCAGAATCTGAAGACTCCTAAGGGACCACCCCAGCCCAGCTGTCTTTTGTCTAGATGGGGAATCTGGAACCTCTAGAGGGGAAGAGACTATGGACTCAGAATGAATTAGGAGGCTGCAGCTCACCTGAGGGCTTGCCTGTGTGACTGGAGCAGTGGAAGGGGTCACCTTTGTCTAAGGGAATCAAGGGGATCTCCCCCTTCACAAGAGACTGGGGGGCTGGAGGATGGGTTGGAGAGGAAAGTCTAAAACGGGAGGCCCCATCCCCCTTCTCTCAAATTCCCTCCTCATGGTCTGGCGGGTTTGCTTTGCAGAGCATGGAAGACAGCGTTGCTGGAGGCGAACTCCACCCCGGTGAGCCCCCGTTCCCTCCCTGTCTCCTCCCCACACCTAACTGCCATGGAATCATGGGTGACTCAGACTTGGTCTCCATCTGCCTGGAGTTCTCAATTTCCATGTATGCGAGTGAATAGACATGTGCAGACTCAGATGCCCTCAGTCCCAAGAGGAAAAGGATGTAAGACAGGCAACTGGTGCTCAGAGGAGAGAGAGAGGCCTCCAAGAAGGCACTTCAAAAGGGGTGGTATGTGAGCAGGGGGAAAGCGACTGTCTTTTAGGTGTGGTATATCTGCAGTGCCAGCTACTCCTCACTACCATACTGTGAGGTTGGGATTATTCCTCCCTCTCTGCAGATAATAAGATTGAGCTTCATTCATCCATGCAACAAATATTTACTGAGTTCCTACTATGTGCCAGCCACTGTGCCAAGGACCAGGGATCAGAGAGGAGCTAAGGAGATGTGGACTCAAGCCTAGTGGGAAGCTAGATGTGAAGCCATGAATTACATGGTTAGTGAAACCCTTGCAATGGTGGCAACTGCTCTGTCAGAGACAGGCAATGTGCATTTGATTTGTATCCACCTTGATGGCCTGATTCAGGTGGGAGTCCAGATAAGGCTTAAGATGAGACCTGAAGGATAAATAGAAATCAACTGGGTGAAAAGTGTGGGGTGGGGTGAAGGGAACAGCTTTCCAGGCAGAGGGAGCTGCATGTGCAAAGGCCCTGAGAGAAATTAGGGCTTTGGCAAGTTGAAGAACAGAAGGACAGCTGGGGTGGCTGGAGTTCAGGGAGTAAGAAAGCCAAGGGGAAAGGAGGGTTAGCAGGGCTAGGCATTAAAGGCTCTGTTAAGGTTGGTGGTTTCTGCTAAGAACATGGGAAATCATTGAACATTTTTAAGTAGAGGAATGGCATGAACAGATCAGACCAGATTTGTATTTTTAAAAAGATAGTCTGGCTGGTAGGTAGGGAATGATTGTAGAGGGTAAGAGTGGATGCCTGGAGACCAGTTAGAAGACTTGGGGGGGAGGGTATAGCTCAATGGTAGAGTGCATGTTTAGCATGCATGAGGTCCTGGGTTCAATTCCCAGTACCTCTGTTTAAATAAATAAACAAATAGATAAATAAACCTAATTAACCCCCCCCAAATAAAATAAAAAATTAAATTAAAAATAATTAAAAAAAAAAAGACTGGGATAGTGTGCAGGTGACTGACTGGAGGTCTGGATGAAGGCCTTGCTGGCAGAGACAAGCTGATGAAGATAAGACACATTTCACAGGGAAAATATAGCTCAGTGGTAGAGCACATGCTTAGCATGCATGAGGTCCTGGGTTCAATCCCCAGTATCTCCATTAAAAAAAAAAAAAGACACATCTTGGAGATAGTCAACAGAGCTTAGTGATTGATGGAGGTGTGGCTTTGATGAGCTGACCAAAGCCCCCAGCTCAAGGGTGACCCAGCTTGGCCTCAACCCCACCCCCACCCCCTGATTCTGTGCTTGCTCCTTCCACCTGTGGCATGATGGAGCCCCTCTCATCTACAAAGTTTGCTGGGAAGTAGCAGCAAAGCCTTGGATGCATTTAGAAACTCCCTCAGGCATCCATCTTCTCAGGGACGGGCACTGTGCTTGAGCACCTGGCATCAGTTGTATCATTGAATCTTCAACAAGAATGGGTAGGAGTTGGTATTTTTTAGTCCCATTTTACAGATAGGGGAGCTGAGGTTCAGAGGCGAAGTGACTTGTCCAAAGTCTTATGGTCTTAAGTCAATGGAAGAGCCTGTACTGGAACTGAGGTCAGTGAAGTTCTGGGGGAAGGGCAGTAACTGCAGAAGGAGCTACAGGGGCAGAGGACAGGAAATGGTGTGTGCTTGTGTGTGCACACAAGTGGATCTAAGGGCCAGAAGTCTGGCCTGGCTGGAGGGTAACAAATGGATGAAGAAATAGGAGACATGGCCTCTGAGGAGCCACGTCAAAAAAGGCCTTAAAGTCCAGGTGAAGGAAGTGAATTTTATCCTGAGGGTTGTGGGGAGCAATAAAAGGCATTAAGCAGGGAGGGCTGTGGTCAGACTTCGGGGAGCAGACTCAGACTTCTGGGTAGAGGCTATATAAGAGGAGGCTGGGGCAGTGGTCAGCAGGGTGGAGATCCCTGGTTGGGCTAACCTGGCTCTGAGCTCCAAATCTTGCTTATACAGGGCAAATCAGTCCCACGAAGAGGGCAGAAGGAAGGAGGTGAGGGCTGACCGTCTGCACTCTGACTCTATGAAGCTGCCTTGTCCCTTCTCTGCCTGTCCACCTTTCTGCTGCTCTGCTTCCTCCATGTCTCTACTCTGACCTCCTGCTCCACCTCTCAATGCTCTACACACACATGCACACACACACACATACACACATCCCTCTGGTCCCTAGGCTTACTTGAGCTGGGTGTTTGTGCCTCTGTGTTTTTATACCAGTGTCTGTCCATCTCTGAGGGTTCATGCCTGTATCTGTGGGCTTCTCTCTGTCCTATGCCTACACAGGAATGACCTGTGCTTTGTCCCTCCACATCCTGCAGGTTTATACCCTACTCTGGGTGGAGGCTGTAGGAGGTGCCCCTGACCCTGGTTGTTCCAGGGAACAGGGCCGGGGGCACGGCCAGGGGCAAGGCTGGGGTCCAGTGATGGGTGCAGGTGGGTGGGAAAGCAGATCAGAGCTGTTCTGTCCTCCCTGGAGATTGGGAGCCCCAGCAGCCTGAAACAGGTGAAGGTGGGCTATTTCTGGAGAGACACTGCTGATCCTTCTTCTCTGTGTAACTTTAGCAAAATCACTACCTCTTTTGAGCCACCCCCCGTTACCATGGGCTGAGGAAGAAGACGATACCCTCTTGCCTTGCCCAGCTGACAGAGAGCTCTTGCAGGGCCTGTTAAGAGCTCTGAGTCTCTCCAAATGTAGAGGGCCTCTGACACTTCCCTCCCTCCCCTTCTTGGGTTTCTGTGGCTTGAGCAGGCCCCAGCTGGAGCCATCGTCCCTCCCAGGAGCCGCCGGGTTTGCCCCAAGGTCAGGTGTGTGACCCGCTCGTGGAGCCCCTGTAAGGTTGAGAGGCGGATCTGGGTAAGTGCTGGCTCAGTCCTCCCTGCCTCCATTCTGGCCACTAGGATGTGCCTCCAAAACTGGGCCCAGTCCCATCCCTTCCCTGCTCACAAACATTCCATGGCTCCCAGTCACTCACAGGACACCAGCACTGCTTTCAAGGCCCCCAGGATCTGGCCTGGGCCAGACTTGCCCACCCCATCCCCCTCATCCCCTGTGCTCCAACTCCTCTGCTGTACCCTCCGCTCCCAGCTGTGCCAGACCTTTTCCTTCTTTCCAGCCTTTGCACATGCAGTTCTGTCTGTTGCAAAGATCTTTAGTTTCCTTATTTACCTGACAAAGTGATGCTTATCCTCTAAGATCCACCTCAAAGGCTGCTACCTCCTCAGGGAGGGCTTCCCAGACCTCCAGGCATTGTCACTCCCTCTCACTGCCCATTGCACTGATGCTTACTTAGTACTGTTTTCATCTGCCTGACTTCTAGTTCGTTCTAGTTCTGTCTCTATTTTCTAGCTCTGTCTCTAGTCCCCATGGGGACTAGAACTCACTTCAAAGCAAGGATCAGTTTAGATCAACTCTGCCCCTATGAGCCTAGCACAGTGCTGGGTATACAGCAGGTGTGCAATGAGGGCTCAGTGATGGGGACAGTCTATTTTGACCCTGCTTATTCCTGGCACATGAGGGTTGGGCACAAGCAGGCCTCAAGCAGTGCTCACTGAATGAGCCAATGAGATAAATAAAGAGAGGAAGGAAGGAGTAAAAAAAATCTCTTACGGCATCACTACTGCATTTATAATTTAGTCCGTGTCTGTCTCTCCCCTCACCCCCGACCCTGACACACTGTTCCCAGTGCTCAGCCTGGCATGGGGTGGGTTAGAATACCTGTGGTCACATGCAAATTTCTTTTCTAACACAGTGGTGCTCAATGTGGCTGTGTATTAGACTCATGTAAGGGTTTAAAAACAATACAAATGCTCAGATCTTACCTCTGAATGCTCTAATTTTGTAGTTCTGGGGTGGGGACTTGGAAATCAGTGTTTTAAAAAATTTCTCCTGATGATTCTGATGTGCAGAACCACTGAGCCCAGATGTGCTAGGACCACTTAGTTGCATGGACATGGCTTTGCTGGATTCTCGCTGTGCCTTGGCAGTGGGCAGTGTAGGAAAGACTGTCCCCATTTACAGATGAGAAAACTGAAGCTCTGAGAGGCTACATAATATGACCAGGATCACTTAATTAATCAGTGGCAGGGCTGGGAGTCTCAGCCCAGCATTCTGAGGCATCCTGCATACCCAAACTTGTATACAAGTTTGTTTAAAGTGAGGATGCCTAAAAATAGAATTTAAAAAGCTATAAACTTAGTATATACTACAGCTTTTCTGAGGGGAGGAGTCTATTTGCATGTGACCTCCTGATTGGCTGCCCTTGTCCCCATCCAGGTTGGGCCTGAGGAGAGGGAAAGGATGGGGATCAAACTCTTAGGTTCTGTCTGTGAGGTCTCTAGGGGGGGGTCCCCTGCCCTGTTGCCAGGTGACCACATGAGTTTACCTCTGGGCCTCTTAGGCCTGGAGGGTAGAAACAGGTGCTCCATAGAGATATGAGGCGGTGTTTTCCACTGTCTCCAGGGCCTGACAGGGCTACTGGCTCACAGTGGAACTTCAAGGCAGATGCAGGCTCTGGACTGCAACTTCCCTACAGTAAAATTGGGGATCTGAGTGCTTAGATCTCTCTAGCTCCCTCTAGGCATAGAGGTCAGATCTTGGTCACCCCCACTGGAAAGCCCTACTGGATCACCTTTGGGAAGAAGCACAGTAAGGGAAGTAACTTCAGACTGAGCATTGATTGTCTGAGCCTCCTGCATTGCTCTGGGTCTGGTCATTTTTCCTAACTTGAAACTGGAATTAGAGTTGGCTGACCTTAGTTCCACTCTGGCCCTGTATTTGACTCACTTGAGATAAATTCAATACATTAGGCACCTACCATGTTCCAATCAGGCCTAATTAGGCTCAGTCCCTGTGCTTGGGTGGTGGTGATGGTGGTGTTTCTTCAAGTCTGATGGGAGAGACACACCTCACAGGGATACAAACAATGACATCACAGAGTGGTTGGTGCTGTGATGAGGGAAGTCTAAGGGCTGTGGGTGCCCAGATGGGACCATAACAGGACCTGAGGCTCAGGAAGAGTGATACTTGAGTTGAGTCTGAAAGACAAGTTAGGCAGTTGCATGAAAGAAGGTGAGAAAGGGATCCCTATCAAAGGAAGATGGCATAGATATTTGAAATCACAAGGTGTGCTTGGAGAACTCCCCTTTACAGCCAAACTTCTTTAAAGGATGCCATGACATGTTGACTCCATCCCTCACCTCTCAACCATTCTTCAATCCTCCATAGTCTTGCTTCTTCCTCCAACCACTCCTCTGAAAAGAGTTTTTTCAGGCTCACCCACAATCTCCAAGTTGCCAAAACCAATGGCTTATTCTCTTCGCACTGGACAAAAGGATGGACAGAAGAACATATTTAGAAGATAAAATCTTGAGACCTGGTGGCTAATGTGATGCAAAACATGAGTGTGTGAAGACAAGGGTGCCAACCTGACGTCTTGGTTTAAATGCATGGTGGTGGCACTTAGAGAAAAGCATTTATAGAAGAGCAAGTTTGGGGGAATGAAAGGATGATGAAAGATGGAGTTTGGACACCTGGACTTCTAAAGGACCACTTGGACCATTCAGGTGTGAAACTAAGTTAGAGATACAGGGTGCAAGGGGGCCAAGAAGATGGAGCCAGGAGAGAAGGGGCTCCTGCCCTCTCCCAGGTCAGTAGCCCATGGGTAAAATGAGGGGCTTGAATTAGGAGCTTCCATTTAATTCAGCATGGATTTGTTGGTTCTTGCCATTCATTAGGCCCAGCTGGAGGCACAAATGAATCAAAGTCCTTGCCTAGAAGCAGCTCACACTGAGGTGAAGGCAGGAAAGGCCAGGAGGAAGGGTAGGAAAAGAGGCACAAGCATAGTCCACAGAGAACTCAGGAAGAAAAGATTCTTCCTGAGACCAGAAGGCCTTCCTGGAATGGGTGACTTGAGTTAGGCTTTGAGGGGTTGGTAAAAATCTAATGGGGGAGGGAAGGGAGCAGGCAGTCTATTCCTCCCTCCTAGAGAAAACACTGACCATTATTCTCTGAGCATCCATCTCCAGCTCTGTGGTGGAGTGGAGATAATCATGCCTGCTGTAAGGATGAGAAGAAATAACACATGTGAACATCTCCCTCAGGACCTAGTACATGGTGGATGCTTGATAATACTTTAGTTACTTCCCACCTCTACCCTTCCTTTCCCTTTCTTCCTCACCAACCCCCTTTTATTTCCTGGGTCTGGGCCCAGGCCAGGTCCCTCTCTCCATGACTAGGACAGGAGAGAAATCCATTGAGTTTCTCCAAGTGTGACTACTGGAGAGCTGCTAGCAAATATTAGACAATCTACAAAGGGAAGTTGGGAGCCATGGAGAATTTTTGATCAGGGGAGTACTACGTAGGAGACCAGGCAGGAAAACAGCATCACTGGGAGCTAGACTCAGGGGCTGAAGTTTTAGAGGCCAAGGGCCTTGTGGGGAGAAGGGCCCTCCTTCAGGAGCCTGCTGGTCTCTGGGGACCTATTTCTAAACTTGGTGAGGCGGCTCTGTGGGGCCAGAAGGGCCTGAGCCAAGTGTTACAGGTAGGGGACCAAAGCCGGGTCCAGCTCTCTAGCAGCTGACCAGGCAGGGCTCCCCAGGTGCGTGTCTACAGCCCGTACCAGGACTACTATGAAGTGGTGCCCCCCAACGCGCACGAAGCCACGTACATCCGCAGTTACTATGGCCCGCCCTATGCAGGTAAGTCTCCGACCCACCCCTCCCCCTGTCGCAATCCCCGCCCATGGTCTATCAGTAGGGATCAGGTCCCACCCTTTTAGTAACCATGGATTTTTCCCAGGCGGGTCCCTCCGCAAGGCCCTCCCCATCCCAGGCTAAGGATAGCTCTTGGACCAGAGCCCCTCCCTCCTGCAGAGCTGACCTCACCTCTCCAGGCTGGCAACTATTCCCTGGTGGCCCAGCAATACCCGTTTCTAAGTTGATAGCGGCCTCTGGTGGCAAATGTGGGAAAGGCCGCTTCCTCTCGCTTCAGGATCTGGCGGTTGGGAAGGCCCATCCTCAGGTGTGGTCTGGAGGTTATTGGAGATTCTGGTGCTTCTTCGCCGGTCCACTCTGGTCCCACAGTCCCAGAACGTCTGTAGCAGGTTCAAGGCCTAGGAGCTATGGGGACAGAACGCGCGTTCTTCCTGCATCAAGGCCTGTTTCTCTGACTGGGGAGTAAGATAGTGGGCTCAGCGCCCTAATCTTGCTTTGCGCAGGAGTCTAACCGAAGGAGGCAGACAACCTCTCTCTGCTCCCTCCTCTGAAGTCCCAGGCCCTGACAGCGGCGCTCTCTCCGCAGGCCCTGGCGTGACGCACGTAGTGGTGCGGGAGGATCCTTGCTACAGCGCAGGCGCCCCGCTGGCCATGGGCATGCTTGCAGGAGCCGCCACCGGCGCAGCGCTTGGCTCACTCATGTGGTCGCCCTGCTGGTTCTGAGCCCTGGATCCTGCACATAGACTAACAGGCCCATTTCCTCCTTGGCCTCACCCTCTGCCATCCAAGCCCTGTCCCACTTTGGCTCCTTCGTTTCCTTTAGCCTCTTCTGGGCTTGGATCATTCCTCCCCCTCTCCACCCTCACCCCGCACATCAGAAGACGCTAATATCCCAGGCACAAACATAGCTCAAAATCTTTATATCTACCACTAGACACTCCAGATGGACACATATGGATATGTTTCCTCCAAATACACCAGGACACAGAAAACACAAGTCATGGGGTTTCAAGTTCCCCAGGCATTGGAGACACAGGAATCAGGTTCTTTCCTTTGGCAGCTCCAGGCTTGGTGGGCAAACAAGAGTATGCAAACACTTGACAAGGTGGATGAGGGCAGAGAGTGAGGAAGGTAGGCTAGGAGTATGGTTGCTGGCAAGAGTGCAGAGCCGTGAACATGATAGCGTGTCCAAGGAATTAAAAGGGAGTTCATTTGGGCTGGAGCATGGGCAGGGGTCAGATCATGATGGCCCTCCAAGCTAAGGAGCTTGCTGGGTAAGGGGGAGATGTGAGCTTTATGGAGGGATGTTTCATGATTGCACCTATACTGAATATATTGCCTATATTAATACACAAACTCAAAACACTCCCTGAGTTTAGCCTCATCCTTCCCACTATAAGATTTTTGGGTCCCTTGTTCTTTCAGTGCTCAGAAAGCACCCGTTTCCCATGTCAGTGCCTGGGGCAGCAATTGAGCAGAACCTGGGATCCCCTTGCTGGGGGGGGGGGCAGGTGAATCTTTCGAGGACCTCGTCCTAGGTTAGTGCCTCCATCAAGAAATGCATTTCTGGTCCCCAGGAGATTGGCCCTCTGTCCATAGCTATGGCTGTCATCATCTCAGGCTTTGTCTCTTCCATCTGTCTGGGGGAGATGGCAGTGTTCACCTCTGGGGCCTGACCAACCTTTGTCTCAGTCTGGGCTCCCTGTAGGTGGCCTGGCAGTTTCCCCATTTGGTCCCCTTCCAGTCTCTTCCCCCATCCTGTCCCAATCACCAATAGAATTGCTAATATGCCTACACAGTAGCCAGAGTAGCCTGCTAAATTTCCCTTGTAGATTGGGGCTCCAATTGCCCCGCTGAAGAAACTAATAAAGGTGCAGTTGGCTCTAGCCCTGGCTCTGGCTTTGTTTGTTCTCCCAAGAGGCCCTGTCTCCCTGGGACACCTCCATGACTCAGAACCTACTAGTGCCTTCTCTGGTATAGTGAGAAGAGTGTGGATCCTGAGGTCAGGTATAACCAGTGGCAGCATGTTAGCTGAGCAATCTGGGGCAAGTTACTTAACCTTTTTGGATTTTGCTTTCCTCACCCATAAACTGGCAGGTTGAAGCTGGCTATCCCAGGGTTGTGAGAGGAGAGACTTCATCAGGATCTGATCTGATGGGTGTCTCTGAGCTGATGATCAGTTCTGCCCTGCCTGCTTTCTGGGAGTCCTGTGTGTTGGGTCTTTTCCAGTGGGTTCCCATCCTTTCAGAGATGAATCAGAGTTAGACTCCGAGACCAGGTGGCCTGGGAAGGAAACACAACCGTCTTGTATCAGACATTTTGAGGCTGCAAGTAACAGAAACCCCCTGCACAAACTGATTTAAGCCACAGAAAGGAAAACATTGGGCCACATATTTGAGAATTCCAGAAACTGCTTGGTCCAGGAACTCAAACAGTATCACTTAGACTTTGCTTTATTTCCATTTTTACAGCCACTGGGGCTGGCTCATTCAGAGGCTGCAGTGATATTCAGCAAATCTAGACTAATGCCCTCCTTGGTTCAAGGCTAGCTGAGAGAGCTTCTCTTCCTCTAACAGTTCATCCAGAACTTTTATTCACACTGCTGGATATTATCCCAAATTGGGTCTTGTGGCCATCTCTGAATCTACAGTGATCTGGAAAGGATGGTCTAAAACAGTAGGGCTAAGGGGGAGGGTATAGCTCAAGTGCTTAGCATGCACAAGGACCTGGGTTCAATCCCAAGTACCTCCTCTAAAAATAAACGAACCTAATTACCTCCTCCTGCCAAAAAACCCCACAAAAAACAAAAAACAAAACAAAAAAACCCAGTAGGGCTTAGAACAGAGGTGGGGTGGTGTCCCAGAGGAAATTTAGGGCACTGTTTCCAGAAAAAAGATGAATAAATAAGAGCTGAATGGCAAAAATATCAGGTGTCCACCTCAACCATATTCCCAGACACCAGCTTAGAGGGATATATAAACAGCAATGATTCAATGAGGTAAGACAGGAACATGATGCAGTAGGAACTCTAAGGAGGAGGTATCTAACTCTGCTAAGGGGACTGGGGAAAACTTTGGGATAGGAAATGGAAATTTAGGGTGAGCCTTGAAAGATGACTAGGAGTTTGCCAAACAGAGAAAGGAGAACAGATGGAAGAAATGGCATGAGCAAAGGCCTAAAAATATTCTTGTCTTCAGAGCACTGTGAAGTTCAGGAAACATGTCACAGCAGGCTGCATGGTGAGGATGGGTGGTGGCTGGGGCCAGGCTATAGACAACCCTCTACAGCTGGGTTAAGAGTTCTTTTTTCTGAGCACCTATGGCTATCAACAATCCTACTCCAGCTCCAGCTCCAGCTCCAGCTCCAGTTCCAGGTCCCAAAACCCATCCCTCTGCATCTTCTGGCAAAATGCTCCTTCCAATATCTGGAACATTCATCACTTTAATCAGTGGTTCCGCTATAAATCTCTTTGTTGCTCTGTAGTCTGATACATTTCTTTATTTCCTGAAATACACTACAGGCATCCCGCAGCAATCATCAGAAAGAATGATGTATTTTTCAATTGTTGGGCAAGTCAGCTGATAAAATGAGAATTGCATATTTGTTATTCACCTCTCAAATTCAGAAAGTTAATCCAAATGTCATAGAATTCATTTTTCACTTATTTCTATATTAATCTTATGATTACAAAAAAACCTGTGTACTTTTAATTCAATATCAATAAAAACTTTAAAATTACTGATATAAAAAAAAAAATTTGTTATGGTCCTGATGACACCGTGGTTCTTTCTGTTCACCCCGCCAAACAGGGCAAGAGAGATGCCAATGGATGCTCTAAGTGCATTTGCTTCAAAATCTCACCACTAATGATTACAGCATGAATTTATCTTCCAGCTGTTCACTAGACAATTATTAAATTATTCACACACATTAAGACAAACATTAATTTTCACAGACAACACAGTTTAATCTGGAGATGGCCTATGGACCACATGTGGCCCACACATTGTTTTATCTGGTCAGCACAGTGGTCTTTTAAAGTTTTGAATTAAAATGTGGTAACACTACACATCCACCTAAATGGCTAAAGGTGAAAAAGACAGACAACATTAAGTACTGATGTGGAACAACTGGAAATCTCATATGAGTGTAAACTGGTACAACTGCTTTGGAAACTGATCAGTTAAGCCAAACATACGCATACCTCACAACCCATAAATTCTACTCCTAGGTACACCTAACACAAATGTGTACATATGTATAAAATAGGTACAACTATCATAGAAGCACTAGAAAAAACTCAAATTCTACAATAGGTGGATCTATTGGTGGATCTATTTCATTCACAAAATGGAATGAGGATTAATACAATCCAATGAGATATTAATTACCCATAAGTATATGCAAAATCAAGAGTGAATAAAAAAAAACTGCAGTGACAAGAGGAGTGAGGGGTAAGTGGGAAAACAGAGCTACACAATGGCAATTTTCCTGTACCTTATGTGAAGCAGTACAATATTAAGCATATGCTGATAAGTCAAAGACACACATTAGAGTCCCTAGAGCAACCACTGAAAATATAAAGAGGTTAAGCTAAAAAAGCCAATAGAGGAATTTAAAAAGCAGATATAGCAAAGAAAATAAACACTGAAATGGCAGACCTATATCCAAATATATTAATAATTACATTAACTGTCAGTGGACAAAGACTGATTAAGATTAAGAGACAGAGACTGTCAGAATAAACAAATAAGCAAGACCCAACCATATAACTGTGTAAAAAAGACACACTTTAAAATACACAAGTAGGATGAGAGTAGAAGGACAGAAAAAGATATGCCATGTAAAGAGAAAGCATCAGAAAGCTGGAATTATTATTTTAATAGTAGACAAAACAGATTTCAGGATAAAAATCATAAATAAAGAGGGGCATTTCACGAGAATAAAGAGTCAATATATAAGGAAGATGATAGTGCTATAAGAGAGATTTATACCTATAAATAAATGCATACATTAAAAAAGAAGAAAGATCTCAAATCATAATCTAACTGTATACCTTAAGAAATTAGAAAAAGAGCAAACTAAACCCAAAGCTGATAGAAAGAACAAAGTAATAAAGATCAGAGCAGAGATAAATGAAATAGAGAAAAGAAAACAAAATAGAGAAATTCAATGAAACCAAAATCTAGTTCTTTGAAAAGATCAACAAAATTGACAAACCTATAGCTAAGGGGGAAAAAGACAAAAAAAAAAAAAAAAAAAAAAAAAAAAGAGGACTCGAATTACTAAAATTGGACATGAAAGTGAAGACATGTCTACTGATTATACAGAAATAAAAAGGATTATAAAAGAATACTATGAACAATTGTATGCCAACAAACTGGATGACCAAGATACAAAAATTCCACACACCCTACCAAAATTGATTCATAAAGAAATAGAGCAGGGGAGGGTATAGCTCAAGTGGTAGAGCACATGTTTAGTGTGCACAAGGTCCTGGGTTCAATCCCCAGTACCTCCTATAAAAATGAATAAATATAATTGCCCCCCTCCACCAAAATAAAAAAATTAAATAATATAGTAATAAATAAATTTTAAAAATTAAAAGAAGAAATAGAAAATTTGAATAGATCTATAACTAGTAAGGAGATTAAATGAGTAATCAAAAAGCTTCCAGTAAAGAAAACTCAAGACTAGATGGGTTCAATGTGAATTCTACCAAACATTAACAGAATACCAATCCTTCTCAAACTCTTCCCCCCAAAATGAAGAGGAAACACTTCCTAACTCATTCTGCGACAGCAGCATTACACTGAAATCAAAGCCAGACAAAGACAATATAAGAAAGTTTAAAACCAATATTTATGAATATTGACGTAAAAATCCTCAAGAAATTACTAGCAAACCAAATTCAGCAGCTTATTAAGAGGAATGTACACAATGACCAAGTGGGATTTATTCCTGGAATGCCAGGATGGTCCAAAATATGTAAATTGCTCAATGTGATACAATGCATTAATAGAATAAAGGGGAAAAAAAAAAACTATGATCATCTCAATTGATGCTGAAAAAGCATTTGATAAAATTCAATACCTTTCATGATAAAAACACCCAATAAACTAGGAACAGAACTTCCTCAACATAAGAACTGCATATGAAAACCCACAGCAAATATCATACTCAGTGGTGAAAGACTGAAAGGCTTTCCCCTAAGATCAGAAACAAGACAGGATACCTATTTTACCACTTCCACTAGAAGTTGTAGCCATAGCAATTAGGCAAGAAAAAGAAATAAGAGGCATCCAAATTGGAAAGGAGGAAGTAAAATCATCTCTGTTTACAGATGATATGATCTTAAATGTAGAAAACCCTCTATGTCCCACAAAAAGTTGTTAATAAACAAATTTAGCAAGGTTTCAAGATACAAAATCAACACAAAAATCAGTTGCATTTTATATGCCAGTACCGAACAATCTGAAAAGGAAAAGGAAATTAAGAAAAGAATTCTACTTACAATAGTATCAAAAATAATAAAATGTTTAGGAATAAACCTAACCAAGGAGGTGAAAGATTTGTGTGCTGAAAACTGAAGCACTGCTGAAATAAAGTAAAGAAGACATAAATAAATGAAAAGTGCTATGGTCTGAATGTGTTTGTACCCCAAAATTTATACATTAAAATCCTAACTCCCCAATGGTCTGGGAAATATGGGTGATGGTGTTATCTTTCCAGGCCAATGCCAGAGCAAAGGAAAGAAAGAAAAGAAGGAAGGGTTTAACGTTTAGTTAAAGTAAGAAGTCGATCTGAGGTCTCATCAACATCAGCTACGTCTCTTCCTTGTCAATTTGATTTGGAGGTTTCTAGTGTATGCACAGGACCAGATGTCAGGTATTGCCTTTTTAGCTGTGAGATGTGTAACCAAGTTTCAAGTCCCTGAAGTTTAGATGCCATCTGGCTAGTGAGGAGGACTTGGTATAGTCCCTTCCTAGGAGATTTAAGGGCAGTCTTTGTTCTGATTCCAAATCAGAAGGGTGGGGAAAAAATGGAAACATTAGTGTGGAGAATCATAGCCAGATATTTGAGGAAGCTAGAAAAATTCAGGATCCAGTCCAGTTTACAGGTATATAACAAAACCTCAAAGACAATGAACAGGACCAGAATCTAATATCTGCAAAGTTGCAAATATAATTTTTCTCTCTATAATTACCCCCATATTTACTAAAGGTAATCACATTTAAACTAATTTGTTTGCATTAAACTTGGATTCATTGCTTACATAAATGCAGTAAGAGTAGTGATTGATCATCTAAGTTCTTTTTAAGATTGCTTTGCAAATATTTTCATAAGGAATCTCAGACTGAACCCTTAAAAGTCTCTGAGGCCAGAAAGCCAAGCCAAGAACTCACCATCAGATTTTACCTGCAATACCTGTAATTTAGGTGACTTCTTTTCAAGGTTCCTCCAAATATCCTGAGGTTCCTGGGCCTGCCAGGAAATGACCTTTCTTACTCACCTGGTAAGGCTGCTGGGAATCCTGTAAGTAGAGCACCTAGCTGATTTTCCCAAGGGGCTTAATTGGCTTTATAAAGTCAACAGTTTCTTAAAGCTGTCTGGTTATATCTCAGTCTATGCACATCTCTCTCAAACATAGCATTCCAGTCAAATCCTCAGTAATATAGCTGTTTCCAATTGCATCCTATTACAAGAACAGATTCTTATTGCTTAATAATTATGTTTAAATTACCCATGAGAACTTCATGAGACATTAGACAAAGTCAGCCATCATCCCAAGTTGTAGTTGTTGTTGTTGTTATTATTATTTGCTGACAAATTTTATAAGAGATAACATGAACTTACTTAACTTTCAGTAAGTCTAGGTAGAATAAAGGCATTATATTAAGGGGGGAGGGTATAGCTCAGTGGTAGAGCATGTGCCTAGGATGTAGGAGGTCCTGGGTCCATTAAAAATAAATAGACACCGAATTACCTCCCCCTCTAAAAACAAACAAACAAGCATTATATTTAATGCTGATAACTCTAAAGACATGCTTCTTTTAATTAAACCACAACCTTCAACTAGCTTTTATTTACTAAAAATTAATACAAGATCATATGAACTTGAAAAACATTTAAGTTTCTATTATATTTCTGAGATTTTTTAGGAATTCTTAATTTATAAGTGCTTAATTTTCTTTAAGCCAATCAAATAGGATTTACAAATTAACTTTGTTTTGATTGAAGTATAGTCAGTTTACAATGTTGTGTCAATTTCTGGTGTATAGCATAATGCTTCAGTCATACATGAACATACATTTATTCATTTTCATATTCTTTTTCATTATAGGTTACAAGATATTGAATATAGTTCCCTGTGCTATACAGTAGAAACCTACTGTTTATCTATTTATATATATTGTAGTTAGTATCTTCAAATCTGGAACTCCCAATTTATCCCTTCCCACCCCCTTTCCTCCTGGTAATCATAAGTTTCTTTTCTATGTCTGTGAGTTGTTTCTGTTTTTTAAATAAGTTCATTTGTGTCTTGTTTTGTTTTGTTTTGTTATAGATTGCACATATGAGTGATACCATATGGTATTTTTCTTTCTCTTTCTGGCTTACTTCACTTAGAATGATAGTCCCCTGGTCCATCCATGTTGCTGCAAATGGCATTATTTTATTTTTTATGGCTGAGTAGTATTTCGTTGTATAAATTAGCACAACTTCTTTACCTAGTCATCTGTCGATGGACATTTAGGTTGTTTCCATATCTTGGCTGTTGTAAATAGTGCTGCTATGAACACTGGGGTGCATGTATCTTTTTAAGTTAGAGTTCTCTAGGATATATGCCCAGGAGTAGGATTGCTGGATTTGTTTTTGGTTTATTTTTATTTTTATTTTGGTGGGGGGAGGTAATTAGGTTCGTTTGTTTGTTTGTTTATTTTTAGAGGAGGCACTGGGGATCGAACCCAGGACCTCGTGCATGCTAAGCATACACTCTACTGCTTGAGTTATACCTTCCCTCCGGGATTGCTGGATTATATGGTAAGTCTATTTTCAGTTTTTTGAGGAATCTCCATACTGTTTTCCACAATGGTTCACCAAACTACATTCCCACCAACAGTGTAGAAGGGTTCCCTTTTCTCCACACCCTCTCCAGCATTTATCATTCGTGGACTTCTGAATGACAGCCATTCTGACTGGTGGGAGGTAATACCTCATTGTAGTTTTGATTTGAATTTCTCTGGTTAATTAGCAATGCTGAGCATTTTTTCATGTGCCTATTGGCCATTTGTATGTTTTCATTGGAGAGTTGCTTGTTGAGGTCTTCTGCCTGAGACAGGAGGGAAAGGGGCAGGCCACAGCCACTCAAGGAATGACAGCAATTTAACACCAAAATGGTGGAAGATTCACCTCCTAGTGGGCTTTAAGTATTAAGAGGTTTAACTTCCAGTAGACCTTGAGCTTCATTATATGCTCATTGTAACAGTGTGATCAAATAACATGCCCACAGGCATCACAACAGCCCCAAGGCTAACCGCAAAAGGTCAAAGAATGGGTGGTGGCCCAATCGCTGGGAATCCCAGCCCCTTCCCCAGGGCAGTTAGACTGATCCCACCTGTAGGCACGTGAAGCTACTGAGATCATAAAAAGTGACAACACCTAAAAAGTGACACCACCACGCCTAGTGGGCCCTTTTCACTCTCTCCCTTTTGGAGATGGCCTGCACTCTGTCTATGTTGTGTGTACCTACTTTTGTTAGAGCAAGCAGATAACTAGATATGAGCAGAGAAAGGGGTACACAGACCAAATGGCAGGAATTGGGCAGAAAGGAGGGGCACAGGCCAAATGCAGGAAACCACACATCATGTAAGCAGCAGGGATCCTTGGGCAGAGAAAGAAAAGCAGGAACCTTGGGGTTGATAAGGGATTATGCCTTTTGAGATGACAAGTGGCCTGGAGAAGAACAAAGAAAGGTGAGAAAAGGCAGGAATTTCTAGTGTCCGAATGTAACCTTTTGCTCATTATGCCCTCATTTCAATAAAATTAGCCTTGCAGATCAGAAGTACCCATCATGCACCAACGCCATGACACTTCCGATCCAGACTAAATAAGGACAAAAATCCCTCCTCCCTTTGGGAAGGTGGAGTTGGGATGATAATCAGGGAATGTGACCCCAAACCCTTCCCCCCCAATGAATATTCCGCCCATTCATTTTTACACCCTATGTAACTAACTTGCCAAAGAAACTCAGGGCAGCCACTCACCTGAGCCTGCCCGCTCTCCCCTGAGAGTGTACTATCCATCCTTTAATAAATTCTCACTTTACCTTTTTTTAACCTCTAAGTCTTGTCTCTGAATTCTTTCTGGGATGGGACAAGAAACTGGAACACTGGTTGCATCTATCGGCAACATCTTATCTATCGGCAACACTTTTACTTTAACCTAAGCACCCAATTCCCACACCTCTTTCCTTGCCTTTTTCTTGCCATATACTCTATGCAGTATGTATCTCTCTAAATAAATCTATCTTAACTCAACGGTGGCTCACACTTGAATTCTTTCCTGCGCGAAGCCAAGGACCCACACTTGGCAGGGCACGTCCCACGTCCCATTTTTGGATTGAGTTGTTTGTTTTTTACAAGCTAATTTTGGCAATACCATCCAGCGGTAAAAAATACATTGAATGAACACACACATACAAACACACACACGTGTGTGTGTGTGTGTGTGAGAGAGAAACATACAGACACAAACAGAGAGCTTTCATTTAAAACTTTAAGCCATGAGATGGGTATGATAATGTAAAACTCACTAGCTTAAAAAGGAGCATTTTGAATAAGTTGTTTACCTGCTCAGATGGCTAAAATTTTTCTACTGTTTTTGAAGAATACACAGATTTACATTTGTCCTTGACAAGTAATCTTGTGGAAGCTGTTTGCTAGATTTTGGGCAAAAGAGCTTCTATAGCAGTTTGTATTGTAAAAAGTTTCTCCCCACCCCCTCCTGTTAAAATTACTTCCCCTGAAGCTTACATTTCAAGGTGATGGTCTAGATAAGAAAATAAGTTTCCAGAGCAGATCAGATAGAACATTTACATCTCAAAGGCGTGGGGGGGGGGAAGGCAAGTTCCTCCAAGGACTTTTGTTCCCTAAGGCCAGAATTTTTACCATACCTACAGGCCTTTTGAGATGAATAAACAAGGTTAATTGTTAAGAAGGGTATGTGGACACTGAATTGTTTCTGAAGCCAAACTTCTGGTTTTGCAAAGATCTGTAAGATAAGGACAGTTACTTTTAGTTCCTCAAGGAATTGGGTTGCAACTTAAATGACATCATACGTTGATCCACCCATCCAATCACATTAACTTCAATTTGCTTTTTTTATATCAGGGAGAAGAAATCCAGCTAAAATAAAAATCAAAACATTTCTGTTTTGGATTTAGAGCTGTCTGTCTTTGAAATGTTTAAGTAAATCCTTCCTCAAAGGCTTTAGGCTCTTCTTTACCTTTGGGTACATAGTTTTACTTTACCTTAGGGAAGAAGGCCTAAAAATATTCTCTTAAACATCTTGTTAGTTTCTAGCCAGAACAAACAGTAAATATTTCTGACAGTACTGAACAAACCCCTCCTTGGATGTGTAAGAGTGGTCCCTAAGGAGGGTACAAAAGATGTTAACTTCCCAAGATCCAGTCACTCTGAAAAATAGCCAAAAGAGAGAACTGACAGCCTGCATGTCCCAGGCAATCAGAAAGCCAAACCAAATTCTTAGGATTCAAAACAAAATAAGCAAGAAGGCAATAGCTATCCCTGGGAAAGAAAGGATCATAACAAATGGTTCTGAATTTGGAAAGGAAGGTGTAAGGCCAACTGATGTCTTTCAAAGTCCAACGACCCCTTATTCCTGGGCTCTCAGATATCTGCCAGTAATTCCTCAAAAGATAAAGAACATTCTTTACTGGGCATGTTTGCCCTAACAAACTAATAGCCTTAGGTAACGCCTAATCTCACAATAGCTCAGGCTGATTTGTTTCAGCCCACCTTATCAGTCAAACGCCACCACCCTTTACAAACCCTAAGCTTCTTACCTCACCTACAACCAATCAGAGGATTGTACACAAGCTGATCAGGCATCTTGTGACCTTCCTTATAAAAGACCCCAACAACCAGCCCTTGGTGCTCACACAGGCACCTCTTGCCTGTGTGGCCCACTGTTGCCTAAAGCAGTGAAACTGTTAAACTTTTCCCTTGTTTTTTCCCAGGGCACTCACACAGGCACCTCTCGTCTGTGTGGCCCGCTGTTGTCTATGGTAGTGTACCCCTAATAAACCCCTTTACTATTCTCCTCCTTCATCTCTGGTAAATTCTTTTACCAACTCGCATCACTGGCTTACCAACTGGCTGCCATATTGTGTCCCACAACAGAAGGGACAATGTAAAATTTTATTTTCCTCTCTCAGTTAGGCACCACAGATAGAGAGTAGGGAGAAATGATCTGGTAAGACTTCTCACCCTTTGCTGGCTTCTGCCAGTTTTCCCAGGAGCCCCTCTGTAGGCTCTGGTATCAACCAATATTTGGCAAGGTTCCTCATTAATTTTAATTTTAGTTTCCCATTGGTTGTTTAAGGGAATACTGTATAAGTTTATCAGAAAATCCCTCATAGTCTTGTTAACTCTGGAAGGGGCCCATATGGGGGCCCTCCTTCAAGGGTAGATATGGGGCCTTCAATAAGGCCACTAGCTTGGCAGACTTTTGTATACAGACTTGTAGTCTCTTCAGAGTGGAAGGACAATTCAGACTGAGGACTAGTAGAACGAGTACTCAAATAGAGGGGAGTAGTAGGAGTCAGAATAGTTTTTTTTTAAGGTACATTTGTGTCTTTAATTTTTCACTAGCCTTTACAACAAATCTTTCAATGAAGTTATTTTGGAATTTTGAAGCCTTTTGGGAGTTTCTGCATACCAATTAAAATAGGTATCCCATTCTGTTTGATTTGGGAGTGTAGACAAAGAATGCCACCTGCCTTACCAGCAAACAAAGAATGTTCCAGTTCCAGCCAACAAGCCTTCAGCCACTGCAACCGCCCCCAAGGGTACATCCTGAGGGGATGCAGGATGGGAAAGACCGGGATACTGGCCCTAGATAGTTAAGGTGCATATCAAAGGAATGATTTCAATGATCCCAGACTCTTGCATCTTCCTGTACATAGAAAAATGCTAAATTCATTAACCTGAGATATCTGGTTTTCTTAAACAGTAATCTTTTGATGTTTTGACTACCTGGTTTTTGTTGCAAAAGCTCTGATATATCCTGGCTCCTACATTACTTCTTCAGAGCAATCCCTCAGTTATCTGAGAAGCTGTCTTCTGGGTATAAGCCCTCAGAAAGTCTGCTGAATAAAACACACTTCTCAACTTTTAGGTTGTGCGTATTTTTCAGTTGACAGCAGCCCTTGCTTTCAAGTGCACTTCTTAAAAGATCTTATTTCATGGGAACGTTCTTCATAATGGACATTGTAATTCTAAGTTGTTTTCAGTAAGATTTTGCCATTTTTGTAGCTATCGATGGCTTCTGGAACCACAGTTCTTAGACATAAAATAAGCAAGTGTGCTGGAAGGTGGTGCTCTCAACACTTTGGAATTTAAGGATCGCATTTTTATAATTAATTAATTAGCTAAGATTTTGGGTCTCTCAGAACCAAACTAATACCTAAAAGGGATGTGCGGCTGAGTTGGGAGTTGTGCGATGTTTTACAACGTACTTCGTCGCATGGAAATTTTCTTGAGGTTGTTGGCAGGTGACCTAGTGTCAATCTAATCTGTTCTGTGACCAGCTTATCCTAACAAGGGAGTCTTCGGGTTAGGTGGCAAGTGCTCTAGCAGCCTTTTTTTTCCCTTTCCTTTTCTGGTTTACATTTATTTATTTACTTTTTTGGAGTGTTTTTAAAAAAATCTTTTTATTGAAGTATAGTTGATTTACAATGTTAGTTTCAGTTGTACAGCAAAAGTGATTCAGTTATACATATACATAAATATATATTTTTTCTTTTCAGATTCTTTTCCATTATATGTTATTACAAGAACTTGAATATAGTTCCTTGTGCTATATAGCAGAAACTTGTTGTTTATCTATTTTATATATAGTAATATGTGTCTGTTAATCCCTAACCCCTAATTTATCCCTCCCTGCCCTTTCCTCTTTGGTAACCATAGTTTTTCTATGTCTGTTAAGTCTGTTTTTGGTTTGTAAATAGAATTTGTATCATTTTTTTTAAGATTTCACATATAAGTGGTATGATATGATACTTGTCTTTCTGTCTGACTTACTTCACTCAATATGATGGTCTCTAGGTCCATCCATGTTGCTGCGAATGGCATTATTTCATTATTTTGTTATGGCTGAGTAATATTCCATTGTATATTTATATCACAACTTCTTTATCTAGTCTTCTGTCGATGGGCATTTAGTCTTGGCTATTGTGAATAATGCTGCTATGAACATTGGGGTACATGTGTCTTTTCAAATTAGTTTTCTCCAGATATATGCCTAGGAATGGGATTGCTGAGTCATATGATGAGTCTATTTTCAGTTTTTTAAGGAACCTCCATACAGTCCTCCATAGTGGCTGCACCAATTTACATTCCCACCAACAATGTAAGAAGGTTCCCTTTTCTCCACATTCTCTCCAGCATTTATTATTTGTAGACTTTTTAATGATGACTATTCTGGTTTGTGTAAGGTGATACCTCACTGTAGTTTTGGCTCACATTTCTCTAATAATTAGCAATATTGAGCATCTTTTCATGTGCCTTATTGGCCATCAGGATGCCTTCTTTGGAGAAATGTCTATTTAGGTCTTCTGCCCATTTTTTTTTATTGAATTGCTTGTTTTTTTTGATATTGAGCTGTATGAGCTGTTTGTATATTTTGGAAATTAGTCCCTTGTCAGTCACATCATTTGCAAATATTGCCTCCCATTCTGTAGGTTGTCTTTTTGTTTGTTTATGGTTTCCTTTGCTCTGCAAAAGCTTTTAAGTTTAATTAGGTCCCCTTTGTTTATTTTTTCTAGCAGCTTTTAAATGTTCAACCCATGCCCACCAATTTTGTGGCTGCTTCCAAGATTTTCATTAGCAATAGCCTTTACCTACACAGAACACAATGGATTCAGTCCAGTTTAAGCCCAGACCCAGTCTGGTCTTTAAGTCAGACCCAGTCTGAGCTCAGCCAGTAACCACCAACAGTTCCCAATGTCGAATCTGGGGATTGGGGAAAGGATTGAACCAAGAGACTCCCCAAAAATGGGGACTGTGGACTGATTCCAAAGAAATGGGGAATTACAGTTGCTACAAGCAGTTCAGAGTGTGAAATCTGAGGAAGGATTCCAAATAAATAGGTAACTGCAGACCAAACCACCAGGTGTTCCCAACATGGAATCTGGGGATAGAACCAAGTGCTGGGGTTTTCCACTCAAAATGGGGAAATGTGGAAAGCCAATAAGATCAGGAACTTGATGCAAAGAGAACAGAGCTCAGAACTGAGAGGAACTTACCCATAACCTTCGGAAACAGCAAGAAAGACAGAACTCAAAAGGGTTCGTGGTTATAATGCCTGTGTTTCTCATTGTCCCCAAATCCATCAAAAGTCTCATTTGGTCCTACCACTGCCACCAAATCTGTTAAAAAAAAAACAAAATTCAACTCAGTAAATTTGAAGATCTAATTGGTTTTATTCAATGATTCGTGAATCGGGCAGCATCCCACCTAGCAGATCGAAAGGACCTCCAAGGGGCTGCAAAAATTGAAGGCTTTTATAGGTAGCAGGGGATGGGAAAAGGAAGTGTCTAGTAAAGAATGGATGGTTTTAGGCAAGGTGACCTTCCTATGGAGGACGGATGGGTAGATTACCTCACTACTGCTGACCAGGTAATTCCAGGTCAAGTGGTTAAATGTCACATTTCAAGGAGAGGCTGAAACTGCAATTATGTGAGGTACTAAGTCTTGGTTTGCTGGCAAGGGGCTTAGCACAGGTGACTCCTTTTTGGGTCTGTTGTTTCTTTTTTAACATGTGAGAAGAGAAAAATGATTTAAAGGTGGAATTCTTAATCAAAGGGGAAGCAGAAATTTAAAATTGAAAAATTCTCAGTCTATCCATACTGAAAGAAATAAGGAAGCTTATTTGCGAGTGAATACAAAGTGTGTGGCAGGATTTGATAAGACTGATGCGGATCTACCATTCCAACAGTTACCATTCCAACAGAAGCCAAGAGTTCTTCAAGACAATGGGGAGATTGGTTGGTTACCTAAAAGAAGACAGGACTTACTGCCAAGGCAATAGAAGAATGACCCTGAAGGCACTCCTATCACAGTCCCAAACTGAAAGGGTATGTGATACAGAACGATTTCAAAGGAAGGGCTTCTGCTGCCTGGCACTCACTCATATCACAGGTTGTTTCCCCTAAATTCTGGCACCCAGCACCTTAGCTGCTCCATGTAGTGCAGGCCATGGTAGCAGCCCTTTCAAAGGGCACAGGTGGTAAACCTTGGCAGTGTCCACAGCACCAGGCATGGCTACATCCACCTAGATTTCCAAAGGATGGACCCTCCTGGAGCCTCAGGTATGCAACCCAGACAGAGGGCCACTTTCGGGTATAGCAGGGAGCTGCCACCAGGGCAATGCCCAGCAGAGCTATAGGGGTGGGGCTACCCTCAAATCTCCAAAGTGGTAGAGCCACTGGCATGAGAATCCACCTCCACAGTCAAAGGCACAGGACTCCCAACTTATGAGAACTGGAGTTGGGGCAGCCAGTTAGGTCAAAATATAGGTCACTGCCCCACTGTGCCTTAAAGTTTTGGATTTGCTTGGGACCTGTTACCCTTTTTTTTTTCCTTCCTATTTCTCCATTTTGGAATAGGAACGCCTATCCTATGCCTGTCCCAACATTGTATTCTGGAAACACATAACTTGGTTGACTTCATGTGTTCACAGCTAGAGACTAATTGCCACAAGCTGAATCTACCCTTAGTCTCATCCATATAAAAAATTAATTAACAGAAACTTCAAACAAAATATAGTCAGGAGACCAAAAGAGGGAGCTCTCACACCCTGTGATGATAACAGAGCCCAAGAGGAAAGACTTGTTTTATTTCTTGGCAAGGACTCAGCCAATAAAAAGCCATGGACTCTTTGTTTACCACAGCTCTCCCAACTTTTCCCCTCTATAAAAGCATTCTCCTTCCCTTGCCATGCAGGGGCTTGCACATGGAATAGCTGCAAACCCCAAACTGCACTTCTCTGCTGATTCTGAATAAACCCATTTTTGTTGGAGAAATAATTGGCAATCTATTTGTTTTAGGTCAACACCCATATATAATTTAGATAAGACTTTGGACTTAGACTTTTGAGTTGACACTAGAACAGGTTTGGACTTTTAGGGTTATTGGATGGAATAATGTATTTTGCAAGTGAGAAGAACATGAATTTTGGGTGGCCAGGGGCAGAATACTATGATCTGAATGTTTGTGTCTTGCCCCTCAAACTCATATACAAATCCTACAAAAGGTAATGGTGTTAGTTGGTAGGGCTTTGGGAAGTGCTTACATCATGAGGGTGGAGCCCTCATGAATGGGATTAATGCCTTTATAAATGAGGCTCCAGAGAGGTCCCTCACCCCTTTTACCATGTAAGGACACAGCAAAAAGGCACTGGCAATGAACCAGGAAGAGGATACTTACCAGATGACCATGCTGGTGCCTTGATCTTGAACGTCCCAGTCTCCAGAACTGTAAGCAATAAATTTTCAATGGTCTGTAAGTTGCCCAGTCTATGGTAATTTGTTATAGCAGCCTGAACAGACTAAGACAAAAGACATCCTGTGTTCATGTATTGGAAGACTTAATATTAAGATAACAAACTATCTAAAGTGATCAGAACAGTTACAGGACTCAAACTTCCAGACTTCAAAACTTACTACAAAGCTACAGTAATGAAAACAGTATGTACTGGCATAAGGACAGACACATAGACAAGTGGAACAGAACAAATAATTCAGAAATAAATCCTCATATATATGCTCAATTGATTTCCAATAAGAGTGCAAAGACCATTCAATGAGGAAAGGACAGTCTTCAACCAATGTTGCTAAAAAAAGAATCCATATGCAAAAGAATGAACTTGGACTCTTACCTTATGCCATATACAAAATTAACTCAAAATGGATCAAAGACCTAACTTTAAGAGCTAAAACTGTAAACCTGTTACAATAAAACATAAGACCCTCATAACATTGGATTTGGCAATGATTTCTTCGATATGACACCAAAAACATTAGCAAAAAAAGAAAAAGATAATTAGACTTGATTAAAATTTAAAACTTTTGTGCATCAAAGGGTACTACTAAGAGAGTGAAAAGACAACCCACAGAATGGGAAGAAATATTTGTAAATCCATATATCTTATCAAATAATCTCTAGACTATATGAAGAACTCCTATAACTGAACAACAAAAAAAACCCCAATTTAAAAATGGTTAAAGGGGTTGAATAGATATTTCTCCAAAGAAGATATTCAAATGGCCAGCAAGCAAGAGGTTCAAAATCATTAGTCATTCGGGAAACGTAGATCAAAACCACAATGAGATAGATACCATCACACACCCACTAGGATGTTTATTATTTAAAAACCAGAACATAAAAAGTGTTGATGAGGATGTGAAGAAACTGGAACCCTCATGCATTGCTGGTAAGAATGTAAACTGGTGCAGTTGCTGTGGAAAACAGTTTGGCATTTCTTCAAAACATCAAACAGAATTATCACATGCAATTCCACTCCAAGGTTATATACTAAAAATAACTGAAAACTATTCAGGTACTGGTACACTAATGTTCATAGCAGCATTATTTAAAATAATGAAAAGATAGAAAAACATGTGTCCATCAACAGATGAATGAGTTAAGTGAAATATTGTATATACGTACTATGTAATATTATTCAGCCACAAGAAGGAATGGAATTCTGATAGATATTACAACATGGATGAACACTGAAAACATCATGCAGACACAGAAGAACAAATATTATATGATTCGACTTATAAGTGGTACCTAGAATAGGCAAATTCATAGAGACAGAAAGCAGAATAGAGGTTACCAGGGACTGGGGAAAGGGAGCAATTGAGGGCTACTATTCAGAATAGTTTGCATTTCCTAGAATTTTATGTAAATGAAACCATAAAATACAGACTTTACTTTTTGTCCAACTTTTTTCACTAAGGACAATTTTCTGAGATTCATCTGTTGCTGTGGCTATCAACAGTTTATTCTGCTTTAATGCATAGTATTCCATAGTAAGCATGTACCTTAACTTGTTTATATATTCACCTTTTGATGGACATTTGGGTTATTTCCAAATTCTTGGCTAATACAAGTAAAATGGCTACGAACATTTGTGTGCAAGTCTTTGTATAGACACATGCTTTCATTTCTTGTGGGTAAATACTTAGGTGTAGAGTGGCTATTTTATATAAGTGTTTAAGTCTAACTTAAAGAAACTTCCAAACTGTTTTTCCACAACCTCATATAGCTATGTATGAGTTCCAGCTGCTCATCTTCACCTACAGTTGGTACTGTCAATCTTTTAAATTTTAGCCTTTTTAATACATGTGTAGTGGTATCTCCTTGTGGTTATAATTTGCACTTTTCTAATGACTAATGATGTCAAACATTTTTCATGTCTTTTTTCTATCAAGTTATGAGTTCTTCATATATTCTGAATACTGGTCCTTCATCAAGCATCTGATATACAAGTATTTTTTCAGCCTGAGGCCTGTTTTTGTTCAGATCCTTGCAGGCTGCTTTACTGAGAACCTCAGTTCCTCACTGGCTGGAGGCTGCCTTCAGCTCCTTGCTACTGGGCCTCTCCATAGGCAGCTCACAACATGGCAGACTGCTGTGGAGAAGCAAATGAGAAGAGTCAGATTGTGTGAATAAGACAGAAGTCAGTCTTTCATAGTCTAACCTTCAGAGCGACATCACTTTTGCTGTACTCTACTCCTTAGAAGCAACTCACCAGGGGCAGCCTATATTCAAAGGAAAAGGATCATGCAAAGGTATGAATACCAGGAGGCAGATACCATTTCAGAAAGCATTCAGAAGATATGCAGGTGCCTATCATAAACATCTTCAAAATTCTTTGTTTTCAGTACTTTAATTCTTCTGATTTTTATCTTCCTGGAATTTTTGTGTTGCTATGTATACTATTCTCCTCTTAGTATTTACTTTTCCATTTCTTTGCTTTCTAATAAAAGAGTTCCTCAATGTAATGTTCCCACTAATCAGTGGAATCCAGTGTATTTATCTCACCTGTGTTTTTAATTTCAACTATTATATTTTTTCACTTAATAGTTATATTTGATTTTATGAATCTTGTTCCATATTGCTAGTATCTTATCTCTTTAATATTTATCATGCCACCTTTAAATTACTGGTTGTCTTTTCAAGCATTTCTGCTTCATATGATACTCACTTTTTCTTTTGAGGCTGTTTTCAGGTATCCAACTACCTGGCCTGAGTCCAAATTCTCCTTGGGTATGGGCTGTAAGTCTGGGGAGGTATACTGGGCAAGGGTCGAAGACCAGAACATCAAGTGTTTAAGGTGGTGAAGGGACAAACCTTGCAACAGATTCTAGAACCACAAGACCACATGTAATTGCTCCCATTATCACCCCACTAAACCAAACTTTATTTCAGGGCCTTACCTTTAAACCTCGTTCAGAAAGCAGCAGCTCTTCAGGAGGCAGTCTCCCTAGATTATAGTCCATTGAGTGATGTTTTGAAAGGGTAAAAAATGAGTATAAGGCTTAAGGCAGGGAGATCATTCTCCACCTATTTTCATCAACTCATTACTTATCAGGGATTTTATACTGCCCTGACATTACCCCTGTGGATACCTGCACCTGTAGTCTGGACTGTGGCCTCCATTTCTATAGTAAGGGGGACAGCTGTGGTTTGCCGTAAGGGTGAGCCCTCTGTAAAGGACCAGATCGTAAATATTTGGGGTCTTTGGGCCCAAATATCATCTGTTACGGTTATTCAACTTTGCCTTTGTAGTGAGAAGGATGGCTGAGTTCTAGCAAAACTTAACTTAAAAATAAGAAGCAGGCTGGATTTGGTGGAAGGATAGTTTGCCACCCCTGTTCCAAGACAAAGGTGGGGTTACAAATGGGGAGGCATAAACAGAACTTAAACTGCTTTTCTTAACACATCCTATTATTGCCTCCACCAATGGCTCTATCTTTCAAGTTGTAGCCACTCTCCCTCACCCTCAACAATTGAAGAGTCTTCTGACTCTTGAGAGGTTTCTCAGATTTGTTGTTGGTTTGTTATTTTTCTGAATTCCATGTTCCCTTTATAGTTCTAAGGAGGAAGTAGGTAACACATGCTAACTCACTACTTTGGCAGGAATGGGAAACCAAGTCAATAATTGTTTTCTTTCATGTTTATTTATACATTTTTGGCAGCAAAACTGTGTTTATTTAAAAAAAAATCTGCACTATGAACACACTTCACTGCTTTAGTTGAAGAACCCCAAGCCAAATAAAAAGACCAATATTAGAAGCAGCATTAACTGGTTACTGCCTTAAAGATACACAGAAAGAACCAAATGCTACAGTGTAGGAAGACAATCACCTCCATGTCAGAAATCACAACTTTTTCCAAATAAAGAATATGACCCATCTGCCATATTGAATTGATATTTATTTCAGGACATGCCATGTCAAAATAAAACAAAAGAGTCAACCCTTGCCTTTAACAATAATATTGTATTATAAAAGCACTTTACACTCCATCCCATCTTTTGAGTATAAGTTACTGGGGTATGTGGGCTAATGATTATCTGAAAGCATTTCCCTAATCAGACCCATAATCCAAGTGCTCTCTGAATAATACAAGGTGACAATAAGTGGGAAGTGGAGGAGGAAGAGGAAAGAGGGGAATAAGGTTCTCCCAGTTGAGGGTTTTGTTGCAATGAGGGGATGAGGAAGTATGAAGATATTTCTGTTGTCTTTTCGTCTTTATACTGTGTTAAGTAATGCTTACAACATAAATTTAGCAGGCTTTTCCTGAGTTGTAACTCAGAAATTTTCTTCCTGCAAACAATGTATTTACAAATGTGTTGATTAACTTACACAGCAATCTCACAATAACTAGTAAAGATTAAAATGGTGCGCTCGTAGTATATTTGTTTGCAGTGTTTTAAGGGAAATACATATTGCCATCATGATGAAGCTCTAAATAGACTGAATAAAACATCTAAAAACTGAAATTACTTTTAAAAAAGCAAAGAAATAAATATCACCAAAGGAAAAAGATTAACTGTAGCTTAAATATAAATCACTAGTTAATTAACCAAACTATACATATCTAATAAAAAGCAAAAACAGATTGAGAGAACCAACATAAAAAAATGGTGAAAAATAAGGCATAAATCTGCATAATATTGAGTTTTATTTTCATTCTCTCCTTTCCCTCTTCTATGGATGCTTTTTCAGATCTGTCTCTAAGGACTTAAAACTGTTTCCATTTTAAATTTGACCTCAAATGCCTGAACAAAGTATTTGCTATTCTGTTGAGGAGTCTTTAGTTGGTAAACTTTAGATATCATTGTTTCTACTGGTTATGGTAGTTTTGATCAAGATGCCAAATTTAAATTCCAATGGTTCTTGTTAAAGGAATTTGATTTTTACGTGCCTTGCCTGCATAGCATTGAAAAAAAAAAAAAAAGGAAAGAGAAACAAAGAGAAACAAAGAAAGAGCCCAAGAGAAATCTATTGCTTAAAAAAGTTTTGCTTTCTAAACAGAGTAACTCTATTTCGACAATTATTTAAAAACCCTGGGAGAAACAGCTCTTATGAGAATTAAATATTTAAAACCTGTTCTGAAGCACTTGTACTTTTCTCTCCCAGAGTCTAACATGTGAAAGGATCATTTGTTTTGGTCAGAAATATATTTTATGTTCATTTACTTGTATGTACTCAGTATGTTCATTAGGACTCATTCTGAAGACGCACCAGAACCTTTTTGTTATTCTAGCACTGTCTATCGTGATAGTTGAGTTTTGACCTCAATTAAGGTCTAAGAAATCTGTATCAATGCTCAAGAATAATTTTGGATATCTTGGCCCAAGGCCTAGAGCAAGTGGCAACACTAAAATTGAAGGATAATTCCCATGGGCTTGGTGTGACTACTGCTTTGCCCCCTCATTTGTTTTGAAGGAGGGAGGGTAGGAACAGGGTAAAAAAGAAGTGAGTAAAGCAGGAAGAGATCAAGTAGGTAGGCAAGTGCTGCTGTCAACAATTGCTCCTTAACCAAGCCACATATTGTTGAGACTTCCATCATTTTGAAGTACATTCTCATAAAATTAAAAAGGAAAAAAAGTTAAGAAAATGCATGTAAATTTTAAAGTTATCACTGGAATATGCTGGAATCATTTGGCTTTTTGTAAAATATAAATAATGAAGACACTGACTTTTTTGTGCTTGTGAAGCTAATAGATCATCACCACGAGACAGGCAGCAATGATGAATTGCAATACGTTATTACTGAAGGGAAAAGGTTCAAGCCAATATTCACACTGCAGTCAATGAAAGAGTAAGGGGGCCAAAGCAGTGAGCTTCTGGAGGAAAGTTGAAGATGCCATGGGGGATTAGCAGGAGCAGCCTCCTTCGCTGACTGGTTGCTCCTGAGGCTTTTCCAGTTTTATGTCAATCACTGAAATAAAAGTTAAGGAGCTATAACTGGGAAAGTACAATTCCAATTCTGTTGAATACCAACAACTCTGGTAAGCACCCCCTTCCATTCCTTTTTGGCTTCAGAGCTTACACAGCTACTATTTTCTATATAGTCAGCTCACCATATGAGCTACTTATATGGAATAAACTTGCTTATATCTACTATATGCAGTAAGGTTCAGAACAAGGTTAATTCTTAATCATGGGAATCTATCCTAAAGAAATTATTCTATAGGATCAAGAAACCATATAAAGATGACATTCCTTATGGAATCACCTAAAATAAAAATCTGAAAATAGCCTCCAAGAGAGTTCCAATAATAGGGAGAGAATTTAATAAATGATGTGGTCTCAACTCTATAGAACACATTATGCTATTAAAATAAAGGTTTAGAAAACATAAAACATTAAAAGTGGGAAGAGCTGAATACAAAGTGCTACGAATGCTATAGCTTAACAAAAACGTCTGGATATGGAAAAACACTAGAAGGTAAATATAAGACAAACAATGAAAATATCAAAATATAAAATTATTTAAAATAACTAATATTACATGTGCTTCATTATGTCCCATTTCTGAAAGCAGAGGCCACAGAAAGCAGAAAGCTCCAATGCTAGAAAAAGCAGAGGAAGAAAATATGATATACACTGTGGGGAAAAAGCCCAGAGCCAAGGGGAGTCAAAATTAAGAAGTAGGAAGCTGGGATTCTAAGAGTTTCCTGTTCATTAAAAATCAAGCAAGCAAACAAACACAAAGCCTCTCACTGATTAACTGGAGTGAGCAGCAGGCTGCCAAGAGTGTACTTGGATAATAGGATCTCATTTGCTATAGAAAAACTCCAAGCTTCTTTGTTCTGAAACTATCAACTCTTGGCTGCAAAAGGCAATGGCACAATATTCCTAAGCCAACCAAGTGGGACTCTAAAGACGTGTTAATAATAAAATTTTCTGATGAAACAAAAAAGATACTGTCTTCTCTGCTTCTGTCCTGTGTGCTTTCCATTCCAGGTAGAGCTGCTGCAACACGTCGGAAGAGCTGTGGAAAAGAGAGACGTGATAATTGGGAAGGAAATTTTAGCGAATGGTATCAAGTTAAAGGAGGATGCTCACTGGATGGTGAGTTAAAGGAAATGGCTTCTGGGTTATTCCAGAGAACTTAGCATAATGAAAGCACATTAAAATGTCCATTTATTCTATAAATGAATACCATATGAAAAGCATTATGCCAAATACAAAGAGGAATAAAGATATGATCCTTGCTTTCCAACTGGTGAGATTGGACATGAACAAACAGCTAAGAAATCAGCAGCAAAAATATCATTTGAGTTATAAAAACAAAGTACTATAGGAACTCAGAGTAAGGATTGTTCACTTAGTTAAACTGTATTGTGGCATTCCTGTCTTATTATGAGTTAGGTTCTTAAGTTAGTGTATGTATAGAGAAAGTCAGTCTAGTCAAAATTACCCTTGACAATTCCTTAGGAAATAACTGTTAGAAACCACAACACCTCCTCCCAAGTCCAGCAGAGCTGGCTTTTCCTGCATCACTGCAAAGAGCACCAGTGGAAGTGGTTGGCTTCTGTTTAGAGGTATGATGCCATGAAAGATATCTTCAAAAGGATAATCACAGTCAAGCCTGGTGTTATGTTCGCTTTGAGAGGCATGGGAAATACAAACTGACTGAAGGAATAACAGATTCATACCTTCAACTTTATGCCCAAATCGAGCCATCCACTTACTGGGTAGAATAGCAAGTGAAAGTGCTTATTTCAATCATTTCTCTTTTTGTTAGGCATGTAACATAAAATTCCTACAATTAAATGCACATATAATGTAACTGCCTTGTACCAAGTACCTGCTTACTGGAAGCATTGTCTGAAGTTCTCTAGGGACACAGAAATAAACAAGACGTAATTTTTAAATTCAAGGAGCTCACAGTTTGGCAAAGGATAGGGATTCTAACAATTCTGTGTGTTACAATGTGATTAGTGCTGTAAACTAAGGGAGCAGAGAATGATTTAAGAATAAAGATGTAAGAAGGCCCCAATCAGGCAGCTGAGAAAAGTCCATACACAATGACATCTGAACTGGGATTTAAATGCAGTTTTTAAGATTTCACTTGGCTGAAAAACATACCGTGCAAAGCACTCAGAGTTTAAGTGCTCCATAAATGTTGCTGAGTTAAAATGAGAAGAAACAGAAAGAACAGAAGGCCTGGGATGGAAAAATCAAACTGTGAGTAATCTGTTTACAGAAAGAAGCATAGAAAAGGAGTAAATCTTTATCTGTAGGCAATAGTCTGATGGGGTAGGATCAAGAAAGACTTGAGAAGAAGTATAATTGTTTTGGTCCTATAACATTTAGTAGCATTTTGAAGATGTACAAAAATTAGGCATTGGCTTCAGTATTCAACCAAAACCAGCTATTAGACTTAAAACTGCAGAATGCTTACCTTAACGTTATTTCTAGTACTCCAGAAATTGTGCATGATCAAAGATCATGTGGCTGTGTAAATTACCATTAATCAAATCAATGTAATATTAATTGTATAAGATGGACTCATTTGGATTAATATATGAATACTCAGTTTCAAATATGTATCAGCATTCTAGATCTAGATACAAGAATAAAATGCTGCAATAATTAATATCTGTGAAAGCTGTTAATTTTATAAACAAAAATAACTTAAAATTTACAGAAGCAAAATGAATATAGAAATAGACTGACACAGTGCATTAGATAACTCTAGGAAGAGTATTATACCCTTTCAAAATTAGCAAGTGTTTAATTAATTAACTAATGCAGGCAAAATTGGACAATAATTCTTTTTAAGTTTTTATATATTAGCATTAGATAATAAATTAAGAGCAGAATGCCAACTCTGTCAGCTCAAAATTTTATACATCAGGAAAAGCCTAACACCCATTAAAAATCACTTTTCATCGGACATAAAGAATAAGAAGAAAAATGTATTTTACGGAAGATAAGAAAGTTTGGAAAAAATGTGCTCCTCCACCAACATCAACTGAGAACAGCCATCTATTTAGCACTGCAAACTGGCAATAAGTATATGACTACTGGAATAATCTAGCAGCTGACAATGTGGCACTAGACTAAATCTTGTAACTCAGAAATTCATTCTACCATGGTGATACTCAGTTTTGGCCTCAATGATTTTCAAGAATGGTGAGGTAGTCCAGACTGACTGAAGCACAGAATATATAAAAGGATTGGAATGAAGCTATATATTTTGAAGGCCAGGCTAAGAAAGACCTGCAGAGAATACTGACTTTATCCTGGTAAAGTAAGGTGTTAAAAAAAAAAAAGCAGTTTGTATTAGGACTTCTATCGATGATTCCAGTGTCTTACTATGACTACAAAGACATACAAATTGCACATTGAAAGTAAAAGATATTGGGGTGGATGGCTGAAAACTAAAAGGTGAAGTATTTACATTCTGGGTGGGCCACTTACATGATAGGTTATCTTTCTGTTCTTCAACTTTCTCATCTGTAAAATGGGCTTAAGATAATAGTACACTTAACTGACTTGTGAAAATTAAGGAAAATCATTATGTAAATGGCTTAGGACTGATCTGTTATAAAAGAAGTCTTTCATAAACAGCAGCTCTATTTCTATCAGAGACTAGTTACAATAACCCATGGTCCTGTGGGCTAAGGGAACAAAGTATCTTTCCAAATGTTATGAAATTCTGCAAGAATTCTAGGGCTATAGCAAACCACTAACAGGCATAAAATTCTGCTTTAAGAAACTATGAAAAACTGATAGGAAAATCGCAGGGGTTAGGCGAGACCTTCTGAAAACATCAGAGCAGAAATGAAATGTTCTCACTGAGGAACATCTAGAAACCTTCCCCAAGATCTCATAGCTTGCTCTGACATGAAGTATTTATTAAACTGCCTATCTGTTCAAGATGCATAATCTTTCTGGCTCTAAAGGATATCAAAGTTTATTATGGGCTAGTTTAGAAATTGAATTTTTTTTTCATGGGGAGGCACAGGGAAGATCTGTTTAACTTCTGTGAAAATGGAATGAGATTTACAAGTTTCGAGGTTTTTTAAGAAATTAAAATAGATTCTAATTAGTGAAAAGTGCATAACTAATGAGGTCTTCCAAGGAAGGTATTATTAAGAGTCACACTCATCTACCTATTGTCATAATATAACACAGTATTTAATGTGTTTACAGAAAGCATAGAATTTGAACCAAGAAACTCTAGTACTAACTACCGCATTATTACAGCTTTGTGACTTCAAAGATATAAATTTCTCTAATCCTTAGATTTCTTCTAATAAAAAGGGGGACATAGTTGTGAGGTTCAAAGGATACAGTGATGTTCCGTCTTCCTTGGAATATCTTCCCCTGCTCCCAATCCAAACTGTCTAGCTGACAGATCCTTCAGGATCCATTCCCTGATAATTCCTGAGAAAACCTCCCTAACCCACTCCTAGATTTTTTCAATCTCATTATCTTCCAATCTAATCAAGTATTTCCATATATTCTAATAGCACCCTATATTTCTTCTTTCAGAGCTTTGATTATACTGACTGTAGTGGCCTAGTCTTTCTCTCTAGACTTTAAACGCTGGAGGGCAAGGCTTGTATTTCATATTTGTTACCCTAGTACCTGACATGTAGTAGATATTTTTAAAAATGCTACTTGAAAGAATGGCTAATGGGTGTGAAAACACAGTAGAAAGCACAGAGTGCAGTACAAATAGTTGATTAGTGCCTTTATCTACTGGCTTGAGTCCACTTGCATCTGAATTCTCAGATAATTCCTTAGGCATGACTATCCATAATACTATTTAGCAGATGACCACAGATCTGAGAAAGTCTGTTCTTTTATACAGTGAAGGAAAAAACCAGGAATGCTTATGCCCACTGAATCCTTCCAACCCCTAAAAACAGGCAACAAAAGAAATCAATGTACTCAGTTTCTTGTAAAAAAGGAAGTTATAAAAAGGGTTTTAAATTTATATGCAGAGTGAAAGTGAAGAAAAACTCTGATAAACTTTAACCTGATGAAAAAAAGAAATGCTGCTGAAAATCTCCAATGAAACATAAAAAAGGATTCAATTAACATAAGCAAATATAATGGGAGAAAATGACAATTAAGAGGAACCAGAACATCAACCGGTAGATTAGAGAAATACACACTTAAAGAAAGCAGTAAGCTGGGAAAGGTACAGCTCAGTGGCAGAGCGCCTGTTTAGTATGCACGAGGTCCTAGGTTCAGTTACCAGTACCTCCATTTAAAAAATAAGTAAATAAATAAACCTAGTTACCTCCACTCAAAAATAAAGAAAGAAAAATAAAGAAAGCAATAAGCCTCCATTATCTACAAAGCTAAATATATGAGACACAGAGAGTAAATAGGTTATCATGACCCCATAGATTTCCCCCTATCCTTTTATTTTACCTTAGAAAGTAATTAGAATACTTCAGGAAAGCTTTTTTGAAAGGTTATGCGTGAAGTCCTTCCTCTGGACCAGTAGTTCTCTACACCTAGTGTGCATCGGAATTACCTGGGAAACTTAAACAAAACACCAGATGCTTGGGTCCCATCCCTAAAGACAGATTCAACTAGTTTGGTGTGGGGCTGGGTCATTAGATCATTTCATTCAAAGATCTCCAGATGACAACACGCTGTAAGAGTTAAAGATCGACACTGTAACAATAATTTGTAAGGAGCGTGAAGTAATCAATCGAATCAAGTAAGGCAAGAAAGAAGCTAATACCGAGTGTTTAACTTAACCTATTTTCTCATTTGAATCCTTGCAGTAATTCTGGGAAAACTGTGTAACTTCTGTTCTAGGTTTTCTCTCTAAAATCAGTGCAACAACAGCAGCTGACTTAAGAGGACTGTTACACGGATTCATTCCTGTATTCAACAAGTATCTAAGCACTTACATATTCTGTATAAAGTGCTTGGTAGAAAGACAACAAAGAAATGTTTTAAAGTTAATATTTATTACATAATATTTATACCACGCTCTCTAGATAGTCTTGTTTTATATGTTAATTTCTCTTCTTCCTTGGAGTATTCCCTGTCTTTTATCTATCCAAATCAAATATACTTCTCAAGGGCTTAGCTCAGATTGCAGCATTTTTAAACAAAGCCTTCCTTCATCATCCTAACTGTATATGATCTTACTCATTTCTGCATCAAATATAATTCCTTGTGCCAACATCCATTTTACATCTCAATAATAACTGTGGATATTACTCTGTAGCACTTGCTAGGCATTTATCATGTACTACCTACCTTTCACTGCATAGTTTTCATGAGAATGTGACTCTTTTCAACTGTAAGTTTTTTGAAGTCAAGAATCATATTTTACATAATTTTATGTACTCCAAAGAACATACAGTTGTCTCACATAATGTAGGCACTTGATAGCTATGGAATAAGGTATGTGATAAAGTACAAGATTAAAGGTATGTGATAAAGTACAAAATTAAGACCTGCCATGAGCCAAGAACTGTGGTTGACATGCAATATAGTGGTGTAGGAAAGATACCACCCCTACCAATGCTTAAAGTAAATATGCTTTCTCAGCAGGTATAATATGCACACATGTGTGCACAAATATACAATTCCACTGTGAATAGTACATAAGCTTTTATTTTCTTGTTAGTGCTGATGCCCATCAGCTATCACTGATTTCTCACAAAGTCCTCCCTTCTCTTTCAAACAAATCTTTTTTCTTCTGACAAGCGTTGATGATTTGAGAAGTTAAAGGTCAAGGAGTGTTTCAGTTCCTTTTCCATTTTCCAGTATTGTAAAATTAGAGAATATAATAAGAAGGGTGATACCTACATACTTAGTACTTCACTGAAAGAATGTACTAATTCTGAAATGAAAAGTGAGGTGGAGCCTTAAATAATCACCTTATCATTACCATTTCCTTCAGCAATTTAAACACCAGACCACTTTCACAAAGAAAGCATTATTAATGCTTTTCTAAAAAGGAATTAAAAAAATAAAGGGTAAATTTTTCTTTGGCTATCTTTTTATGACATATTGAATAGGATGAAAAACACTATTTAAATATCCTATAAAATACGAGAGCTCATGTTAGGTTACTATTATTTATTCTAGTTCTAGCCTTGATAGTTTTTATTTAAAAACTACAACAATTTGTTTAAAACCAAAACAGGGCTTTAGGGTTAAGTGCTTAAATCAGACTAAAGAGCAAAAAGTTTGAAGCAAAGAACATTTTTAAATAAGAAGAAAAAGTAGCAGTATTGGGTAGGATTAAATTTGTTTTAAGCCAAAGTTCTCACTAAGGCCCAATTACTCGAATGATGTTTAGACATTAAATGATGCATTAGTGAAATCTCTCCTAGAATAATTTAAAAAGGAAAGAGAGCGACAGAGAAAGCCCATCTTAAGCTTTTATTACTATAATATTATAATCAAGTACATGATAATAACTGGATAATAATACCTGGAGGTATGGTGGAGAATGTCAGAGAAAATGTCTCCAAAGAGCTGACATCTAAACTGAAACTTAAAAGGATGAGTAGGTATCAGTCAGGAAAGGAGAAAATGAATATTCTGAGCAAAGAGAACAGCATGAACAAAGATATGGAACCATGGAAGAGTACACTGTGAGGAGAGAATTAGTGACAAGTCAGTATTACTTACAAATGTTTAAAGGCAAGAAGAGATGGGAAGTAAAGAGCCAAAAATGAAAACAATAGAGAGAATTTTCCTTAAAGCTCTACTTATTCAGTTTCAAGGATTTTATTTTAACCCTCTATTGATAAGCTAGAATTAAAAAAATAATAATTTATTGGTCTGTAAATCCTATAAATTTGAGACTACTCCTTCATACAACCTATAGCCCTGAAGAATAAAGCAGGTGAGTTTTTGGCTACCCTATCTTTTAGAAAGCAGTTTGATAATGTGAGGTCCCCCCATATTTTCCTGCCCCCAAAGATTCCTGTTACAAACACTGTAAGAACACCAGCAGTTTATTAAGGATAAAGTAACCAGAATGTATTTTTACAACAAACAAAACACCATGCCTGAACAGAAACAGACTCATAGACATAGAATTCAAACTTGTGGTTGCCAGAGGGACAGTGGGTGGGAAGGGACAGACTGGGATTTCAAAATGTAGAATAGATAAACAGGACTGTACTGTGTAGCACAGGGGAATATATATAGGATCTTGTGGTGGCTCACAGAGAAAGAGAATGTGACAATGAATGTATGTATGTTCATGTATAACTGAAAAATTGTGCTCTATACTGGAATTTGACATTGTAAAATGACTATAACTCGATTAAAAAAATGTTAAAAAAAAAAAAAAAAAACCACCATGCCTGATAGCAAATACTTGCTTTACCATAATCTTACCATCAAAAACTAAAATGAGGGAAATTTACCTCAAAACAATGCAGTAGGGATGTAGTAAGAGTATGGTGAGTTTACAACCTAGCAATCACATAATCTTGTAATCATAATGAAATACTTGTCCTATAAACAATCTGAAAAGTTTGGCAAACTTTTCCCAAACTATGTCACATTTAGATTTTTTTCACTGTTCAATGATATGTTTCTAATTCATGAGGCCTGCTATTGCTAAGAGGAAGAAAATCTTACACTAGAGAATAGAAAACTCACACAATTTAAAGTTTTTTCAATTTGATAACCTCAACCCACCCATACCCAAAGAACACTTACCTGCTTTACATTGTATCCTGCTTTTGCACTAGTTTCAATAAACATAACATTCAGCTCTTTGGCTTTCCTCTCTCCTTCCTCAATTGACACTTGCCTATAGAAAAAAAAAAAGATAAACAAATTCTTCTTTTGGAAAGATGACGATATAAGATTACAAACAAGGCTCAAAAAAACCTTTTCTTGATATGGCATTGGTTATACAGGCAATACTAGTTTGAAAATTCATCAAGCTGCAATACACTTAAAATTTGTGCACTTCCATGTGTATGTTATACCTAACTAAACATTTCTTTTAAAGGCATTTTTTAACGTTTTGCTTTTACTTGCTGAGCTCACCTTCTATTTTTTTTAATTTTTAAAAATCTTAATAGTCTGCTATTTTCTCTTAATATCAGATTATAAGTATTTAGCTTTGTGATTTAAAATTTCTGTGTAAAATAATTTTTTATGGCTAGATAATGTCAATTTGTTACCATAATTTATGTAAACAGTCCAAAACTGTTAGAAATATAAGCTGTTTTCAAATTTTACACTACTATGAATCATGCTGCTATGTACATCTTTGTGCACTTTGCATCATTTCTTTAAGTTGGATTCTGTGGAATTCTACAAGTGGAACAAGTGAGTCGAAAGACATACATTACAAAGTCTCTTGATACATGGTATTAATTCATGTCAATACTTCTTTTACAGGGCATTTTGTGATACATTATAATCAGCAGTGCCTCTCAAATTGTGAGAGATTCAAGTGCGAGACTATCTCATTTATCTTGGCGTTCCTAGTGCCTAGCTATCACATTGGTGTTTAATAAATATGCATGTATTCTAATTAAATGAGTCTGAACTATCAGCTAACAAATCCGGCTTCTTACAACACAGAAAACCAAAGCAAAGCAAGAGAACTTCTACAAGCTCCCACCAAAATCTATCCTCCAATCTATGTGTGTGTGTGCCTTATATTCTACCTCTGGTCTTACTACTATGGAGGAACTGTCCTTACTCCCCAAACTTACAGCTATTTACTAGATTCCACTCTTTTCTTGTCTACAAGAAGATATTATACTAGAATTTGTCAACTTTCTAAAAACAAAATCATTCTCTTATGTAAGAATCCAGCTATTAATGCTTTACTATATCTGCTTGTTTTATCCTCTTGTTCTCTATGTATTTATGTATATGCATATAAATTTTTTAAAAAACATTTTTTTCTTAGCAATTTGAGAGTAAGTTGACAATCAGCACATACCTTTAGCCCTAAATATTTCAGCATTGTGAATTTCCTAAAAACAATTATGTCAGATGCCCTAAAATTTACTCCTTGGACGTCTTCTCTACTACAGTTACTCCCTTGGTGATTTCATGCAGTCTTACGGTTTTAAATACCATCTATATGCTGATGACTCTCAAACATGTATCTAGCCTGGACTACTGCTCTGAACTCCATACTCATACAGATAACTGCCTACCTAACACGTAATTATCAGGATAACTAAGCCATTCTAAACTTAAAATGACCAAAAGCTTAAGTCATATTCCCCCTAAACCGTCTCTTTATTGCAGTCTCTTCTACAGTCAGTTAATGACAGTTATTCAGGCCAAAAATCTAGGTGTTATTCTTGACTCCTCCTTCTCCCACATCCCATATTCCATCCATTAATATATATTCCACCCTGACAGTTCTATCTTCAAAACATATCTGAATTTGACCACTCATCAGCACACAAGCTACTACTCTCCCAGTCCAAATCATCATCATTTCTTGCTTGGAATAAAGTCTGGGTTAGCCTCCTCACTTCTACCCTTACATATTTTCAACCTATGAAAAGTTACTCCCTGCTCCCTGCTCCAACTGCCCAAACATTCAGAAAGTCTACACTTTGCAATCTATACAACCTGGCTTTCTTCTTCTTCTTCTTTTTTTTTTTTTTAACTTAAACTCACTGCCTACTACTCTTGCCATCATTGTCTTTATCAGCTATATAGGCCTTCTTGCTCTCTTTCCAATAAACTAAGTGTATTTCAAACTCTGTGATTTTGCATTTTCTGAGCCATCTGCCTAGGACCTTTTTCTCCTCAAGATATCTGCATAGTTAGCTCCCTTACTTCCTTAGTGTCTCTACTCAAAAGTCACCACTCATCTTCTTGGTGAAGTCTTCCATTGCTATTCCATCTAGTATTTCAGACTCACCCTTGACATTTCATATTCCTTTTCCCTGCTTAATTTTTACCCTTAGCATGTATCAAACATGTATTTTTTAAAAAATCTATTTACTGCCTGGTTTACTCTCTGGAATAAAAGCTCCTTGAAAACTTGTCTTTTTTGCTCACTATCCTAGAGCATCATATTCTGAAACATAACTGATCCTTAATAAACATATCCTGAATGAATGACTACTAGTCTATAAATCCTGCACATGAAGGATTCCAGGCAGAAATCTTTTCTGGTTTTATAACTATGTCATCCCAATAAAATGGTTGAAGATTAGCTTTAGCAATGGTTCCAACTGTGGTTTGAGTTTATCAAAAGCACCTAGAAAGATTCTTTAAAATATAGATTCAAGGGCCCTACTCTAGACTAACAGAATCATGGTATCTGGAAGTAGGATCAAAAACCTTAAAAATTTTAAAGTTGTCCATGATCCTTTATAGTCAGAATCTTATAAGAGGATCTAATAAGCCACATTTACGAAGTGATTCTCAGGTTTTAAACATTTGGGAATCACTGGGCTACAGAAGAAAGAGTACTGAGCATCTAGGTAATTATATTGAGACAATGAAGCAGATGTATTCTGGCCTTTCCTCCAATATTTTACAAGAAAAGTACTTAACTGTCAAAGAAAGTGATAAAGTCATTTAACTTTGAATCATTTTTATTAAAACTTTTTTCTGATTACACAAGTAATTATTTTTTAAAAGACGAATAATTACAATAAACTCTTCTATACTCTCACTTCCTTCCCAAAGATAACTACAGTTAAGTTCCATGTATGCTTATGTAGATTTGTTCTAGGCCAAAGAATATGAATATATCTCTATATATCTACTATCTTATTTTTTTTTTAACCCGAAGGATATCATGCTATATATACACTGATCAAGTGTATTTCTAACCTTCATGTGTTACACAGCAATAAATTCCTCTCATTCTTTTTAGTGGCTATAAGAATTTCATTTACAAAATGCTACTACTAATAATAGACATTTAGACAGATTTTAATTTTTTAATATTATAAATAATGTTGCAATAATAATTCTATATACTCATCTTTTCACAATTCTGTGGGTTTATCTGTGGAATAAATTACTGGAGGCGGATTTGAGTCAATGAGTATTTTAAATTCTGATATTATTAAACTGTTTCTCCCCAATATTGTATTAATTACGTTTTCAATATACAAGAGTTTTTGTTTATTCAGACTCTTGATGATACTGTGCATTATCAATCTTCTGAATAATGACTGATATAACAGGTGAATATGATCTTTATATTTATGTATTCAAACTTATCAATCTTTCCCTTTATGGCTTCTGCATTCCATGTCATGCTTATAAAAAGCCCCCCACTACCAAAATATTTTCTTTTAATGCTTTTTAAAAAAATTTAAAACTTTTATTCACTTAAAAATTATTCTGGGGGAGGGGAGGGTATAACTCAGTGGTAGAGCACATGTTTAGCATGCACGAGGTCCTGGGTTCAATCCCCACGACCTCCATTAAAAAAATAATAAAATCAATAAATAAACCTAATTTCCTCCCCTCCACAAAATAAAATAAAATAATGAATGAACAAGGCTCTAATTCTTTTAAATGTGAATAGCTGAAGGGCAATAGTCTGACAGAAAGTACTAAGATGGTAATTCTAAAGCAATGGAGAAATATTACCTGAAAGAAAAATTGTAAATTCTTAAATTAAATTTGTAGCATTTCTGTACTCAATTGAAATAGTACACAATAAAGGAATAGATGCTTATAAGCACCCTTTTAGATAACTCTGGCTATAAAGGGAAATTCAGATATATAATATTTTTTTTAAAAATTAAGGTATTGAGGGGCTCTCCACTAAAGAATATATACCTACTGACCTTCAAATTCTCATATTGAAGATAAATAAAATAGTGAAATTTTATATGACAGCAAATCCAAAAACGTCAGAAAATGATTATCATAAAGAATAGATGAAGTCATACGCTGAATTTACTTTTAAACTAAAAAAGCTTTCTTGCCAATTTCAAATGAGGTACTATGGGCAGAAGTGGGCTTAACACTTTCACAAGCTTTTGAACATACCAGATTTCTTCACAACATTTTAATTAATAGCACAAGTTCGTTACCGAATTTCAATATCTAACTAATGAATAAACAATAAATAGTAAAAGCTTCTAGTATTAAATAAATGGTCAAGACTATTTAAAGCATAAAGAATATCCAGTAGATCACTTAAGAATGCTAAAAGCAGATATTCAAGCCACGGGTTCTACTGTGAATGTTAATAAATTTTGCATCCTGTGACTTGAATGTAGCTTTGCTCATTTGACTAAGGTATCACAATCAAGCTATTCAGTTCAACCTCACAGTCTGGCTCAATTATACAATTAAAAAGAAAAGAAAAGAATAAACTACACCACTGAATTAAAATGAATATTTATAAGAAGACTACCAAGCATATGCATTTATAATCATTATGAATACTTTTTAAAGATAGGATTTGTTTTTTAAAAACATTTTGTTCTTTAACAGAAAATTGCTCATGTTAATGAGGCCTAAAAATGTAAAATAGTTATTGGCTTCATCTGTCAACGATCTTTTCTTCCCATGTAAAAAAAAATCTTGCACAAGAGTTATTTACACATGGGCTTACATAAAACAAGAAACTTATTTTCCTTTCAACACTGAGTTTAATGTTTTACATTTCTATTTCAGGTTCCCACACTAAAGAAAAGAGGAGGTATAAAATTAAAGATTAAACATGTCTCTTTTTAAAACAGTTCTTCACTAACAAAAATAACAGGCTGCTTAACAAAGAAACCAAACATTCCATATACATACAAAATCACTCCATACCTCTTGTCAGCAAGATCTGTTTTATTTCCTACTAGCATGATGATAACATCACTTCCTCTTTCTGTTCTGACATCATCAATCCATTTTGTAGTCTGCTGGAATGAGTTAACATCTGGTATACAGGAGGGCAGATAGAGAGATTAGTGTTACTGCAAATGCCTCCCCAAGTGATGGACCAAGAAAGCAAAGAAGAACAAAGGAAAAAAAAAAAAAAAAAGAAAAGAAAAAAGCACTGGAAATTGGAAGGGGGCTGGCACATTAGGATCCACCTTTATGTGCCTGCAACATAACTCCATTTTATCTGAGTACAACTTTCAGTGAGCTAAACAAATCACAAGAATAAAATCCTCAAGGTTCCTTTTATAATAGTTTAAAATTTCTGGACATGACCAAATGAGTACAATGTACTTACTATATGCAATAGAAAAAAAAATCATTTTAAAATGTAAAGACAGCTATGGCAGATAATATGGTGTCATGTTGCCACAATGCTTTTTTGATTACTTACACATATATACCAAACATGACAAAGAAAGCATCTCCAAAAAGTTGTGTCAGCCAGTAAGTCCCAACACATCCAGAAAAATCTGTAAAGCCTTTAAACAGCTTTCAACACCACTCAGTTTGCACTGCTTTTTCAGTTTGTGATCACTTTAACTTGATGTTTATTAATTTAATGCACTAGAATCATTTAAAACAAAATCCATCTTTTCTAGCCCTGGATTCTAAGCAGAGTACTTCAATACATTTTATAGCAGCTAAAGAAAACAATTTACTAATATTTTAGCCACATATGCACAAATTTTAAAGAAAAATATACCTGGCTGATTTGGTTAAAGTAAGCACAAACATTTTAAAGCTGCAAAACTTGTCAAGGCACAATAATGAACATACATTTTTTTAAACAAGTAGCAACCCAAAGTAAAGCTTCAAGAAAAGATTGATTGCATTTGGCACCTAACCAAAAAAAAGTCTGAGTGCAAACTTCTAACTTACAATTCTGCCTTTGCAATTATTAAGTAGATATGCCTTTTGGTTGAGCAAATATACAAAATGTACACTAATAATATTAGTAGCTCCAAATCAATAGTTTGTTTATAAGAAATTTTTTAAAGAAGTCCAAAATGTGGTACTATCTTGGTTTACCTATAAATTATAGAGCAATATATGGAACTCTGCTTAATATTGCCTAATATAGCATAAACCAATTTACAAAGACAATTTTAATCAGAGCATTTCCCGTCTGTCACAAATGCTCCATTCAAAATTTACAGTCACTTAAAATGCCAAAGGCATTATTATTCAGTCTTGAGGGAAAAGAAAAAGGAAGACCATTTCTTGTTTTAGTCTCCCATTAAAATTTTTTTCTTGGAGAGAAATTACAACGTAATTTGTTAGCAACAAAGTAGTCAATCATAGAGTCCAGATATGATTCAAACGAAAATGGTTAATAGAAAACTGCACATTATGTTTTCTCTGCCTTCCTCTATAGAGGATGCTAGATGGGGAAAGCAGAGAAAAGTTGGCTAGTGGAAGCTTTTAACAGCCTCAGCAGAAGTCTTGAAGGATTCGGAAAACTTGGCAAGAGGCTTAAATGCAGATAATTTTATTTTAGAGAAATCTGACGTCATGTTAAATGAGAAAGGAGTGTTTCTTTCAACCATAATTATGGTGTCGCTTAGGGGTAACAGGATACTAAGAAAATCTTGGAGAGGATACATAATTGGACCTGAAAGAAAATATCCAGGGCAAAAAACCTGGCATGGCAGAAATAAAGCACATTGATACAAACACCAAAGCAAATATTTCTGACCTAGCTGGTCTGTGATAAGGTTTGCTAAAACTCATTTTTACATGCCAGTATAGAAAACAAGCACAAGACAAGAACATGCATGCAACTAAGCTAAAGAATGAAAGATTAGAAAGGCATAATTCCCCCCCACTCACTTGTGATATCATAAACAACAACTGCCACAGTGGAGTCACGAATGTAGCTAGGAATCAAGCTCCTGAACCGCTCTTGACCTGCTGTGTCCCATAATTGCAATCGTACCTAACAATAAAATCAGTCAAACAAGCAAGAAAAATAAGAAAGGTCAACCCGTTGCAAAATACCTACTTGTGATATCGTAAACTACTACGGCTGCAGCAGAATCACGGATGTAACTGGGAATGAGGCTACGGAAACGTTCCTGACCCGCAGTATCCCACAGCTGCAGCCTGATCTGTGGGATGGGAAAAAATAAATAAAAAAAAAAAACCAAAAAACCAAACTCATACTAAAAAGAAAAAAGAAACAATGTATTTTAAAGGGGGGAGGGTAGCAAGGAGGTGAAAAGGAAACTCATGCAAAAGGTTGCAGGGATGTGAGGAATGAAAATAACAAGTCCTTTCCTTTTTCAAAAGGAAGTAATACTCAAATTTTGCTTGATCTGAAGGTACATAACTCAAAAAATGGCAAAAGGAAAGATTTCACAGAATCATAAGTACAGTTTCCTTTTTTTCCTTCCCTATAACCTCTCTTTGAATCCAGACTGCAAAAGCAGACGCTGTTGATGTTCAAACAGTGCGCATAAAAGGGAAAAACAAAAGTAAATGTCAGTGAGCAACCCAGGCTATAAGACTAAAGGAAATTAATGCTTCTCTGAAAGCCTCTTTGAAACTAAAATAAAATGTCTCTTCTCTATTGGGTCCAGAACACTCTGAAATTGGGTCTCCAACTACCGTACTTATGTTTCTCCCATACATTTCTTCCTAGAACATTGTATATAACCTAACAAAAAGGAGAAATACCTTTTTTGTGACCCTACACAAAAATGTCTTTACTTTCTTACTTTTTCACATCTACATTCCAGGAAGCCTAAAAATAAGCATTTGGTTCTTTTTACCATTATAAACCAGTATACAAGTTTTCAAATTTTAAGAAATAGAATGCTATATATTAACAGATAAAAGAGAACATTCAAAAGAAAAAAACTCACAAACTTATAAGAAACAGCAATACGGATAAAATAATGTTTTTTGGGGATAGGTCCTGAAATAATGCATTGAAGACAGTCATTGTTTAGGTGGCAGGAATCTCTTCAAGGGAAAGCAGGCTAGAATACAGAATATAATTATATTGCACTAAAAAGGAGCATCCAAAAGATGGAAGACCAAAATCCAACATGTAAATACACATTGTTTTTTCTATTCACAGACAATTTGGTACATATCATATTCTGACAAATAAAACCTTGAAGTTCACAAATTGTGATACTCAAATGAAATCTTTTTGAATGCCTCAAGAGTAGTATTCAGAAGTTTTTTAGCAGCTCTAGTTTCTTCATGAAAATACTCTTTTAAATATCTCAATGCTATTTGTTATCATTTTTCCAAATCAAGACCACAAATTTTGTTTAACAAGCCTAGGGCTGGGCCATCAATTAGTTAGAAATAACAGCTTTCTCTCCTTTTAGATTTCACTTGGAGATAAAAAAAAAAAAAAAAGTCAGAATGCTAAGTACTATTCACTCCAAAATAACAGTTTTTTTCAAGGCCTGTAAACTAACATTGGCAACTCTGCTAAGTACTTCTTATGGTGACAATCATCGTTTACAACTTTGATCATAATTTTCTATGCTGGAGTGTTGCAGAAAATTGCACACTGAATACATTACTCACTGTTCGATCCTCCAAGTACATTGTTTTTGATAAAAAGTCAATACCAATTGTTGCCTGTAAAACAAAACAAAACAAAGAAGTTAAAATAATAATAGTTTAATGGCATTCAGCAGTTTAAGGTTCAATTGGGAATTATGATTATAGAATAATGAATAAACACATAAACATATCATAGCCAAATAAAAATGGACACAATTTTCAGTGATATGACATCCACCTACTAAGCACTTGTTGTACATTAGAGATTCTTTTAAGCCCTTTACATGATAGTATCTAATCTTCATAGATCTCTACAAAGTAGCTATTAACATCGTTATTTTCCTTATTTTACACACAATACTGGTGGTTGGAGAAGTTAAATAACTAGTCTAAGGACGCAAAGTTTGTGCTGTGAAGTTGGGAATAAAAGTCCAGCTTTTTCCAATATATACTTCTACATACACTTTATGTATATATACTTTAAAGTATATTTTATATACATTAAATTATATATATATTTATATACCTTAAAAATTTTAATTGTGGTAAAAATACATATAACATAAAATTAACTATCTTAACCATTTTTTTAAAAGACTTTTTTTAAAATTGATGTACCATCAATTACAATGTGTCAATTTCTGGTGTACAGCACAATGTTCTAGTCATCATATACATACATATATTCGTTAAAAGACAATTTTTTAAAGAGCAGTTTTAGGTTCATAGCAAAACTGAGAGGAAGGTACAGAGATTTCTCATATACCCCTTGCTCCCATATACACATAGCATCCCTTATTATCAACATCCCCTGCCAGAGTTGTAGTACATTTGTTACAACTGATGAACCTTCATGGACACTGATGTATCTTTTTAAGATAAGTTTTATCTTTAAATTGTGGTGTATATATATAAATATATATACATAAAATAAAATTTGACATTTTAACCATTTTTAAGTGTACAAATTCAATGGCATTCATTACATTCACAACTGTACAACTGTCAATACTATTTCCAAGACTTTTTCACCACCCCAAACAGAAACTCTGTACTGATTAAGCAATACCATATTACAGTGTATGAATATGCCACAATTTATTTATCCATTCATCTACTTATGGACACTGCTGGCTACTATGAGTTCCTGTTTTCAATTCTTTTCACTATATACCTACAAATGAAACTGCTGGGCTATATGGTAATTCTATTTAACTTTGTGAGGAAATGACACACTATTTTCTACAGCAGCTGCACTATATAAATTCCCACTAGTGATTTGTGAGAATTCCAATTTCTCCACATCCTTGCCAGTATTTGTTATTTTCTCTTTTCTATATAATCATCCTAGTAGGTGTGAAGTGGAATGCTACGTGGTTTTCATTTGCATTTCTCTAATGACTAACGATGTTAAACATCTTTTCATATGCTTATTGGTCATTTGTATATCCTCTCTAGAGAAATGTCTATTCAGTCCTTTGTCCATTTTTAAATTGAGTTTATCTTTTTTTTAAATTGATTTGTAGGAATTCTTTATATATTATGGATATTAAATCCCTATCAAATACATAACTTTCAAATATTTCCCAATTCTGTAGGTTGGGCCTGGTGTCTTTATCGAAACTCAGTTGTCAATAGACATATAGATTTATTTATGGTGTCTCAATCCTCTTCCATTGGTCTATATGTATATCCTTATGTCATTACCACATTATTTTAATTACTATAGCTTTGTAGTAAGTTTAAAATCAGGAAGTGTGAATCCTCCAATTTTAATTTTCTTTTTCAAGACTATTTTGGTAATTGCAAATTAGGATTGGCTCTTTCATTTCTACAAAAATGGCAGTAGGAATTTTGATAGGGATTGCATTAAATTTGTAGACTGCTTTGAGTAGTTGCTACTGACGTCCTAACAATATTAAGTTTTCCAATCTATTCATCTGTGATGTCTCTCCATTTATTTAGGTCTTCTTTTCTTTTTTTGAGCAGTGTTTTGTAGATTTCAATTACACACAGACTTTTACTTCAAACAAACCAACCAAAAAAAAAAAAGGAGAAAGAAAGAAAGAAAGAAGCTTCCTCCTTTATCTCAAACTATGTGAGTGTATTTCAATTATGTTTCTCAATTTAGGGCTAAGTACTAATTCCATCTCACAACATTCAATCTGAGAATGTATATTCCACTCTGCTATAGGGTGGGATAATGGGCTTACAAACTTGAAATATTATGGTAGAACATCTAATTGACAAACTTGAGGAATGTACAGGAGTGGTGTGGCTACATTTAAGAAATCTCACTGGTAGAACCTCATTACTCAGTGTGGCTGAGGTAGCTAACTGCCTACACAAATATGTGTCTTCCCCTGCTTCCTTACTAACACAAACATTTATTTATATCCATACTTAATGTATTAAAAATATTACATTTTTCAGTCTTATCTGAACTTTAAACAAATGGGGTTGACTCAGCTGGAAAATGCACTCTTGTTTTTATTTCCCTTTCCTCCTTGTTCCTTCCTGGACTGTGGATACCAGGGCTGGAACTCCAGGAACCATTCGGTAACCATGAGACAAATTTCAATATGAAAGTTATATATTAGATCTTGTTAAACATAAAGTTAGAAGGAGTCTTGGTTCTGGATGACCACAGAGCTGCCACATAAGCCCTAAAACACACTACCTTAAGATTTCTTTTACATGAAAAAAATTTATCATGTCACTTATTAATGTTATTTTTTATTTATTATAAAACACAGCCCAAAATAATTTTTAATGCTATAAACAGAAACAAGCATTTTCAGATCTCACAGACAAGAAATACAGATGTTCTCACAATTAGTACAAAGTCAGACTTTATGATAAAATGTACAACAGTCCCCTCCTTCTACTGCACTATCCTGGTTTTGGGGTACCATTCATACCACCGAATTCATAAAGATCAAAATTAACCTGAAAAACATAGCTTGTTGTTGCCCTTCTTTTGAGTTAATTTTATTCCAAGCCGAACTACAACAAAGAAGTTGATCAACTATAAGAATTAAGCCAACAGCAGGAATTACAGAAAGGATGTCTGGGAAACTAAATGTTATCAGCTATTACAGCATCGTGAATGCTACTGACAAGGAATTAATTAAAACTTTCATAAAGGTGGATGAGACATTAGTGTTACTTCTTGCTCATCTCCTTTATGGAAAGGCAGAAGGCAATAATTGCAGAAGAAACCAAAGGTAAGAGAAAATTCTTCATGTATTTTAACTTATAGCATAACTTATAACATATTATTTTAAGTGTTAATTAATTCGTTGGTTGGGGATGGGGATTCTACTTTGTAAAAAACAAATTCAACTGAGTACTTTTACAGGAGTTCACAATTCAAGATTGAAAAATTGCTTATCCAAATGTATCAGTGTCAAGATAATGATGCAAGGTAATTCTTATTTGTTATGGTATTTTATTTAGATGCTCTCCAGTCAGAGTATTGTTTATTAACCCCAACAGCTATTTTATAAAAGATTGTAGATGTAAGTTACTATTCTGCCTGACTTCCTAAAAAGTGATTTGTCACCTGTCTTGATGCCACAGAAGGCAGAGACCCAGAAACATCATGATTTTCCATACATGATTTTTCTAATATGAAAGCAATTAGTTAAGGAAAGTAAGTTTTCCTTTGTACTAAGCAATGATAATTAGTTTCTTTCTGTGGTCCAAACACATGTAAGGTTCTGTTGTCTGGTTGCTGCCTTTTCTAACATGCGAAAATAGAGAAATAATGAGTTGAAAAAGGCAACGACTAGATTAAAGGAAGAAAAAGAGTAGACAAATTAAAGAAGAGTCTAAAATTGAATAACAGAGATAAATAAAAAGAATGAAGAAAGGCAAAGGACCCCAGAAAGAGGATGCTGATAGATTCTGTTTTAGAACGGAATCCTATTCAAAAATATGTTTATATATGTATTTATGTATGTGAAAAAAATATATGTATACACACTTTCCCCTAGATATCTTTGTGCCATATTACATAGGACAGAAACTATATAGTCTGTGGGTTTTAAAAACGAGTCATTACAATGAGTATAAAATTTTAGTTATACAAGATGAACAAGTTTAGAGATCTGCTGCATAACATTATACCTATAGATAATACCGTATTGAGTACACTTAAAAATCTAAAAAGGTAGAATCTCATGTTAAGTGTTCTTACCACACTTTAAAAAAGAACCCCCTCTCTGCCCCAAATAAAATGACAGTATTTCTGGGAAAAGAAAAAAAAAGAAAAAAAGTCATTAAAAATTAAATAAAATAAAAATATAAATCAAACACTGGATCAGAAAAACAGTGCATCCAGTTATGGATTTTGTTTCTTTTGATAACAAACTGGAATTTTGTATAGAACAATCTAGAGCTTTAACTTAAAGAGGTTAAGAATATATTTGATCACCACCACTACCATCTTTCTGGACAAGTTTAATAAAGTGTCTAAAACCCACTGTTTTATCTATGCCATCCTGAACTTAATTGTCAATTTGTAACAGTCTTTGGAACAAGAAATCCTCCTTTTTAGCAATGAGACTAGCTCTTCAATTATTCATTTCAGAAATCTTTCTGTTGTGTGAGGTGGGGGTAGGGAATCTTCAAATGATTCACCGAACTCTTCACCTAACAAAGTTGGCAGCTAACCACATACGGTCAATTCTTCATATTCAAAGTTAATACTTGATATACTGTCGAGCTGCTTTCTCTAGGTAAGGGTGTAGGGTGCCGTATCATCCAAATTTTCTTGTTAGAGCTTAACTAGTATGTAGAACCTTACCTAATTCTTACAAAAATTTGTAGCTCACATTGTTAATCAGTGTCTCCTATTAACGGCAAAGTACAGTATTTTTACTTCACTAGCAACAACTTTTTCACAAAGAATCAAAAATCTTTCCTTATTTGTCAAATGCTATATAACCTCACCCCATCAACATCACTGCCCTTATGTACATCTGAATGATAAGCAGCAATAGTCTAAGTGCATGTATAGCAATGACACTTTAGGTGTGCCTGAAAGGTCTTAATTTCACAGAGAACTAAGGTATAATGAAATACTTCAGAAACATCCAGAGAACTCCAAATATAGGCTTTAGTTCATAATTCTTTAGATTGAGACTCTGACCCTAGTTCAGATTTTTTAGCCTATGGTATTTTGTTCTACTCCCAAATATTCTAGCTTAACATTCTCAGGAATTTTCCATGTACGGTTCAATGATATCAGTATTTTCTTCAGTATACCTGAGGCTGGTATTTATAGTTTCTCTGCTGAAGAGAGACAGAAGCATTGCTCAGAATCAAAATGTATGTAAGACAAGACCACCTAGACGAGGGACCTAGAAAGTTGAGGATATTTGATCTAAATGGGTCCAGAAGAAACCGAAACACTCCTTGCTGACGGAACTATTTTTCATTTCTAAACTCGGTCTTCTCATAGTGTCTTAAGAAGTGGCTAAACCATCTCTGAAATATTCAAGAATATAAAAATATATATACAGTATATATTCATTAGCTTTTTAAGAAGTGACTTTCCTTAAATTTCAGATTTATGTTTTAGTCATTCCTGTTCTATGAATTTTACGATTTTTAATAAAACAATTAAAAACAAATTCTTTGCGGGATAATGGAAATGTTCTTATTCTGGATTGTGGTAGTAGCTTCATAAGTGTACATATTGGCCAAAATTTATCAAAATCTAAAGAATTAATATTTCTTTACTACTATCTGATTTTAAGAGCTTAACGTGTATTTTGGGTAACACTCCTTTGTCATGTGTGTCTTTTGCACATCTGTGGCTTGTTTTCTCATTCTCTTGACATTGTCTTTGGAAGGTCAGAAGTTTTTAATTTTAATGAAGTTCAGTTTATCAATTGCTTCTTTATAGATCATGCCTTTGCTGTTCTATCTAAAAAGTCACTGCCATATCCAAGGTCATCTAGCTTTTCTCCAATGTTACCTTCCAGTAATTTTATAGTTTTGAGTTTTACATTTAAGTGATTCGTTTTGAGTATAACCTCTGTATCTAGATTCATTTCTTTATATGTGATGTCCAGTTGTTTCAGCACAATTTGTTGAAGAGATTGTCTTTGATCCATTGTACTGCCTTTGCTCCTTTGTCAAAGATCAGTTACAAAACCTGTATTTACATCTCAGTTCTACCACTTAGTAGTTGGATGATTTTGAACAAATTGTACAAATTTGGACAAACTTTTTCCTAGAAAAGAATGCCGAAGTTTTTTAGTTTTTCAAGTCTTCAAACCAGAAGGCATATCCCTGAAACAAATATTTCAATTATGGGAAAATAATACTAAAGAAGGGACAGGACTCAGATTTTAAATTTACCTTAAAAGGTTTCTGAAAAATAAAAACGATTCGATAAACAACCAAGACAGAGGCAGTTAATAACTATGGACATTAACCATTTCTTTAATCAGATTCACAGTTAGTTATTACCAAGACAAATCATTGAAATTGAGTTTTTACACTAACTACACAGTAACACAGATGTAAAATACTTCCATTAAAGGGGACTTTTTATTTTTAATTTTAATAAGACTATATCAAAAAGTTAATAAAGAAAAAGATTTACAATGTAATTAGGGCCTCAGTGAAAGTACTTGGTTTTAAGATTACTAATTTTTTTCTTTTTAGCCTGTTCTTTGGTCTTTTGTTTTACAATTAAGTATTTTAAACTAAGATACATATATGTAACTCAGACATACATATAACTTAGATACATATACAACTGAGAACAGACATCCTTATCTTGTTCCTGATTTTAAAGAGAACACATTCAATCTTTCAACATCAAGTATGATGTTAGCTGTAGGTTTTTCACAGATGCCTTTTAATACATTTAGAAAGTTCCCTCATATGTCTAGTTTGCTGAGTGTTTTTATCATGAAAGGCTACTGGATTTTGTCAAATGCCTCTTCCATGTCCACTGAAAAGACTGTGTGATTTTGTCCTTTATTCTATTCATATAGAGTATTACATTATTTTTTTAGGTTGAATCCGCCTTGCCATCCTGGCACCAACCTATCAATCCCACTTGGTAAACAGTATATAATCCTTTTTATAAGTTACCAGATTCAGTTTGGTAGTATTTTGCTGAGGACTATTGTGTTTATATTCATAAAGGGTATTAGTCTATAATTTTATTTTTGATGTCTTTCCCTGATTTGGGTATCAGAGTAATTAATACTGACCTCATAGAATGAGTTGGGAAGTATTTTCTCCTCTTCTATTTTTGGAAGTTTATGAAGCATTGGTATTGTCCTTTAAAAGTTTCATAGAATTGACCAGAAAGCCATTTAGTACTGCAATTTTCTTTGTAGGAAGTTTTCTGATTGCTAATTCTATCTATTTATTATAGGTATATTCAAATTTTCTATTTCTTCTTGAGTTAGTTTTAGTAGTTTGGCTCTTTGTTGGAACTTCTCCATTTCATTTGGGTTATCCAATTTGCTGGCATATAACTATTCACAGTATTCTCTTATAATCCTCTTTATTTCTGTATGGTTGGTAGTAAGGTCTTTTCTTTCACTCCTGATTTTAATAATTTGAGTCTTCTCTCTTTTTCTCCTGATTAGTTTCACTAAAGGTTTGTCAATTTTGTTGACCTTTTCTAAGAACCTTTTGGTTTCACTGAATCTCTTTATTGTTTTTCTAGTCTCTTTTCCATATATTTCTGCTCTAATACTTATTAGCTTCTGAATTAAGAATATCTTTATTTTCTCTATTTTTGTTGTTTTGACATCTGAGGCCTTGCTAACACTGGAGGAACTGGCCATCCCAGGATTTGCCAATTCCTAGAGAAGTAAACTTGCCTATGAAAGGGCCTTTCAAATGCAAACCAACCAATTTAGACCCACACTCCAACCACCTCCTCTATTACACTTAGCGCCACTATTCCCCTGCCCTAATCATCCCAACGACAGGTATGGACAACTAGGAACAGCACCTATAGCCCAGAGACTACTGAAATTATTCAAACCAGGCAATCCTAAATCTGTTTACCTGGGCTTACTCATCCTTCGCAAAGAAATCACAATAAAGGCTCATGCCCACATTCCCCATTCCCGCACCCCCATCTCACTTCCTGACCAACATCAGTACTTCTTCCATGTGCCCTCATCCTATGAAATGGAGTGTCCCTCTCCTCTTGGGATTTCTGAGTATAATAAACTATCTTTTCTATAGCCTCACCATACCTGAATAACAGTAAAACCTGTATTTTAAAGCAATTCCTTCCTTCTGCTTGCTTTAGGTTTACTTTTCTTTTTCTAGTTTTTTAGGGTAGAAGATTATTGATTTAATGTATTTCAACTTTTCCTTATAGCAGTGCTTTAGCTGTGTCCCCTAAGTTTTGATATGTTCTGTTTTCTTTTTCATTTGTCTCAAAGTATTTTCTAACTTCCTTTGTGATTTTGTCTTTGACCCCTTGGTTATTTAGGAATGTGTTATTTAACTTTCCACAAATTTGTGAATTTCCAAAATCTCCTTCTGTTAATGATTTCTAATTACAGTACATACTTATTCTTGACATCAAGTATAGATCAAAATATTAGAATCCTAGACTTGGAAGAAATCTCTATAAGAGATCTCTACAATCATTCCTATTTCTATCCCAGATGACGTTAGCAATAATTTTTCAATAGACTTTGGAAGAAGAGCTAAAGAAATCAAGTGAAAAAGTTGAGAATTACAAGCATGATCAGTTATACTTTGTATTTATATAGCATTTTACAGATTACAGAAAGTGCTTTTATATCTACAACTGCATGTAAATAAATGAATTTTTAAAAAGATCTTGAATATTACTTGTAACACAAAACAGAGACAACTAGTAGGCTGGCAAAAACAAAATACCTGATAGGTGTTGTCAAAACTGTCATACATGAATCTGGTGATCAGTGATGTCTTTCCAACTGAAAGGGAAAAAAAAAAGATTCACTTAGTTAACACATTACACTGGATTCTCAAGCGATTTTTCTACCGAGAACTGCAATTCAATTCAATAGGAAATACCTGCAATGGTTCAAATAACAATTTAAAAACATATACTTCTGAGTTTGTTGAAATGCCTTTCTCTAGTAACAGATAATCTCTCAAGTTGAGAGCACAGGTGAAGAGTATTTATTTAGTTACGAGTAAAGAGAAATGAAGAGAAAAGATGGAGGAAAACAATTATGTTGACACCTCTAATTTACAAAAGGCAAGATATTTACTCGGCCCCTAACAAAAAGAACCAGGATTAGACCAGGAAGAAATTATAGTTAATTTCCTGGACAGTAACCTGGGAAAACTGAGGTTCAGGTCCACTTCATTCAGTGAATCAAAGCTTAAACTCTGGAGTATAAAGACTAAAGATCAAGAGTCCTAGGAAGGATACGAGGGCTCCAAGAACTAGACTGCTTAAGAGTGAGAATGAGGTGGGGGGTAGGGTATGGCTTAGTGGTAAAATGTGTACTGAGCTTGCACAAGGTCCTGGGCTCAATCCCGGGTACTGCCATTAAATAAACAAACAAACCTAACTACCTCCCCCCTGAAAACAAACAAACAAACAAACAGAAAAGAATTTTAAAAAAAGAATTAGAAAGCAAATTTCCATACTTCTTTGGCAGGGCAGTCTCAAAGACTCATACTACTACTCTGTACTGATATTTTTAGGTTAATTGGTATTTCTAGTGAGAAAGGCACTTGGTCAAAAATAGTGGAATACTGGCAATTTCCTTACCAATGGGCACACTATTCAAGGGCAAGAATCATAACCAATCTTCTTATTTCTCCAGCAGCTTGGCATAGACTTAATAAATTCTAAATTAATGTAAGAATTGTATCAATTATATCAATTAGAAAAAAAACTGGACGAATGAACATCTCAAATGCTCCTCAAAATGTAAATTCTTTGGGGAGAAAAAAACAATACCTAGTCATTCATATTTTAGTAAGAATTTAAGTAACTTGATTTCAGCTCAATTTTTAGAGACCTGATCCTGGCCTCTATATTATGTCCTCCATCCATACGCCATATGAAAACCTGAATGAAGAACTGGGCCAAAGAGGAAAGAAGCCCATACAATCACAAATGTCTTATTTCAAAAATTCTAAAAAAGTGGGTTGGAGAGAAGAGCTAAAGCTAGTTTCTCTAGACCCTGGTCAAAAGCAAACTGATGTTTAGGAAGCCTCTTTTCAGAGCAATGAGTAGACCCATACACTTGTTCATTAGTAAATAGTACATATAGTTTTTATTCTGTTTCCAAAAATGCCCTTTCTTTTTAATATAAAAGAGCAAAATGTATGTTATAAAGCAGGTGACACAGAAAAGACCAAGAACAAAGAGAAAATTACATATACCCTACCACCCATATATTACTAATATTAAAACTTTAGTGTTTTTCCAAAGTATAATTTACATTTAAGAATACATATGTACTTAAAGGGAAAACCCTAGAACCATTCATAGTAAAGTCAGGAAGAATACACGTAAATTAATCAGAATCTATAAAAAGTAAATCTAAAAATCTGATGAGATAAAAGGCAAAACAGTGGTGAGGAAAATAGCAGTGGAAAATAGCAAAGGAACATACATATAATGAAGCAATAAAAAGCTTGTTTGTTAAAATAGTTTTTATTTAAATGATTAAAATTTCATTATTAAACATTTTAAATATGATTCTTCAATATGGGGTCCTTGTATAATTATTGTTCTTGTTTACCCAAAAACCTTCTATAAAATGGCATGTAAACTTATAATAATTTACTTAATGTTTGTTTTCCCTGGTAGATTATAAGCTCCGTATTTGTCTTATTTACTCCACATCATCAGAGCTTAACACATTCTTGGCACATCACACTAGGCAAACAACATCTTTGTTAAATTGATACTCAACACTTTTCCAGAAAGTAAAAAATACATACCTAGGAGTATTCAAAATAAATCTTATTTTTAATTAAACAAGCAATTTCATTATAAATACTTCTACTACAAAACACATAAAATTAATATATACTTTACATTTTAAAAGATGCCCAATGAGAATGACTTTTGTTAAATGCAAGGACTACACATTAAGTCTCTAGCTAGACTACCAAAATAAAGCAAATATTGCAATAAAGCTAGTCACAAGAACTAAAGTCTATGGCTTGTAAAGCCAAGGATGGGATTACCCCATGTAAAATAATGCATAAATATTTAACTACAAGCTTCCCCAACTATCTAAAAGCAGAGTGTTCCTATAAAACCTTTCACAAGTCAAAATGGCCTAAGGCAAAGCGGCAATTACCTTAGGAAACATCTTGCTAATCAGACTTACAAAATAAAATTAAGATAAAGCACAGATACCACAGACATAGTTCAAAGCTATAGCGACTTGATATTGAGTGCAGTTCCCAGAGAGGAGCTTGGCAGTGCCACTCTGGCTGCTTGGTGTGTGTGTTGCCTCAATAATAGCTTGCTGCATAACAAACACCCAAAAATCCTAAACACAGCAGCTCCATCCCCTGTGCTCCCCTGACACTTGTACATACAGCCTTAACTATAATCCTTTTCCTTAGGTTGAATGGGTCCTTCTATGGAAAGATGAATAAATGAATGAGCTCTGACTGTAATTACTTTTTGTCATTTAAAATGGGAGAAGCATTTTGGGTATCTTATTTCAAATTCCAGCATTAGTGAAGCTAACAGAAAATGCTCCATGGGTTGGCGTATAGGGACAATCTTTCCTACAGGACCACTTGGTAGTATTTATCAAAAATAGTAATGTGCATGCACTTCAGTCCAGCAAGCAGTTTGATCTAAACAGGAACCTAAAGAAAATAATCAGACATGTGCACAAAGATCTAGGTATCAGATTGTTTACTGTGCCATTATCTGTAAGAGTAAACAGCCTACTTTTCAATAGGGCCATGGTTATATAAATTATGATGCCTACATAAGGTCCACAATATTCTGTATCTATTCAAATTTTTGCTACAGAAATCTTAGTGCCATTGGAAATGGGTGAAAATATTTTAATGTAAAAGTCAAGCTGTAAAAAAGAGAAAACGTGTATAATTTTATTACCCCAATTTTGCTAAAGCAAATATATATTCACCATCCACAATCAAGAAAAATTAAATCAACAATAATCAAAAATTATAGTAAAAAATCTAAACATCGAAAGAGAAAAAACTAAAGGAGAAGCTCTCTTAGAGTAAAATTAAGTGGGAGCAAGACAATTATAAAATATTGGAAGAAAAGGTAGCTAAATCTATACTAATTTCTCCTCAACTGTTGAATATGCACTATACTTAAACTAAAATTGGTACAGTTACTCAATTAAGACTCTGAAATGCAGAGACCCAAGAAGAAACAAAAAATTCTGTCCCTACCTACATCAGATTAGCACATATATACCCATTTACATATTTTATATTAAAATAAAATGTTTAAAGTGTGCATCATTTTTCAATATCCCATTTTATATGACTTTCAGTTAATCAATTACCAACATTAATGTCTACTGAAGTCCTTTATAAAGAAGCAGTAGTTTTAAATATAAAATACTATACGTTCACCCAAAAGATAACTCTCTAAATAGCATATTTTGAATTAGCTGACTGCAATGAAATATTCAAATATCCCATTCTGATGCATATATTTTTAAGTAATCTCTAAAAAACTACAATGGTATTCACAATGCTGCCTTAATGTCACCTCCCGAAACAGATATTCTAGGCCAATTCCAACATTTACAACATTTCTGAAATCAGACCATCTGCAAAATGCTATTTATACTCTCTTGTAATTCAATAAAGACTCGGCATTGACAACATTCTTAGTGAGATTCCTCGTCCATTTTACCATAACAATCACTGGCAAACAATTTACGTATGAAATCTAATCCCAATGATAGCTCTATATCTCCTAAACATTTGTAGCAAATGTAAGAAAAAGATTCTGCTCACTTCTATTTCTTCATTTTAATCAGCATATACTAAATGCCAGAGATGACATGAATGCTGGGGATAAAAAAGCAATTAAAACATAGTCTCCGTTCAGGTTAAGTAGAAGAGAAAGAAAAAATTATTGTAGTGTGATAAAAAGTACAGTAGAAGTATGCACAGGATGTTGTGAGTGGGAGCAGTCTTTTATAATGAGGCTGGATGGTCAGGCAAAACTTCCCAGAGAAAACTGACTTTAGAGCTGAGGTCAGCTAGAAGACAGAGAGAGAAGATAGCATCTCAGGCCTTACTTAACAAGCATCATAAGCTACTCTATATTAGAAAGCCTACTTGTGAAGCTTTATTTAATCTTTCAGTTGTATCTGGAATATTTAAAAGAGATAAATTTAAATATGTAACTCCATTTATATATAGGAGCATTTTAATTCTTCAAAAACAAATCAGAAAAGAACATTTGCAATAAGCCATATACAGAATGTAACTCTTAAATCACAGGCTGATGAGATTTTACTTCTAATTCTAAACCTATCCCAACCTCAAGTCTACTAAGTGAATAAGGAGTATCTGGGGAAGCAGTTTCTGGGTTGGAATCCCAGTTCTGCCTTTACAAAACAAAACAAAAACAAAACTGAGATATAATTCACATACAATATTCATCCTTCTAAAGTAGAAACTTCAGAAGTTTTTAGTGTATTCACAAAGTTGTGCAACCATCAGCACTAATTTCAGAACATTTTCATTACTCCAAAAAAAGAAATTTCATACCCATTAGCAGTTCACTCCCCAAAACCCCAGTCCCAGCAACCATTAATCTACTTTCTAACTCTACAAATTTGCCTATTCTCCAGCCCACTTTTTACCAACTATGTGAGTTGTACAGTTCAATATTTCTGTGCTCCAGTTTCATCTATAAAATAAGTGTAATAATAATTCCTATATCACAGAGTAGTTGTTAAAGAGGCTAGTATGCTTGGACATGCTCAGTAATCATAAACAATTATTAGAAAGCATTTTAGAAGACAGTTCTCTTTGTAATAATCTAAGATTTCAATGGAAGAATGAAGATAATCTACAATCTAGCTATCCCCTAACTGAAATAAATGCTGGACCATAAAGCAAGTCTCAACAAATTTCAAAGATATGAAGTCATACAGAATATGTTTTCTGCCCTCAGTGAAAATGAATAAGAAATTTATAACCAAAGACACCTAGAAAGTCCCAGAATATTTGGAATTAAAGTAATATACTTCAAACCCATGGATTCTTGGAGAAATCACAATGGAAATTTTAAAATAACCTGACCAAAATGATAATGAAAATACTGTAACATATGGTATGCACTATTCGTAATAGCCAAAAAGCAGAAACAAGTCAAATGTCTATCAACACATAGATGAATAAACAAAATGTGATATGCCCATACAATGGAATAGTATTCAGCCACAAAAAGGAATGAAAAACTCACATATGCCACAACAAACATGAATCTTGAAGACACTATGCTAAATAAAAGAAACCAGTCACAAAAGGCCACATATAATTCCATTTATGTGAATTGTCTAGAACAAGCAAATATATAGAGACAGAAAATAGGTTAGTGGCTGCTTAAGGACTGGGGGGTTAGGTGAATTGGGTGATGATGCCCAATGGATGCAATGATTGTTTTGAAGGTGATGAAAATTACCTAAAATTGACAGTAGTGTGGCAATTGTACAACTCTGTGAATACAGTAAAAACTACTAAATTGTACACTTTAAATGGGTGAATTATATGGTATGTGATTTTTATCTCTAAGTTGTTATTAAAACTGTATGGTGGTCGCTGTTGTATAATGTGAATATATTTAATGCCACTGAAATTAGAAATAGTTAAAAAGGTAAATTTTGTTATATATATTTTACCACATTAAAAAACATCTCACTAGTAAAAAAAATGAAGATTTTTTAAAAATTTAATATTGGAACACCAAAGATAAGTAAAAGGAAAGCTGAAGGGGGGGAGCTGATTATTAAAGATTATAGTAACTAATTTTTGAGCTTCCAGAAGACCAAGGTATACTAATTTAGGAGATAATTTCTCTAAATGGTAATTCCTCACATAATATACTCTTCAAGAATACTTAGGATTCAAAGAATATAAGACTGATGTTTGCATAAAAAGAGAAGTCTCAATTATTCTACACCATATATAAATGAAAATTTGTGAACTACTTCATAAGTCTTGGTCATTTATACTGGCCAGATAATACTGAAACAGACAACTAAATATTTTTATTTTCTAACTTTTCTCCACAAAAATAAGCCACTATAAAAGATGAATAGGCTATGATAAAAGCAGTAGCTTAAATCAGATGTTATAATTTTAGTCACAGAACTAAGCATAAAAACAAAACAAACAACAACACTATCTGTAGTCACTATTCCATCATGGTAACAAAGACAACTAAGGTACCCAGGGACCACAGCAAAAAAAGCTCAGCTGCAAGTAAAACTCACTGCAATATCATAGCCAAGACATCTTCCCTAGGTGATGTAATTCTATAGCAAAACAGAAAATCAATTTAACAAAGCTAACACTACTCCAATGTAGCTAGCCTAGGCAACAACACTTAAGTTAAATAAAGCTAATAGCCTTTCTCTAAAGACATAAACTGAATAAAGATTTTGTTTTTCCTAAAGTTACAAAAAAGAGAGAGACTTACAACTACACTTGTACAACCACATTCAAAAACGGGGAGAATGAGTTTTGTTGTACAGAATATTTGTTGAAATAAGTAATTTCATATCTATGGCTCAAAAGTTGTTTTTAATAAAGATGCTTTATTTCTTTAAAACAATATTTATGTGAAGGGCATTAGATCTATGATATGAGTTTCCAGGATGATGAAATGGAGAAATCTAAGTGAAACCAAAAAATATTTCACTACAAAAGGGATGAAGACAGAAAAGATAATCACACAAAGGTAAAGTCCCATTGGCTTTACCTTTGGTTAGAGTAGCCACTTTTACCAAAGATGAATAAAAAGTAAATAATTTAATGCTTGGATGGCTACTATTTCTCACTTCAGTTCAAAACTATCAAGTGCTAGGGAACAAGGAGGTTGGAGGATGAGAATGAAAAACAAATATGAGTAAAGCCCTGACCACAAAGGAGTTTACAATCCACTGAAAGAGGCAAACATGCACACATAAAATAAATTAAAGAGAAGAAACCACTGTGCAAAGAAAGTGTCCATCCTCTATACTGCCAAAGATACCTTTCATCAATTTGTAAAACATTCCAAGGCTCCTCCGTATCCATAAGATAAAGATCCCTCCTTAGCAGGCATTCAAACTTGAGCTCAGCTTCTAGTTTCGTCTCCTACCTTTGCAAAACATAAATGTCATCTGACAATGATGGAAGGCTATTAGTTATTCTTCAAATATAACATGCTCCTTGGAGCATCTGAGCTTTTGCTCATGTAACCTAATTTTGTGGAACTTTTCTTTTCTGGTTACATTATGAACTTACGAATTCAATATCAGATATGGTTCTGCCTGAAGGAAAGAAAAATTAAATTACCTTTCAAAATTACTTCCAGCCTAAGATTGTATTTCTACAAGTATTTTAGAAGGCGGCAGGGATTTGTTTTATTCCTACAACAAAGTCAACATCCATCTATGAATGTATCTTAAGGATAAAAGGATAAGTTAGAAATAATCTGTACCCTCAAATAACAGTCTAGTGGTAAGTTCAAAATAAGTACTAGCATAAGACTCAATTTACCAGCATTAACTTTACTCAAAAATTTTTTAAGTCTAAGCATAGAAATTTAAGGTAAGGAAAAGCATGATCCACTTTTTCTTATGGGGAAAAATAAGGAAAAATGGCAATGTAAGAAATACTTTATCTCAAATTATCTTGTTCATGTATTTATTTACTAGTTTACCTCTCCCAACTTACAAATGGTAAGCTGTGGAACAGGAACCTCATTTATCTTGTTCATGGCTATACTCAGTTTTGATCCCTGCCTGGCACTGAATGAATTAATCAATGAAAGAAACCACTATGTGGATAGCATTCACTAAGGTAGTCTAGAGTCTGCATTCTTGGAAAAATGAAAGTCAGTATAGCTCATAGAGACATACCTATAATAAAATTCGGTAAACTGAGGTTTTAAAACCAGAAGGCCAAATTTACTAATTAATGGTAAGAAGCAACTTTCTTAAGGATGAAAATATTTAAGTTAATATGACTAGTAAATTCTCTCACTCAAGATGGACACTTATAATTTGTATGCTTTTCTATATATTATATACATCAGTAAAAAGTTTTCCTTGTCAAAAAAACACCTAATCATTATCTGAAATAACATCATATTATGGGGTTTTACACACACATACACACTTAAAATATACACAGAAAGTCAAGTCAGAGGAAGAGTGGTTAAGTAGAGCCCAAGGTCCCTGCACTGTCCAGAAGGGTAAAAGAATCAATTAACTGTAGACTTTTATAAGTCATGGCTACATGCCACAACTTCTAGGGTAATCGCTAAATAAAAGGAAAAAAATGTGTAACTTCCCAATAAAGAATATGGAATGATTTTCTAAAAGACTACAAATTCAAATAAAAAAAGAAGAGAAAAAGAAACACTCAGGACAAAAAGAAAGCACATGAAGAAGATGGTAGATTCATTTTAAATCTAAATATATAATTGCACTAAATATAATTAGTAAATGTACTAATGTTCCAATTTTAAAAACAATTATCAGACTGAACAAACACAAAACCTAATGAGTTGACTACTAAGACACATCTAAAACCTAAGAATACAAAAACGTTGGAAGTAAAAAGATAGAAAAAACACATACTATGAAAACATTAGCCAAAAGAAAGATGGTATGCCTATACCAACATCAAAGTAAATTTTAGGGCAAAAAGCATTACTAGAAACCAAGTGGAACACTTTGTGACGATAAAAGATTCAAGTCATCAAGAACATGTAACAATTCTAAATTTGTACACATCTAATTATCAAGTCTCAAAAACACATAAGATAAAAATGGAAGAACTACAAAAATAAATATACAGAGCCACAATCACCAAGGAAGACTTGAACATATCTCTTTCAGTAACAGAATAGATGAAAATTCAGTAAGGACACAGAATATTTGAACCACTTGAAGAAAACTGACCTACTGATCATAGATAGAATTCTGCACCTAACAAACTCACATTCTTTCCAGGCAAACAGGGAATATTCATTAAAACTGACAAAACAAGATAGTAAGTCTCAAGAAAATTAAAAACACTGAAAATATATTCTCTGACCACAGTACAATTAAAATAGAAATCAAAAACATACAGGAAACTAGAAAATCCCCGAGTGTTTGGAAATAATATACTTCTAAATAACCAATGGGTCAAAGGAGAAATCACAATAGAAATTAGAAAGCATTTTGTACTGAATAACAAAAATACTGCATATCGAATCTCCAAAATACCACTAAAGTAGTACTTAAACGGAAATGTACACAATTACACAGACACACGCTCTTATGTGCAACAAATATTAGCAGGGGAAAAAAAAAGTAAAAATGAGCTATATATCTCTCTCAAGAAGTTGGAAAAGACTAGCCAAATAAATCAAACTGTAAGAAAGGAAATAAAGAGCGGAAATTAATAGATAGAAAACATACAACTAAGAGTCAACAACACTGGGTTCAAGCGAAGGCTAGAGTACAAACACTATTAAAAACAAGGAAACTAAATTCACAAACTCTATGCTATCTTCAAACCCTGTCTCCATTCAGCACTAAGAAAGCTGGCAATGACATCCTCTCTATCAGAACACTAGGTAACTCTTCTTCAGGAAATCTTTCTGGCAAAAAGACAAAAGAGCTAACATCAGAGACTTCCCCCAGTCAGACCGTCCTATAGCGAAGCTCAATAAACCACATAAGAGCTTAAAATCAAATTTTTAGTGTTCAATTCTTAAACAGAAGCAGATATCCAAGTATTACTAGTTCTTTGAGGACCACATCAAATAAGAAATAGAGAAACTAAAATAAACAGAAGTGAAAAGCAATTTACAAAAAAAACAAAGTATTCAGAAGAAAGCCATATATCTCATTAATATCCTCAAAATGACAAGAGAATATAGGGAATCAAAAAGATACTACACACAGGAACAATCAGAAAACAAAGAGTTCTTTAAAATGAAAATGATAGCAGAAATAAAACATCACAGGATAAAAGAAAGTTGAGAAAATCTTATGAGAATTAAAACAGAAACAAGGAAATGAAAAAGGGGCAAAACAAGATAAAATTAGAGGATCAATCCAGGAAGTCTAATATGAATTTCAGAGAGAAATGAAAATGAGTATCATACTAGTTAAGTCAAGAAATTTTCCTGAAACTAAACAACATAACTTTCCCGTTTGAAAGGATTTATACCTATTACTCAGCATATAAAATGAAAATAAACACATCATTATGAAAGATCAAAGACCAGGAGTCATAATGGCAACATTAAACTCTACAAGGTAATATACTAATGCCTTCAAATTTCTGAAGGAAGAATATATTCAACCTAGAATTCTAAACCCTACCAAACTTCCAGTGTAAGCATTGTACAAATACATTTTCAGACATACAAGGTATCAAAAAACTTTCTACCACATTCTCTTTACTAGGAAACTACCTACTGGTGGATATGTCAAACATAATGACGGAGTAAATAACAAAGAAGAAAAAATGTAATCTGAGAAACAAAGGATCCATCCAACACAGGAGAGAAGGAAATCCTCAAAATAAGGGCAAAGAAGATCCCAGGTTGACAGCTATACACCAATCATGGTAGGTAACTAGTATAAATTAGAATAGGTCACACGGTTCTGGGGGAGACGTCCCAGACCTGATGCATTCAAATATACTGAGAGGTGATCTACACTGTTGGTACAGAGTTTGGGGATAAATTAACAATAAGCATATAAATTAAACAAAAGGAAAAAGTAAGTCAAATAGTGACACAAAGGAAAACAAAAAAATATGCAACAGAGTACAAGTAATCAGTATTTGACCCAGCTCAGCTGTGAATACCATTTATCAAATAACAGTAACATAAAGATTAAATATTGATCTAAGCAAAATGTATGATATATACATTTTGATATATAAATATATATATTTAGAGGAGATACACACACACACACACACACACACACACACACACACACACACACACACATATATTTAGAGGATGGGGGAAAACAACACTGCCAGGCTAGTACTGCAACATCAGAAATGAAAATAATTTAGAAAGGTTAAATAAACTGTCCAAGATCACACTATAAACACTGAGGTCAAGATTAGAACTAAAATCTGATCGTCTCTAGAACTGTGTTTATCACCTATATATTGCCTCCCCAAGAAAAAAAACGCTTAACTCTACAGTATAGGAACAGATTTGAGAATTTCCAAATAAGGAAGTTTGATATTTAAAATTACAAAATATGTTCTCCTGGAGATTTCCAAGAATAGAATGAAGTAACTTAAGAGTGGTCCAGTTTAACTGTCAAAGACAAGAACAGCCTAAGGAGACCTAACAACTAAATCAAATGTAGTATCCTCAAACAGAAAAAATAAATTAGAAAAAAACTAAAGAAATCTAAATAAAATATACATTTTGGTCAATAATGTATGAATACTGGAACACTGTGAAAAATGTACATGCGAGATGTTACAGAAGAAACAGTATAGAGTACATAGGAATTCTGTATTATCTTTGCAACTTTTCTGTAAATCTGAAACTATTCTAAATAAAAAAAATTATTTAAAAACAAAAAATAGAATGGGAAAGTGCTCTAAGTACTAATGTGAAAATATCTCTAGGATATATTGTTAAATGAAGAAAAGCAAGGTGCAGAATAAAGTCTGATATGTGTAAGAGAGAGTAAAGAATTATGTTCATATCTGCTTGTGTCCGCATAAAGAAATCCCAGATTGTACAAAAGAAAATAATATATATATAATAACTAATGGAGGAGGGGATAGGGAATGAGGTCACAGGAACATGGGTGGTAAGTTGTCTAAGAGTATGTCTCTTAATATAATTTTGATTTGTGAAATGTGATTGTATTAACTGTTAAAAATAAAAGTTAGGAGAAAAAGTAGTTCAGTTAAAAGCCCTAAGAGAAATATATTAAATGACTTCTCAAAGTCTTCTCCAACTATGAAATGCTCTAATTTAAGAATTTTAACTAATAGATATTTAAACTATTAGTCACATTTATACTGTGCCTTCCCTGAAACTCCATGCTCCGCTGTCAGTTCTCTGTACCTTTTAACTCTACTTTTCAAAGCAGCTGCATTCATCACATTATATTGTATTAGGTACTATATATTTCTTTCCTGATGAAATACATATTTCTTAACAGGAGGCTCTACCAAACCATTTGACAGAGTAGTGGGTTTTGGTAAACATCTGTTAATATATTTACTGAGAACTCCCCATGTGCCAGGCACTCTTCTAAATGCTTTACATTTATTAATTTAATCTTCACAATAAGTCTATATGATAGATCCTATTATCTTTATCTTACAGATAAGGAAGTTAAAGCATAAAGATGTCAATAATTTGCCCAAGGTCAGTGATCAGTGCTAAAATATGAAACCAAGATTTTGTCCTCTTAATCGCTAGCCCTACTGATTAGGTTTCAAAACAAAATAATGAAATCATTCCCTTTGTCCAAAATGCAGTATAAAGTTAGAAGATACACACAGCTTGATATAGAACCCAGCAGTTCTCAAAATATGGTCCACTGACCCTCTGCTAGGCTACCACCTTTCTGAGGGTCAAAAACATTTTCATAATATCAAGATGTTATTTGGCTTTTTGCACTTTCATTCTCTCATGTGTGTACAGTGGAGTTTCCCAGAGCCTATGTGATGTGTGATATTAAAACAAATTGAATGCAGAAGCAGCTATGAGAACCAGATGTCTTCTAATACATCGGACATTTCAGAGATTTGCAAATACATAAACGATACTACTCACTAGAGTTTTGTTTGGAAAATAATTCTCTTTCATTGAAATGATTACATTAATATGTAATGGATTTACCGCTATTATTTTTAAATGAATTAAATATTTAAATTTTTCTCAGTTAATTTTTGATACAGTAAATAATAATATAAACCACACAAACAGCTCTTCAGAGGTCTCAATAATTTGTAAAGCCACAACAGGATCCTGAGAAGAAAAAGTTTAAGATCACTGATCTAGCCAATCTAACTGTTCAGTATTCCTGGTTTCTGACATTAGGACACTTTTCCACTAGATAGCATGTTATAATTCAAAATAACTGATTTTAAAATGTAACATAAAGTGAAAAAAAATAGCAATATTAGACCAGGTATGTGCTTCTCTTTGAGATTACATTTCCTAATTTGTAACTCATAACATAGGTTTGTAGTACTATCTTCTACTGTAAACCATGAATGACATTCCTAAAAGTGCCTCTGCATTTCAAGACAATAGCCAGAGGTAGTAACAGAAGAGACTCCTCAAAGAAACTTCAGATTCAAGCTGTGTATTTCAACATTCCTTTATTAAGCCATGTATACGATTGAAATATAAAGAAATCATAAGTGTTTACAGGAAGAGCACCAAGACTGACATCATTAATTCAATATGAGAATTCATATACTGGAACAATTCTTCTTCATTATAGACCACAGAACCTTAAATTTTGAAAAGCTAAATAAAACAGTCTACATAACTTCAAATCTGTTCCATGAACACATCTTCAATAATCATGTGACATACTTTAGGTGCTATACTAATAGCAAATAATTTAACAATAACTTTAACAGAACAAAACTAATTTTGTTCAACTCAAAAAAAAAAAAGTAGGATTCTGGTCAGTCATAGTCTACTTTTTAGTGACATGGTAAAGCTATAAATTATTGTGTTTCCTGCCCCCTGAGCATCTGGAGTATCCCTGTATACAATCAAAAAAAATGTAAGTATAAAATGTTATTGTTATACTAGTAATTGCATAAGGAAAAAATGTTGACTTTTCTATAACGAAGATGACTAATAGCTTTAGTTACTATTAGATTCAACCATCATTCATTCATCAACTTTTCTGACTAGCAACTAAAAGCCTGGCACTACTGTAGGCACTGGGGAAAAAATGAACAAAAAAACCCCAGTATTTAATCTTCAAGGGACTTGCATTCTGCTGTGGGAAACAGACAAAAACAAACACAAATATTAAGATATAAATGTGGTAAATGCTATTAAGGAGACAGACAACACTTTGCCACAGATTAGTCTTTGAAAGCTGAATTGTGGGATTCTAAAACCTAAAACTAAAAAATTCATGAAGAGTTACATCAAGATGACATGGATTCTACAGACCTTTCCTAATGCATAAGAAAACTACAGACATTGCCCATGAAAACAGAGATCAATCTTTCATTGTCAAAGCTACTGGATGGCATCACTTAGCAATATAGTAACTTCAAAAGATAATTAACCTCATAATTCCAGAGTTAAAAAGCATGTAAACACAATACTAAAAGAAAAAAAAAATCTAACAGGCACCTAAGGAGACATGACAACCAAATGTAATGTGGTATATGAACTGAACGGTGAAACAAAAGATAAAAACTAAGGAAATCTGAATAAACTATTTAGTTAACAATGTATCAATATCAGTTTATCAACTGTAACAAATGTATGTGCTAATGTAAGATGGTAATAATAGGGGAAACTGGGTGGGGCTATATGGGAACACTGCATGATCTTATTTTTTCTGTAAATCTAAGACTGTTCTAAAAAATCAAACCTTAAAAACAAAAAAAAAACAAACCCACTAAAATGGCTTCAGGAATTACGGTCGGAGTGGAGAAGTTAGTAAAGACTTACAGGAATTAATGAGAAGTCATAAAACTCTGCAATGTGAATTAGAACATAAATACTCAAGAAATTCAAAGGAAACCTGCAGATATTTATCATCTTTATTCATACTAAAATCTTCCTAGGACAGAGATTAACGGCTTTTTCATGCAAACTAAACAGCTCTGCATCACAACATAAGGCAGGCAGTAACATCCCTAGAGTGCACAATAAGCACTTTAGATCCAACTTATCAATGATGACCTATAGGCTACATTTTATATATGGTAGTCTCCTGAAATTGTCATAAAATACCTGGACAAGAATCAACCTCATAGGTCTTACTAAATCACTTTGTTAAAGAAACAAGTTTATACTTACTTCTGGAAAAACAGGCAAAGAGGAGACTTGCTAAAAGGGCAGGGAGGAAAATTATGTATCAAAGGAGAAAAGTGATTCCTCAGGTCTAACTGGAAGCAATTTTGCAACTATTATTAACCTACTTTTAATGCCATACAAGTTAGTATAAATAGTTCAAGGTAGAAACGAAGGCTCTGGATTTTTATCGGTTATCTTCTTTCCAATCAAAAGAAATAAATGTCTTATAAGCTAACCTAGCAGATAACTCGATGTCTGATATCTTTGGAGGAACTAATACCTCAATGTCTCAATTTTAAAGACAGTCAGGAAAAGCGTGAGGAAAAACAACAGAGGATGATAATCTCTAAATTGTATAGTGTGAAGTTTGCTTAAAACAGCCTAAAATTGTAATTACCACAAGAAGTATTTAGAGACAGCCTTCATAAAATTAGAATCTTATACCGAACATAAAATACAGCGACAGCAGAAGCCTGACCAGGTAAATGAGATAAAAATTTCACTCATCAGATACTACGGAATATTAACCATAAAAGAATCACTTAGCCAAAATGGTATAACACATTTAAATCTAATTTAGATAACTAGATGATGAATCTATGCCTTCTCTATTCTATTACTTCCTAACTCCAAAGGAAATCCTACAAAACAAATATGTTCATTATTCTAAAGCCTTCTCTCACAGAAATCCTAAATACATAATTTAAAGAATACTCAAGAAGTGGAATAATTAACATTTCCCCAGTAATTCCTGTTTGCACCACCGTGAGGAGAATCAGACACTGCTTCGTGTTAAAAGGAGAAAAAGGAGATGTGAGATGTGAAAAATTCCAAGTAAATCGATCATGACATAGCATCTGGCTGAGATCGGAAAACCATCAACACTGCTAAAAGAATTGTCAGGGATGAAAGTCAAGACAAGAAAATGAGGTTTTCCAACAAGCCACAGCCTAAACCCAAGGGGCAAAAATCGCCACTCCCTCAACCCACATCCACTCCATCCTCAAGTCGCCTGTGAAAATATATCCTCTGTAACCCAGACCAATTCCCTACCCAGGTGAAAACAAGCCAAGAATGTTCTAGGACCCTCCACTTCCCACCTTCCATAAGATCCGCACTTGTCCGGGCCAAGCCTCTGGGGAAAACAACGCCCAGATCCCACCCTCCTCCCGCAGGGTTGAATAGGGCCGGTCTCCCCGAGTAGGGCTTCCCGGGTGGGCCTCACGGAGCTGACGAACTGGAAGAAGAGCAAGGAACAAGGGTGGGGCTCAAAGAAGGGCGCTGGGGTTGGGGAGACGACGGAGACCGGGGAAGAAAGGGATGGACAGGAGGCTGGGGCTTTGCTGGGCGGGGTGAGGACTGTTGAGGGCAGGTCGACGGGAGAGGGCCGGGCTGTGGGGAAAAGAGCCGACGAAGTCGGGGACGGAAGGGTCAAAATCAGACAGACGGACCGTGAGGGACCGGTGGCTAAGAAGAGTCGGCGAACACCGGCAAAGGCTTGGGGGTGGAACGGAGCTCGAAGGCGAGGCCCGTAGGGAGCCTCCGCGGACGGAAGGGCCGCACTGGGGGCGGTGCAGCGAAGCCGCGGCCAGTTGCCAGGAGTGGGGGAGCCGCGAACTCACCGCTCTGCTCCCCCAGGAACACCAGCTTGAATTTCCTCAGCGGATTCCCGAAGTCTCCGCCCGCGGACATGATGGAGCCGGAGGACGCCTCAGCCCAGAGACCGACGCTGCTCCAACCGGTCGATGGAGAGGCTAAAGGAAGGGCGGGCGCCGAGCTCTCTCGGCCCCTGTAGGGCCCGGTGGCGGGGCAAGGCCAGAGGGCAGGGCTCCTCTACACAGACAGGCAGCCGTCGTCACCGCCGCCTCCCGTCTGAGTCGCCTAGCACCGAGCGAGGCCCGGGGCTAGAAACGGAAGGAAGGCGCTGTCGGAAGCAGCTAGGGCTGTGCTCTGGGTTCTCAACGCTAGAGCTGTTGCCTCCTCAGCACCCAGCACGGAGACTCGGATGAGAGTAGCGTAGCCAGAGCCGCAGAAGCGTCTGGGACCTCTCACAAGCAGCGCCCCAGCTCCACAGCTGCCGCCGCTGCTGCCGCCGCAGCCCAACCTGCTGAGTGCGCGAGCCTCTGGCGCGGCGCGGGCGAGCCCGGGCGCGAGCCTGCCGCCCCGGCAGCCCTGGCGTGCGTGCGTGCGTGCGCGTGCGCGCCACAGCCAGTACCTTCCTAGTTTAGCCTGCTCTGCCGGCTCCGCCCGCAGCGGAAACCACTGCAGGTTAGGTTTCCTCTCGCGTCTGGAGAAACAAGGAAGAGGTGGGGCGCAGCCTGGGGCAACTGAGAGGTGGAATAAGGAGCACTTATGTCACTTACACTGTGAGCCAATCGGAAGAGGTCAAGGGCGGGCAGGGAAAGGAGTGATGCGGTGGCGCGAGAGCGCGCGCATGGCCTTCGGGCAGTGGAAAGCGACTCAATGTGGCGGCCATACGGAGTGTGGCGTATAGCAGCCTAAGGGGAGGCGGGGAAGTGGGGCGGAGGCGGGGACTGAGTGGAGGTGGAATTGACCCCAACAAATGCGGGGAAGTTGGAAAGCCCTAATGTGTACAGGAGGTTCCTATTTCCTGAGCCCTCAGCCCTGCTTCACGTTCCTCACATCCACCCCTAACCTATGTACCCACCTTCTCCATCTTGTTATAATCCCTCACACGATATCCTACTAGGTACATTCTCCGCTGTTGCTCCCAGGAGTTTCATAACTACCTGAAGCAGAGCCTCCACATTTTTGCAGATGAGGAAACTGAAGCGCATAGGAAGGAAATGACTTACAAAATCCACAGGACCATAAAATGGAACTCAGGTTTTGTCTTTTTCCCCCATTGAACCTCCTCAACCTCATTGTTGATGAGTGCACCCTCTTACTTGCGCTGACCTGACTTGGTCTTCTGTTACCAAACTTTGTTCCTCAGATGCTGACAGCTCCACCTTCTACTATGATAGAAAAGGATTTAGGCATCTTGTAAACCAAACCTCTCATTTTACAGATGAGGTGAAATGGCTAACGTGGGAAAACGGGTTTGCAGAAAGGTCACACCACAAATTAGAGATAGAGCCTGCCCTTGAGCCCCAGTGTGAGGAAGAGGACATTTTAAAGATCACCCATTCCTCCTAGAGCAAGGCTTCTGAATGTCCTGTGGGTGGACCGCCTTTAAATTAGACATCTGCAGCATGTGTATTTTTCTCTGGAGAGAATCCATAGCTTTCATCAGATTTTCAACCCAGTTCATGATCCAAAAAATCAAAGTTAATGTCACACCAAGGAGCCCAAGAGGACATGACAACTAAGTGTAACGTGGGTATAAATAACATGGTAACTACACTAAGTTTTAAGCTGAAGTGGATCCTGGAACAGAAAAAGAACATTAGGCAAAAACCAAGGAAATCTGAATAAATATGGACTTTAGTTAATTACAGTGTGTCAATATTGGTTCATTAATTGTAACAAATGTAGTATACTAATGTAAGACAATAATAGAAGAAATTGGGGGTGGGGAGAGGTTATATGGAGACTTTCTGTACTATCTGCTCAATTTTTTTGTAAATCTAAAACTTTTTGAACAGCAAAGTCCTACTGTATAGCACAGGGAATTATATCCAATATCTTCTAATAGCCTGTAATGAAAAATAATATGAAAAGAAGTGTATATATAACTGAATCACTATGCTGTAGACCAGAAATTGACACATTGTAAGCTGACCATACTTCAATAAAAAAATAAATAAAACGTTCAAAAAGTCTTTAATAAAAGATAAGTAAATAAAAGTTAAGAATTATCGAATTAGAGAATTTGGCATCCACACCTTACCATACTTCAGCCATACCTCACCATACTGTGGGACAGCATTCAAAAAAGTTATCCTAGCCCTTGAAAAGGGCATTTAAAAAGCCAAGTCATTACATTTGTGTATAGTGTCTTACCATTCACAAAACACATTTATATACATTTTCTCATTATTTGGGGGTTATTATTTACTTAGCTATAGAAATAGTGGGATCAAACAAGTGTCTTCTCAAACCCAGGGATGAATTGCTGAATGAGCTAGTATGAATTAAGGGGAGGAAAAGAGGTTCTTATATTTTCATCTATTCTGCTCTATAAAGACAACAGCTTTATCCCCAAGTCACATTCTCTATCAAAATTTACTCACTTCTTGTTCCTCTCAGCTAAGCAGCAGCAAGATTTTAGAACATGCATCTAAAATGAAATGGTAAAAACCTGAGTCGTGACATGGTCATTTGATTTTTTTTAGTATTTGATTTTTAAAATAACTTGTCAGAGAACAAACTTATGGTTACCAGGGGTAATGGGGATAGGAAGAGATAAACTGGGAATTTGAAATTTGCATCTCTTGGGGAGTGATGGAAATGTTAGCTATCTTGATTGTGGTGGTGGTTCCATTGGTGTATACGTTTATCAAAATTCATCAAATTGTACATCTGAAATATGTGTAGTTTACTGTATAGAAGTCATACCACAATAAAGGTGTTTTTTAAAAAAAGAAGGTAATTTGTCAGGTCTGGCAAGGCTCTCCCCACCAGTAACCCAGAACCCTGGCACACACAGAGCAGCTAATATGAGGAGACTAAAAAGAAAAGCTCTGCAAACAAGTGAGTGGCTGTTTTTCCTTTTTGATGGTTACCAGGTTTACATTATGTTCCCTGAAATAGCCTTTAAAGTAACATCCGAAAATTGGCACTATAATTACTTCGTAATTCCTCCAGAACTTTATGAATCAATCTTCCTTGCTGCTTTGCTCTCTATAATCACCTAGACAGGTGAGGGAAGCTATTCCTATCATTCTGAAGAGCAGGGTGATATAATCCACATCTTACTGCAGATGTTTTTTAGTGTTTTAACCGAACATTTTGCACTGACACATACAGGGCCTCATTCTCCTCTGAAGCTAAATTTGTATTTATAAAGTGCTCTGTGTAAGTCATATGTTTTATCTTGAGAGATCTTATAGTCTAAAATTTGCATGTTATGTTGCTATGAGGTTAATCAAATGGAGAAATTATTTGAGAAGGAGAGAGAACTTTTTCAAGGACACTTTCATCAACACTTTCACCTCCATGATTTCCTACGTACTATTTTCTTTACTTTGAACATTTGCACCTCCCTTCCTCTTCCCATTTCCTACTCATTCTTCAAGTATCTTTAAGAAGTTCTAAAAAGACTTTTCTTTCTGCTCCCATCCCCACCAACAGTGAAAGTACCCCTGCTTGTTCTCCCATTGTACCCTATTCTTCCCCATCACTTAACTGCTATTGTTAATTGTCAGTCTCCCCCACCTGATTGTGAGCTTCATGAGGTCAAAGCTCATGTCTTATAACCCCAACACTTGCAGAGTGCTTGCTACATGGTAAACATACAACACATATTTCCTGAATAAGTGAAACAAATGAGAGGGATTATTTATCATTTTCTTTAAAAGTTGAATGGGATTTGGGCATGTGGAGATGGAAGGGCAAGATAATTTTGGAGAAAGAGAACATCGAGTTAAAATCATGTAATGTATTGATACTTCTTTCCTTAACATCACTTATGAAAAAGATGCCTAGATCAGGTCTCATAAGTAAAAACTGGGGGAAATGAGAGAGGACAGCTTTGGCAGCCCCAAAGGGATAGTACCTAGAGCAGTTCTCTTTGGTCAGTTTAAAAGAGATTGTTAATGTGAAGCCCATGAATATGACCAGGAATCTAACATACAGAAATTGTAATATAGTTACAACTTGCTTCTTCCCCTAAAGACAAAAAATGTTCTTGAGGGAGGAGATTTCGTCTTATTCCCTGTGGCAGACACTATTTGTTGCCTATCCGACAACACACACATACGCTTCCACAATATATACTGGAAATGACTTTTGATACTTTTTAGCTTCCTTTCTGCTAAGTTATAGGTGCCCAATGTGACCTGAGCCACTGGGAAACAAAGGAAACGTGCCAGAGACTTCTGAGATAAATTTTCTTCCTTGATGGGAAGATACAGATGAGGAAAAACTGCCATTTTTCTGGCATTGGGTGTGGTTATATAAGGACATGATATCTAGAGCAAAGATATCTTATGAACATTAATATATAATCCTGAAGAAAAAAGCCAATCCATTGATGATAGCTAAGCAGAAGGCTAAAAGGCATCATTGAGCCACTGTACCTACCCTGGAACTGGCCTTCCTCTGGATTTCCTTTTAGCAAAATAAATGTCTTTATATTTAATAATGTCTGCATAATATGTCTGTCATTGTTACTTACAGCTGAAAGCATCTGACATTCTTATCTTTAGATCCCTTAAAACACCTCACACAATTCCTTGAACATTAGGTACTCAATACTATGTGTGTGTATATTATAGTTATAGTTACCAAACTGGAACTGCCTTTTTCTGTTTACTACTCCCTAAAAAGGATTTATTACTCTTGGAGAGGCAGGAAGTCAATAAAAGGAGAAAAACTGCCCAGGTAAAAGGACTGAAATCATATTGCTTGTATTTGAAACAAATAATAGCTCTGGCAGGAATTCAAATTCCCTCAAATGTGAAACCCTTCTAACCTATTCGGCAGATTATTAGAATCATTGCTACTAAAAATAATAATGGGTCAATATACAAAGCATAAAAATGACAAATGCCCAGTAATTCAAGGTGACCAATTAAATAAACACAATTAACACAAGGTATGTTTAAACAAGTCTCATTTTAAAAGGACTATAAGAAAAAAAAGAAGGAGGAGGCCTCATGTCAAAACTTGTTTTCCAAATACCTTGACTACAAAGTTGTGCCATGGTAGAATTATAAAGGTTATTCAGTCAAGACGGAGGAGAAGGCAGTAGAACTTCAATGGAGTGGTTCTTTTTGTGATTATGGCCAATTCATAAGCTAATTCAGAAGATATTTTTGCTACTGATTGATCTACAGAATCTATTTTTGATAATTCCATTTTTCCTGTTCATGTGAATCATGGTCCTTGTTATGAACAATGTGATTTCTCAGAGCCTTAGATGTAAGGTGTTACTTCTAGGCTTTGAAATTGCAGTAGGAGAAGAGGTTACTTTTTTAACGCTAGCCCAGAATGTGTAATACCTGACGCATTGCTGGTGCACTCCTCTTCCCACACTCTACTCCCTACAAATGATAAAGTCTCCTCTAAGATGTACAGGAGAATGAATCACTCCACCTGCTATTAAGAGATAATCCCTCTCAGAGTAGAAGAGAACAACTGCTTTTACTGCTGTTTATGTAAAGAACAGAGCATCTCAGGACACAAAAAGGAGACCAATACTGTTTGCACTAAAATGCCAACAGACTGTATAGCCAAATTGTAACTTGCCTAAGGTGCCAAGAGAAACCATCTTTTTGTGAACATTTCTTCAGATTTTTGAATTTTATATAAAAATCAAGAGATATTAAATCATTACAGTAGTTTGTAGCTGAAAATATCCAGTGAGATAATAAGCTGCAACATCATTTGGAAAAATTTAACAAACTTCCAGTTTTAGGATGGTAGATTAAAGACATTTCTACCTCCTTCCTTTTCTGAAATTGTTCCAAAACAAGAATAAAAATAAAAACACAAACTCAGGTTTTGAGTTCTCTAACCCAGAGCCATAATATTTTAAGTTGTGAGACAAAGATAGAACAATTGTAACTGACTAAACACAGGACAGAAAGTGCTTACTGAAGGGGAAAGAAACAAGAAGCAAGTCAATTAGGCAGCTAAGCAGAACCCCAGAAAGGCTCAGAAATGTGAAGCACCAGGTACCACAGAAGGTAGTGAAAAGGAAAGGGGCCCAAAACAACAAAATTGTATCAAAGACTATAGAAACAGTAGTTGTAAACCCATCCCTCTCTGTGGAGGAATTGAACACAAGAGATTCTAGGGTCATAAACCAGGCCCAATAGAAGACTAGGGTGAGGTGCTGTCAGAAGATACGGGGATTGAAAACCAATGGTCTCTCTCTAGGCACCTTCTGAACCACTGGCAGCATCTTATATGCCTGAAAAAGAGTTGGAAATATCCTTCTCTAGATAAGCTGAAACATCCCAGAGAAAGGTCCTATAAATTCTGAATCTAGAGGTGACTTCACTAAAAAAGCCAGTTCACCACCAAATCATCCTATAATAGACCCATCTAATCAGTAAATGCCACCCCCCCCCCTTAAGCTTCCTATTAGTTTGATGCTTCTCTTAATTCGGAACAAACTGTAAAGGTTTGCAATATATTTGATAAAAGCCTCCAATATGAAATAAAGAAAATAAAACAAACAAACAAACAAAAAACAGCAAAAAAAAAAAAAAAAGAAAAAGGAAGATCTGTGATAAAAGCTATTGCATTTGTGAGGGAAGAGAAAGATCCTATTTTTTAAAAAGCAAGTCTGAAATAAAAACAGGCTTCCTTGGAAATTAAAATTATGATAGCCAAAGTTTAAAAATTAAATAATTGGAAGATAATATTACAGAAATGTTCCAGAAAGCAAGCATAGAAAAAAACTAAGAGATAGACACTAGATAACTTGATGAGCATCTAGGATTAATCCAGGAGACTCAGCATACAAATAATAGAAATTTTATAGAGAGAAAACAAAGAAAACTTCAGTGCAGAGATAATTATAAAATAAATTATATAAAATAATTTCACACACTGGGAGACGTGAGTTTCCAGATTGAAAGGGTATGTCAGATGCCAAGGAAAAATAAAAGAAGTTCATTCCAGGTTACATCATCATGAAATTCCTTATCAAAGACAAAAGAAAAACTTTAAAGTTCCCAGAAATTAAACATGGGACATATTGAAATGATTAAAAACCAAAGTGGCACCAATGTTATGAAAAATAACATTGGAAGTTGGGAAGAAAAAAACTTCTAAGTGAAAAGATTTTCCACCTAGAATTCTGTTTTCAGGCAAACTGTCATTAACTGAGGAGTAGAGTGAAATATTTCCAGATATGCAAGGTCTCAAAAATTCACCCTTTTCCAAAAAGCTATTGAAGGAGCCAAACAAGAAGTTAAACCAAAGGAAAGGAAGTTATAGATCTAGAAATAGAAATCTTATACAGGAAAGAAGTAAAAGGTATTCCTAGGAAAGGCAAAAAATTCACAGGGCAACAGTTGTACAGCAGGCCTAGAAAGTAACCAATCCAGATGGAGCAGAAGGATGAAGTTAAATTTGACCATATAGAAAATGGAGTTGAAGGAAAACTTACCAGCAAGTGTAGTAAAAACTAGACAAATTAAAAACTTTTAGAACTATTAGAGTTTTAAAAATTATGCATGTATATCACTTTTATCAAATGTAATTGTATTTTATAAATGGTGTTGGGAAAACTGGACAACCACATGCAAAAAAATGAAATTAGACCACTATCTCACACCATACACAAAAAACTCAAAATGGATTAAAGACTTGAATGTAAGACTTGAAGCCTTGAAATGTCTAGAAGAAGGCATTGGCAGTATGTTCTTTGACATCGGTTTGAGCAGTATCTTTCTAGATGTGTTACCTCAGGCAAGGGAAACAAAAGCAAAAATAAACAAATGGGACTACATCAAAGTGAAAAGCTTCTGCACAGCAAAGGAAACCATCAACAAAACAAAATATCAACCTACTGAATAGGAGATCTTTGCAAATATTCGATAAGGGGTTAATATCCAAAATATATAAAGAACTCATACAACTCAATAACAAAAAACAACCTGATTAAGAAATGGGCAGAAGAGCTGAATAGATATTTTTCATAAAGAAGACATACAGATGACCAACTGGCACAGGAAGAGATGTTCAACAGCACTAATTATTAGGGAAATGCAAATCAAAACTACAATGAGATACCACCTCACAACTGTTAGAATGGCTGTTATTAAAAAGGCAAAAAATAACAAGTGTTGGTGATGATATGGAGAAAAGGGAACCCTTGTGCACTGTTGGTGGGAATGCAAATTTGTGCAGCCACTATGGAACACAGTATGGAGATTCCTCAAAAAAATTAGGAATAGAACTACCATATGATCCAGCTATCCCACTTCTGGGTATTTATCCACGAATATGAAGACACTAATTTGAAAATATACATGCACACTTACATTCATTACTGCATTATTTACAATAGCCAAGATATGGAAACAACCTATGTGCCCATTAATGAATGAATGGATAAAGAAGATGTGGCATAACAAAATTTTTTAAAAAGATGTAATATATACAATGGTGTGTGTGTGTATATATACGTATCTAAAAATTCTTTTAAAGATGTAGTATATATGTGTGTGCATATGTATATATATACACATATGCACACACATATATATATATACACACACAATGGAATACTGCTCAGCCATTAAAAACGATGAAATCTTGCCATTTGTGACAACACGGATGGACCTTGAGGTTATTATGCTAAGTAGAATAAGTCAGATGCAGAAAGACAAATACTATATGATTTCACTCATATGTGGAATATAAAAAACAAACAAAAAAATGAAATAAATGAACAAACCAAATTAAACAAAAAACTCAGATACAGAGAACAGTAGTTATCAAAGGGGAAGGGGCAGAGAGGAGAGCGAAATGGGTAAAGGGGATCAACACTATGGTGACAGGTGGGAACTCAATAGTTGGTGGTGAGCACACTGTGGGGTATACAGAAATAGAAATATAATGTACACATGACATTTATAAAATGTTAGAAACCAATGTTACCTCAATAAAAGTAAATCAAAAAAAATTAAAATTAAAAAATGTAATTGAATTTTTTAAAGTACTGAGACACTTCATGCCAGGCCACAATGATCCTTCTTATTCCACAACTCTTTAATTCTTATAGCTTGTGCCACTCCTCCATTAAGCACTAATCATATGCTACCTTCTATTTTTTTTTCAGTTGGAGTATAGTTGGTTTACAGTGTGTTGTGTTAATTTCTGGTAGATAGTATAGTGATTCAGTTATACATATACATATTATATATATATATTCCCTTTCATATTGTTTTTCATTGTAGGCTATTACAAGGTATTGAATATAGTTCCCTGTGCTATACAGTAGGATCTTGCTGTTTATGTATTTTAGATATAGTAGTTAGTATCTGCAAGTCCCAAACTCCCAATTTATCCCTCCATCCCCTCTTTCCCTTCTGGTAACCACAAGTTTATTTTCTATGTCTGTGAGTCTGTTTCTAGTTTGTAAATAAGTTCATTTGTGTCATTTTTTCATATTTCACATATAAGTGATATCATATGGTATTTTTCTTTCTCTTTACTGCAGAATAAATATGCAAAAATCAGATGCATTTCTATACTGTATTGTTAGCCCTCACTTTTTTTTTTTTTTTTTTTTTTGTAATGCAGGTGTCTGACTTAAGCTTTCATTGCCTAGACATTTATTTCAAAGAGGCATTCACTTCAAAGATGGCTATCTCAAATGGGCTATAAAGTAAATAAAGAGCCAGGCCAGGCTAACTGCCCCTACTAAGACTCCTTCGTTTTAGAGATCTTGATTTCAATAACTGACCATTTGGGCTGTTTTTTCCTTCTATGCTTTAAATTCCCTGCTCTAATAGCCCAAAAGTGAAAACAACCCAAATGTCCATTAACTGATGAATAAGTAAACAAAATCTGATATATCCACATACTGAAATATTGTTCAGCCATAAAAGAGAATGAAGTGCTGATAATAAAACAACCTGGATGAAACTTGAAAGCATTATGCTAAGAAGCCAGACACAGAAGGCCACATATTAGCCTTTCATTTTGGAGCAGTGAGATGATCTGGCATTAGATAGTGGTGATGGTTGCACAACACTGTAAATATAGTAGAAACCACTAAGCTGTATAGTTTAGAAGGGTGTTATGATATGTGAATTATATCACAATAGAAAGTAAAAATAAATAATTACAAATACTTTTATGTGCAAGCATTGTCGCAGGTATGTTTTCTTCTTTTTCATTCTGAATGAAGATAGGGTGAAAAGGGAGTTTTAATATTCATTAACTGGATGTTTATGTTAATGTTTATGTTTCTCAAAAAGTCAAAACTATGGAGACAGTAAAAGGATCAGTAATTCAAAGACAGGGAAGGTTGAATAGGTGATTTTTAGGGCAGTGAAACTACTCTTTATGGTATTGTAATGGTGGATAAATGTCATTACACATTTGCTCAAATTCATAAAATGTACAATACCAAGAATGAACTATGATAAACTATGGTTTTTGGGTGACAATAATATATCAATGTCAGTTCATCAGTACTAACAAATGTACCACTCTGGTGGGAAATGTTGATTATGGGAGAGGTTACATATGTGTTGAGCAGGAGATACACGGGAAATCTCTGCACCTTCCTCTCAATTCTGCTATAAATATAAAACTGCTCTAAAAAAAGAATCTATTAAAAAGTAACAGTACAACAAATGCCCATGAACTTATTCTCAAGTCTGCATACATTGTTTACTGCACTTCAACATGTATTATGGACAAATGAAATACAAGGCAATGTGCTTTGCAGACATAGTAAACAATTTTATAGTTCCTGGGGGAAAGAAGGTGGGAAGGAATAAATTTGGGAGTTGGAGATTTGCAAATGTTAACCACTATATATAAAAATAGATGAAAACCAAATTTCTTCTGTATAGCACAGTAAACTATATTTGAGATCTTGTAGTGACTTTTAATGAAGAAGAATATGAAAACGAATATATGTATATATATGCATGACTGGGACATTATGCTGTATACCAGAAATTGATACATTGTAACTGACTATACTTCAATTTAAAAATAAATAAATAGACAAATTGAAAAAAAAAATAAGTCAATGTACTTTGTTCTGAAGAAAGGGGAGAGAAAAAAAACATGAAGGTCAACTTCACATAAACAAATCCTGTCTTATTTGGTTCCCCATACCTATTACCATTGATTTACTATATGCTTTAGGAGGCAAAGTAAGTTTATTTTTGTAATCCCCAAAGTCAATTTAGCTCTCAGTAACAAAAAACAAAATAAATTTCTAAAGACATTTCTAACTTCTTTGCTAAATCTCTTCTTTCTATACACTAAACATTTTACATTAAAAATGTATAATAAACAGATAAACAGTTGTTTATTTGGGAACTTAATAAATTAGCAATTTATTATCCAAACAATGAGGTACTTGTGGGGATAGTTTGACATTTATTCTGCCATTGGGGAGGTTACAATGTAGTTGAAGAGAAAAGACATACGAAAAGTTAAATAATAAAGATTTGAACAACATTTCAAAACAATAGAGATCTCACAAAGCACTGCATGACCAATTGCCAAATAAAGTACAAAGGCAATTTACCAGTGTAAGGGATTAGAGGAGACAGAGTTACCTCGTGATCCATCATGTTTATGACAAGGGTGAAATCTCAGCTGCATCTTGGCAAACTGGCAGAATTTAACTAGATGGGAGAGAAGGAGAAAAAGGTAAAAGTACTGAAACTTGTATAAAAATCTTTTAATAACTATAAAGAACCAGTGTAAATATATATCTTCAAGTCTCTTGAATATCATTACTATTAGGACTCTCCCCTTGGGATAAAAATGCCAGCACTGGACAGTAGATTCAGGCTGAAAATTCTCATTATTTTCATAAGTAAAAGCAAGAAGTTTCCATATCACTGTTCCTAAAATCTGTCTTCCTGGCTTCATCTGACATGGTAATTATTATTTTTGTTGCCCAGATCTGAGACTCTCAAGGTTAGTGCTCAGTCTTTTGAGAGGAGACTAGCAAGAGCATCTACATTGCAGCTGTAGTCCAACATGGACAACATGTGCCCTTTGTCCACACTCCACTGTAGTCTAGCGAGGGGGAAAAAAAAGACACTGTTTGCTTTGTTATCCATTTACTAACATTATCAGTTAGGACTCTTTCACCAGGAAGAAAGAGAAAACTCAACTCCAAATAGTTTAAACAATACAGCAAGTCATATAAAGAAGTTCCAAGCTAGAGCAGCTTCAGAGTTGGTTAATTTCCATCCAGCAATGTCTGCAAAGACCAGCTTCTTTTGTCTTTCTGCTCTGCTTTCCTCAATATATTGACTTTGCCCTTAGATACTAGCTTCCCCAATAATCACAAGATGGCTGTCATAGTTCAAGTTGACACATCTAGACACTATAAAGTCCAAAGAGAGGAGATCCTTCTATGTATCTCTAAGTGAAAAATTTTCCTTAGAATCTCCCAAGCAGACTCCCCATTACATCTCACTGGCCAGAATTTCTTCATATACCCATCCTAAATCTGTCACTGGCCAAGAGAAATGGAATTACTATGACAAAAACAAAAGGGTATGGCTGTGTGGAGGGAGATGGATTATTATAATAAAATTACAATTTTGTAATACGGAAGAAAAAATGGAAAGTGATATTTGGCAGTCCACCACCAATGTTCACTACGTTAACACACAAATTCAGTTTCAAGTATGCTCTGCCCTGAGACAGTCATTTATGAATTCTACAGACACTTTTACCTGCTGTATACCAAGCACTGTGGTTTCCTATTGGAAAGATAAGGCAGAAAAAGATTTGGTCCATATTCTTGAGTTTATATCAATCTCTTGGTAAGACAGATATGTAAAAAAAAATGTAAGTTAGAATGAAGTAAGTAATAGAGATGCAGGTACATTGAAACACTATTTAACTTGCAAGATCTGATAAGAAGAGTATATTATGATCTATAGACTTCAGAAATCATGTATATATTTCATATTTCATCCACCACTTTGAAACTTAATAAGATATGCGTGAATCTTACTTTCTCCCTCCAAAAAGAACAGGATTTATCTGCTAATTTGATGAGTTTTCTATTTGCATTTTATTACAGCCAGAGCCCAAGAGAAGAACCACTGGTGATGATTAGCATTTTTACTACATCCCTTTTGTATTATTTGATAGAGAACATAACATTAGTATCTGAACTACTAACCCGTTTTACCTATAAACTCATAAATTAGAGAAGGAAATTATTCACACTGCAAAACAATTCATCAGTTACAAAAGGGTCACAGGCTTCCTTTAAGTACATCTTCTCAAGTGTTTGTTTAGAGATCATTAAATTCCATTAAATTCTTAACAGAAGGCAAAACCAAAAGCTCAAGTATAATAAACCACTATTGATTAAATATCAATCACAAATTAAGATAAAGCAAGTTTGAAATTATAATGAGAAAAGGGCATTTAGGTGTCTAGCTTTCTAATTTTTAGCTTGACCATAGAGAGAAAAAGTACTGGACAGTCCTGTTCAATACCAGCTATTTATACTTTGGTAACACTGAACAGGCAAAAGCCATGCAGATTCCAAGACAAAGCTTTACTTCAGAAGTAGGACTCTGTTGTTCTTACAAATAAAAATATCTGAAAGGGACCAAAACTCAAAATTCAAAGAAACAAACTACAGAGAGATTGACAGTCAGTTCTACATAGCAATATTTCTATACATATAATTTTCACTTGCTTACATATAATTTCAGTGTCCTGCTTTATATCTTCTAATATTATAAATTCTTTGAGGATACACCTTCAGTTTGAACTACAAAACCTAGCCCAATGTTTTACTCTTATGGTATTCAATAAATACACATTAAGCTGGAATAATGAATCAGCTGATCATCTAGCTAATTTTTACTAGAGACCATAAACCAGGTAATCCAGGCAATAAAATCTCACTTTAGGCCTTAAACTTTATATAATATTAGTCATTTATACTGATAATATTTTTTAATTGAAATATAGTTGATTTACAATGTTTCAGGTATACAGCAAAGTGATTCAGTTATATAAATATATATTCTTTTTCAGATTCTTTTCCATTTAGTTTATTACAATATGTTGAATATAGTTCCCTGTGCTATGTAGTGGGTCCTTGTTATTTATCTATTTTATGTATAGTAGTGTGTATCTGTTAATCCCAAATTCCAAATTCATCCCTCCCCCCCCTAAAAAAAGTGTATTTTTTAAAAATTCTGGTTTTGAATAGAACACTGGATTTTAGTCCAGCTATCATTAATTTCTAGTGACCTTGAGCCCTCAGGCTCCCTACTCTCAATACACATCAATTTCTCCATCTCTAAAATGAGATGGGGCATATGACCTTGGATTTGGCAATGGTCTTTTTTCCTTCTTTTCTTTCTTCCTTCCTTCTTTCCTTGCTTCCTTCCTTCCTTCCTTTTTTTTTTTTTTAAGCCTAAGACTTTATTTGCCATCCAAGACCTGGCGTCCCATTACTACTTGCCCTCCTGCAAAGGCTCAGAAGATCTTCACCGACTCTGGCTGCAGGTCCCTGCCCACCTCAGTAGTTTCTTACATATGACACCAAAAGCACAGGCAACAAGAGAAAAAGCAAATAAATTTGACTTGGCTAAAATGAAAATTTTTTTGTGTATCACAAATACAATCCACAGAATGGGAGAAAATATTTGCTAATCATATATCTGATAAGGGTTTAGTATCTAGAATATATAAATAACTCCTATAATTCAACAGTTCAAAAATGGGCAAAGGACTTGAATAGAAATTTCTCCAGAGAATATATACAAATGACCAATAAGTACAAGGAAAGATGCTCAACATCATTTGTCATTAGGGAAAGGCAAAACAAAGTTACCATGAGATACCATTTTATACCTACTAGGTTGGCCATACAAAATAAAAATAAAAATTGGAAAATAACAAGTGTTGGTGAAGATGTGGAGAAATTGGAGCCCTTATCCATTGTCTGTGGGAATGTAAAATGGTATGGCTGCTGTGGAAAACAATATGACAGTTCCTCAAAAAGGTAAAACATAGAATTACCGTATGACCCAGCAATTCCACTCCTAAGTATATACTCAAAAGAACTGAAAGCAGGGAATCAAACAAAATACTCTTATGGGAGTGTTCACGGTAGTGTTATTCACAATAGCCAAAAGTTAGAAACATCCAAGTGTCCATTAGCTAAGGGATGGATAAACAAATTGTAGTATATACATACAATGGAATATTAGTCAGCCATAAAATGAAATGAAGTACTGATACATGCTATAATATGGATGAACCTTAAAAACATTATGCTAAGGAACTAAGTCAGACACAAAAAATGACATATATTGCATAATTCCACTTACATGAAATATCTAGAATAGGCAAACTCAAAGAGACAGAAAACAAGATTAGAGATTACCAGCGGATGGCCAAAGAGGTAATGGGGAGTTATTGCCTCATCAGTAGAGTTTCTGTTTGGAATGACAAAAAATTTTGGAAATTATAGATAATGATGGTTGCACAATATTGTGAATGTAATTAATACCATTTTAAAACGGTTAAAATGGATTTGCAGCAAGATGGATGGACCTGGAGGGTATTATGCTTAGTGAAATAAGTCAGAGAAAGACAGACTGTATATTTTCACTTACATGTGGAATCTGAAAAATAAAACAAATGACTATAACAAAACAGAAACAGACTTACAGATACAGAAAACAAATTAGTGGTTACCATTTGAGAGAGGGGTGAGGGAGGGGCAAGATAGGTTAAGCGTATTAAGATGTATGAACTACTAGATACAAAATAAATAAGATACAAGGATGTAATGTATAATACAGAGAATATAGCCAATATGTTACAATAACTTTAAATGGAGTATAATCTATGTTGTAAACTTGAAACCAATATAACATTGTAAATCAACCATACTAAAATAAAAGTAATAAAAATGGTTAGGAGGGGGAGGGTATAGCTCAAGTGGTAGAGCACATGCTTAGCATATCCGGAGTGCTGAGTTCAATCCCCAGTATCTCCTCTAAATGTAAGTAAGTAAATAAACCTTAATACCTCCCTCTCAAAATACAAAATATGGTTAAAAAGAAAATGCTACATACATTTTCACACACACAAACACACAAATGAAAAAACAACAAAAAATCCCCCCAAAAACCTGGGCTTAGGACTTGGTAAAACAGTTCACATTTCTGACTGCTGTGCCAATTGTAATTATTAATAGTATCCCCTTAGGCTTTCAAAGCTGTCCCAGTGTGAACAATAAATTATATGGTCACCCTATGTCTAAGGATCTGATTTTAAGCGGTTCTGAGATCCTAACCACACGGCATTAGGACCTTGGAAAGGTTTTGTGATGACATCACTTCTGTAAAACTAAAACCTTTTAGAGAACTGGAAGCAGCGCAGATCTCTGCGCTTCACACCAACGCCCCTTATCAAGCGGCAAATCGCTCTTTCCATTGGGTCGGGATAACGCTCGACTAAGGATAGACACTGCGAGGGTATAAGAGGAGGCTTAAGAGCAAACGACCCCACCCTCCTCTGCCCAGCCACACTCAGCATGGCTGCCCCTGTTCTAAGTGGGGGAGGGAAGCACCACGTCTCCCAGGCTCCAAAGGGGCGGGCCCTAGGAGCCAAACGAGCTTCAGCGAACCAATGGGGAGAGGCTGGGGGCGGGAACTTGCCGGAGGCGTGGGCAAGGGGGACGTGTGGGTAGCTTGGGCCCGGCGCGCCTTCTGGGCATTTGAGGTTGCCACGTTATTCCCAGTTTTTGTGGCTGGATTTTGCCCAGTAGGGTGCCAACGTCAGCGCTTCCGGGTTGAACTTAAACGGAGCTGATGAGTCCCCACCCTATCTAGTGCTTGTCCCTCCCCGTCAAAGCCAGCCCTTGTCTATACCCAGCTAGCCCCTCCCTCGCTTTTGAGATGACTCATATTTATATCCTACTCCACGTTAAACTGGCGGCACCAGGTGTGGCCTAAGACGTTTGAACTTAAATGATTTTTTTTTCCTGATTATAAAAACATACTTAAAGGAGAAGGTATAGCTCAGTGGTAGAGTGCGTGCTTAACGTGCAGGAGGTCCTGCGTTCAATCCCCAGTACCTCTATTAAAAATAAATAAATAAATCTAATTACCTCTCCCCCCAAAACAAACGAACAATAAAAAATAAAAACATGTTCATAGTGTGGAAAACTGAGGAACTGCGAAAAACATAATGAAAATTAAAATGCCATTATACGACCAACAAGAAATAATCATGATTAATTTTTGTCATTCTTCCTTTTCCCCCCATGTATCTATTTTAACACAATTAGGGCAATGCTGTATAGTTACGTATTGTTTGTTACCAACCAAGTATATTTTTCTTCCTTCATTTTAATTGAATATATAGTATAAAATATTCCACAGCTGAATGTGCTGTAATTTTCATATTTCTCCAATGGGCATTTGAACACTTGGAACTAGCAGATTGAAGGTTGGGCAGGTAGATAAGAAGAGACAGCTAAGAACTGGCTAGTCTGCAACATGATCTTCCCTCGTAAAGTGGTTCCACAAGAATTAAAAGACTTTAGAGCCTTTAGAGTCTTAGGACTCTGGAGTATTACAATCTTGAGAAACTCAGAATCATATTATCTTGGTGTGGTAAGGACCTCTGAAGAAACAAATCCAAACTTTCACCAAAAAGTAGGAGTATCTAACAATCAGAGCCTTCTCAAAAGTTGGGTGGTTTACATTTAAAATGTCACCACTTTCTAGATGTACTCAGTCTTTCTCCTGTGTTAAAATAGCTGTAACATTTTTTCATAAACTGGTCAAGATTTTCCAGCCCCAACTTCTTCCTTTCTAGGAGTTTTCCTGGGTATCTAAATGTTGTTCTTCTTGCACTACAGTTTCTAATTAGGCAGATAAACAGGGGGAAATGGGAGTTTTCCATGGATTTATCCACTTATTTAGAGAAATAAGTCTTGATCTCTTGATTCCTTCCATGGGACTTTCCATGGAGGTAGAGGGCCTGACTGTTCAGCGTCTCTGTAATAATGATAAATTAGCTTGAATGTGGGTCTTCAGCTATCAATTATCAAATGAGATAATGCTGAGAGGTAGAGGTTGGATGAGAGGAGCATTGGGCTAGGAGACTAAAAACCTGAGTCCACTTTCTAGCTATGTGATATTGAGCGAGTCACTTCAATTCTCTGAGTCTTTTTGAGGGGTGGGGAGGAGGGGAGTAGTAATTAGGTTTATTTATTTTTTTTAATGGAGGTACTGGGGATTGAACCCAGGACCTCCTGCATGCTAGGAATGTGCTCTACCACTGAGCTATACCCTCTCCCCATAATTCTTTGAGTCTTGATTTCCTCATCTTGTGGTAAGGATACAAGTCCTTCTTTATTTGCTTTAGAAGATTGTGGTAAAGAACAATTGAGAAACTGTCTGTGAAGGTGTTTTAGAAAAAAGAAGGCTCTGTATTGTTATTACTGGATGGCATAACATTTTCTAAAATAAAGTTTTGAAATTTTGAAGAATCATAATCCAGAAAATTGGGGGAGGAGATGTGGCAAAGGTCAAGTGGTATAGTAACTCCCCTAAGCCTATATGGCTGAGCATGCTGGGGAGTCCTTCATGAGGTCAGTAACCACTTTTTATGCCATGACAACACTGTCAACTCAGGAAGACTTCTGTTTCACTCTGAAGAATTTGCCTTCTTGGCTTGGAAGGAACAGAATTACCTCAAGTGATTTAGGGTAGAGATTTGTTGAGCATTTCATGGTAACATGCTAGAGTGCCCTGAAATGCTGAGCAGCCTAGTTTCAGGAAGAGTTGGAATTCAGGACGAGAGGATGGTTCTGGATTCAAGAAGAGGCTAGGGACCACAATAGAGTTAGAAGGTCTGGCTTCCTCTTAGCCAGATTTGAAGAATAATCTGTACACTTGGATTGAGTCTTAGTCTCCTCATCTGTAAAATGGAAAAAAATAACAAAAGAATTGTTCCGTAACTGGATTATTTTCTATGTATGGCAGAATAATGGAATCCAAGACCATTAGAGATAGAAGGGCCTTAGGAATTTTCTATATATAATGAATAAAAATGTAGCTGTTCTAATTAAGGAAGAAGGCAGGAGTTTTTGATGGTAGCCCTATCCACCTGGCCTTTCCCTTGATCTTAGAGCTCCTAGTGTATCACCCTTAATGTACATATTTGGATACTGAGGTCTAGAAAGAAGAAGAGATTTGCTCCCGGTTACATAATGGTAGTGCTGGGACTTGAACCCAGATTTCTTGAATTCCAGTATGATGGTCTTTCCCTGAACATAAGCTGGTTCCTAAAACATGAGAAGAGTATGTATAAAAGGCTAAGATTGATAGGAATAAAAGTACTAAGACTCCAAAGGATACATAGGTAACACACATGAACCAGCAATTCATAAAGGAAATATAATTTTGCAACAAAGCATGAGGAGAGCTTTGATCATACTAACTACAGAAAATGAAAACTATGCAATTTATAAACTGTCAAATTTGCAAAGATTTTTGATATGTAATTTTTTGCTTACAAAATTTGGAAAGTTTTCAAATATATTAATACTCAGTGCTTATGAAGGTGCGGTAAAAGAGGAAATACAGAGAAATAGAGTGATAGCAATTTCACAAAATATATAAAAAACCTCAAAATGAATCTATCTCAAACTAATTCTGCTTCTCATGATAACTATCATAAGAAAGTAATTTTAATATGAAAATTTAGTATAAAGTAAAAAGTAGGCAATTTAGAAACCAATGATACATCTTTATAATAGAATACTATGCAGCCACAAAATGATATTTGCAATGGGTTTTTAAAAAAATAAACTAGAGTAGAGTTTATGTCATAATACACCAGAAACAAAACTGCCAGTAAAATTGGATGCAGACTATATTAAAATTATTTTTAAAACACATAGATAAAAGAGAAATATAATCAAATGTTAACATCCTGGCTGTCTTTGGGTAGTGTTGATTTTGTTTTTAATTTTCTGTCTTCTTCAAATGTTTTGTAGTATGTCCCGTCTTTTTTTTTTTTTAACAAAATATTCACAGAAGTTCAAATAGTAGTAAACATCATGAGAAGCATTTATATTTTGACTAGCAAACCTTGGGGCCATAGGGGTTAGTATTCTTCAGCAGGCCCAGTGTTCGTCCATAGTATTTTCTGGTGCCTCTCATATGTACATGCAATAAAGATGCTGAGAGAAACCCAGTGCTGAATCAGACAAGGATTCTAAAATCAAAGAGCATGATTTGGGCTTCTGGCTCCTTCCTGGGCTGCTTCTCTTTCTCACTCAGGCCCTTGGCGCCAGTAGGATGGGCAAGTGTCACGGTCTTCATACTGCTAGGAAGCTCCACAGCCACTGACGAGACCAGAAGTGGCATGATAAACAGTACAAGAAAGCCCATTTGGGCACAACCCTGAAAGCCAACCCTTTTGGAGGCACTTTTCACGCAAAAAAGTAGGGGTTGAAGCCAAACAGCCAAAGTCTGCCATCAGGAAGCGTGTCAGGGTTCAGCTAATCAAGAATGGCAAAAAAAATCACAGCCTTTGTACCCAATGATGGTTGTTTGAATTTTATTGAGGAAAATGATGAAGTTCTGGTTGCTGGATTTGGTCATAAAAGTCATGCTGTTGATGACATTCCTGGAGTCTGCTTTAAAGTGGTCAAAGTAGCCAATGTCTCTCTTTTGGCTTTATGCAAAGGCAAGAAGGAAAGACCAACTTCATAAGTTTTGATGGTGAAAGCACGATAGTAATAAATTTTCATATGCCAAAAAAAAAAAAAAGAGCATGATCTGGTGATCAGACAAACACGACTATAAATAACTATAATACAAATGATAAAGTCCATAAGGTTAGGTACAGAAAAGTAAGTTGAACAGAGTTATTAGTGTAGTAGAAGCTATGGGTATGTGAATAGGAGTGGTTGGAATGGTAAATCATAGGTAGATCATGAGAGTTGCAAATGCCAAAGAAAGGAGTGTGTTGTTAAATTGAAGGGCTATCAGTAGCTATTGAAGGTTTTTTTTTTTTTTAATGTTTTCTAAAACATAATCTCCATGATATGTACTTCAGGAAGGCAGCTTTTTAGAAATAAACTGGAATGGGATGAGACTGAAAACTGGTCGTTCAGTTAGAAACCAACGTAATAGTTCAGGTGAGAGACGATGAAAGTGGATCTTTGAAGTTGACGTGGAGGTAAAGAGGAAGCATTCAAACAAAGACATAGAGAGGATAATTGGAGATGAAGGTTAGAAGCTCATATTGCAGTAGGCCAAGGAAATGTTACTGTCTTCTGAGGAATTTGTTTCAAAATCGGCATCCACAACATGATTTTGTAAAATCTGCACTTGTGTTTCCTACCCCAAGCTGCCAGGGAGAAGAACTACACTAGAGGCTATGAGTAGTTTGCTAGAGTGAAATTACAGTTTTTCTGTTTCTGTTTTTCAGTACACATGTAATCATTGGAGGTTGGGTGGCAGCAGCACAAAGGGTTCATTTTAGTCTATAAGAATTTTTCTTATGTCAAGTAATGATATGAGCTATAATAGGTGGTTTAGTGCAGGCCAACCTGAAAGGGACAGGAAGAGGCCGGAGAGGATAGCCTCTCAGTTATCCAAGTACCCTAGTATCTTTTTGCTGGAGGAACTTTGTGCTGCTGATACTCTCCCAGTATCCCTGTGCTGGAGGCTGAGCTGGACCAACCTGAACCCAGGTTCTGGGCTTCTAGAAAGATTCTCAACTGAGTTGCACACCTACGTGCTCAGTGAGTGGTTCTTTGCATCGCTCTCTCCCTCCTTATGGGCTTTTCTAAGGTCCTGCTAACCACTTGAGCTTCCCTCTTGCAGCCTCTTTCATCATCCTTTCTCCCTCTCTCCTGGGTTAGGTAATCCCCACTCACTCAGCCCAGCCTTGCACAAGCAGAAAACTCCTGCTGAACTATAGGCTAGGGAATCAGAACCATTTCTTTCTGGCTTTTTAAAAGGTAGCCAACTTTTTCCTACCTCTGGCTTTTTTATCTTTTTTTTTTTCCCTTTCAAGTATGATTTTCTTTGTACCAAAACCATACCAAAAAATAGAAGCCTAAGAGTCCTACTAAAGCTAAAATAGTTTTCAATTGGAGGTAGCTTAATGCATATATTTTCACTCAAGCTATAAACTAGAGCTATTTGACACCCCTGGGAAACTTTTTATAATAGATAGCACAGAATTATTCCTTTAAAGGAAGTTTAACCTGAGATCAAACATATTCTTTAGAGAGCCTCCCTTTCTTCTTTCTTGTTCCCTAAAGCTTTCTCTGATGTGGTTGTGCTGAGGGCTGGAATAGGAATTTTAAAAAGTTTTTAAAGACAGCTGGCTTGTAAAACTAAAGCCAGAAAGGCAGTTTCTCCATGCTTGTGTGTGTGTGTGTGTGTGTGTGTGTGTGTGTGTGTGTGTGTGTGGTGCAAGATCTGGAAAAAAATATAAAATCCATAATTACATCTGGGAACCTTTAAATATTTATTCATTAATTATTCAACATTTATTGGAGCTTCATCATGCCTTAATCTGTGCCAAATGTTGGGGATACAAAGAAAAATGAAGAATATTCCTTTAAGAATATGCTACACAGGACCAAGTAAAGATTAAGTGAACAAAGATTGGGAGACATCTGTCTTGAGAGGGAGGAGAAATTTACAAAACTGAAGAAGTTGGTGCTTCAGTGCTTCTAGCCTTCATTCTTATATGAGAAAAGACTAACTTCATGGTTATTTCCTCAGTTAAGTTGCTTCTGGCCCAAATTCATGTGTATTGTGTAAAAGCCAAATCACCAAGTGTAGGTTTAAGTTTTAGGGTTGGCAATGGGAGGATCTCAGAGCTTCTAGTTTGCTTTTGCTGTTGTTGACCATAAGAAGAGACTTCCAGAGCTAAAAATCCATTATCGTTACCCTCTTTTTGTCATGTACAAGTTGTTTAAGCTTAGGCAAGCCCCCTATTTTCTTCCCTATCCCTTAGGCAAGCCATCTGTCTTCAGTTCTGTTATCTATAAAGTGAGAAAGCATACCTGTCATCCTACCTTTGATAAAATTGCATAATGTTCACTTAGGTGGTTTGAAAAGTACAAAACAATAAACATGACAGTATCTGTTAATCTTTGAGGTGGAAAAAAAAAAGGCTACTCCTTTAAAAATGCTCACAATCTAGTGGGAAAGATATACAAGTGAACAAACAGTTACAATATAGTGTTGAGAGCATGAAATCTAGGCTGGGCAAATATAGTGGAGGGACTCCACCATTCCTGTGAAATGCGTGCAAGAAGCTAAATAGGAAAGGTAACATTTGATTTGTGTCTTGAAAGAGAAGTAGGAGTTTTCCAGGTCAATGAATAAAGAAAGATCATTTCAGGAGAGGAAATTGCAGGTACAAAGACAGGAAGTGTGAGAGAATATATCATGATTGGAGAATTATAGGAATTTATTTTGACTGGGGAGTAATATTTGTGTTGAACAGGGTGGGAAATGAGGCTAGATAGATAGGAAAGTTCTAGGGAGTAGAGGACTTGGTATGTTGCATTCAGGAGTTTGGATTTGATCCTATAGGCTACTATAGGGAGCCAATAGCCTTATGTGGCTACTTACATTAAAATTAATTTAAATATTAAAGTTAATTAAAATTAAATGAAATTAAAATCCAGTTCCTGGTTTGCATGAGTCACATTTCAACTGCTCAATTGCCACATGTGGTTGGTAGCTACCATATTGGACAGAGCAGATACAGAACATTTATGTATCTGTAGAAAGTTCTATTGGACAGCAGTGCTATAGGCAGGGTGTAGGGGAGCATTAAACATCTTTGGGCAGAGAAAGTGATATGGTCATATTTATGTTTATAAATATCACTCTGTTGTCAGCATTAAGAATGGCTTGGAGTAGTGGGGGATGGTATAGCTCAGTGGGAGATTACATGCTTAGCATGCACAAGGTCCTGGATTCAATCCCCAGTACCTCCGTTATAAACAAACAAACAAACCTAATTACCTCTCCCCAGCCAAAAAAAAAAGTCTTGGAGAAGAGGGAGAGAGAGATTTGTCAAATCATTTTAAAAGTGAAGTGATCACAAATTACTATTTGGTTACCTCTACCTTAGCCTTACTGTCTTAGCTGCCTCCCCACTATATCCACTCATCATAATGGCACAACTATTCAGATTTTAGGCTTAAAGGATTTACTTCAGGCAGCCTTTACAGGTGGTATTCAAATGTTCCACCCCTTTTCCTCTATTTCTCCCAATGAGGAGGTCAGGAGAGATTAGGTGAGCTTTAACCTAGTTCCTACTCTAGGTGGATGGCCAAGGAGCTTCTGGAAGATAAAGAGAGGGACAGCAGCAGGTCATATGCCTGGGAGAATGGGAAACTGGCTTATCTGCCACCTATTTGTAGACTGATAGTCAATACCCATCCCAGATTTAACTCAAAATATCCCTTACTGCCCGTATCTAATCAGTCAGCAATCTTGCCCATTGCACTTCCTTAACATCTTTCATACTGATTTTTCTCCACCTCTGTCAGTACCTTAATTATTCCCTTAGAGAACTTCCATGTTGATGAACATATGGAGATCTGGGGAGAGTAGTATGTCCAGAGAAAGCATGGCCTTTCATCATACGTTGTCCTATATGTCTCTTCCATCTAAATGGTCATCTGAATCCTTTATCATATCCTTTTAATAAACTGGGAATCCAGTTTAAAAATTCCTCCCTTAGTCTTCTGGCTGGATTCCCCGGCTCCATACTCTCCTCCATTCTTCACTCTTCACTGGCTCCTGACTGGTCAAAGCTTCCTCAGTCCTTTGGTCTGGAATCTAACAATTTGACTATTTTTCTGCCTCTCTAGTCTCTTTTCTCACCACTTTTTTTTTTCTATATCTACAGTTTAGCTAAACTTGAAGTTCCTCAAACATTCACCACTCCCCACTTTTCAAAACCACACTGAGTAAATGGCAGAGGCAGGATTAGATTCTATGCATATTTTCCCATCTTTATACTGTGCCACTTGTGAAAATGCAGACAAGAGATGCCTTTGTAGAGACGGGTTAGAGGTAGGAGAAAAAAAGAGAAAGAAGAAGAGGAAGATTTTAATCAATTCATCAGATGCATATTACCATGGCCTAGGCACTGGACTAGATTTTGGAGACACAGAGACAAATCCTTTACCTTGGAAAGCTCATAATATATAAGAGGCAGGAGCCTTGGTACCTGAAAAGAGGCCTGTGTTGAGTTGTGTCTTGGTTTCCCCAAGGGAATTTTCAGTTTTAGAGGCTAGAGAAAAAATAAGTCAGAGAAGCTACAGAATAATGGATATGCGAGGATTTGTCACATCTGTGTGAAAGTGTCCTTCTGGGAAGTTCAGTAAGTTCATATTCCTTTATTACACATGACATCACCAACAGAGCTTGGCATTAATAATATAGATTCCAATACATCCTTGGATATTGCTAAAGTGTCTTTACATCCATATATGCTGATTTCACCTCCCTTTGGGTCCTTGATTCCTGACCTTTTAAAGTATTCTAGTTGTCTTGGGAATACTTGTACTTTGATTTGTAGAACTAATTGTCCCCTTTTTCTTCTTTTTCCCTCTTCCCTTCAGCTTCCTCCCTCCTCAGAGTGTATGACCGACACAGTCATGAGTCTGTATCTTACCAGATTGCTTTTACTTTGTTTAGACAAGGGAAAAACTCTCTGACCTAGCCAACCTGCCCTTTATGAAGCCTACAGTTGCAGTCCTATAGAGCAGAAGGAGCACAGATGCTAGAATCAGTCAGCTCTTCATTTACAGTGTGACTTATGTTAACTAGATAACTTCTTCATGCCTCTGTTCCTCAGGTATGAAATGGGTGTAATGATCCCCAGCTACTCAGGATTATTGGGAGGATTGAATGAATCCATATAACTGAAGATCTGACTGGGCACAAACTAAGAACTTGAAGTGTTTTGGTTTTTTTTTTTTCCTATTTAAAAATTCAATTCTAAAATCCGAACAGCTTTTAGATACCAGTCACTGTGGTGGAAGAGATGTGACTTGTCTGCTATTTCTCCAGGAAAATTAACATAGTTTACACACAATTCTGCTATTTCATCTGCCATACTATGTATTCATTATTTGTTACTTTCTCTTTCCCATGTTTGATTGCGAGTTCCTCAAGGACTAAAAGCCTGATTATTTCATTCCAGCACCTGGCACAAGATGTAGAGATTTTACTTCTAACCTCGATTTAAAAGCTGAATGACCCAAAGTGAATTTTTTGACATTCAATTGACTCATAATAATTGTTAATAACTATTTTTTATTTGAGTGGCCACTATGTGCAATGCATTATGCTCAGTGCATCACTCACCTGTGAGTTTGTCTCTTTAGACAGTCTCTTAGCAACTCTTCCCCACGGGGGTTTAGGGCTACCATTGGGGGACATAGATTTAACTACATAGCCCTTTGTAGTTCCTTGTAATTTCATCATGGGGAGGACTGATAAAGCAATAGAATAAGTTATCTTGGCAGGGTTTCTGACAACACAGCCAAATTTCTGTTACTGAAGACCCATTCATATTTACCAGATTTTACACATTTTCCTTGCTAAGAATAAAATAATAATAACAAAATGGTAGCAGCAGCAATAATAACAGCAACAATAAAAATAACTGCATATTTATTTCACTTGATGTTGACTTTGTGACAGAGTTTATATACAGTTTTATGTGTATATTTCTGTAACTGAAATTCCTCATTGCTTTATAATTGTCTGTTTACTACTTGGCCTCCCTACTAATCTCTATGAGCCACTTAAAAATTGTTTATATTTATGGTGTAAAATATGATAATTTAACATACATATATCTAGTGAAATGATTACTACAACCAAGCTAGTTTACATATCATCTCCTCATATAGTTGGCTTTGTGATGAGAGTACCTGAAGTCTACCATCTTAGTATATTTCCAGTATTCAATGTAGTAATATTAACTATAGTCGTCATGCTGTACATTAGATCTCTAAATTTATTCATCCTGCATAAGTAGAACTTTGTAAAATTTGAGTAACATCTCATCTCTCCCCTTCCTCCCAATGCCCCAGTTCCTGGTAACTACCATTCTGTAATCTGCTTCTGTGAGTTTGACTATTTTACATTCCACATATAAGTGAGATCATGGACTATGTGTTTTTCTGAGCCTGGCTTACTTCATTTAGCATAAGGTCCTCCAGGTTCACCCATGCTGTCACAAACGACAGGATTTCCTTCTTTTTAAAGGCTGTTGTAATATTATATTATACATACACTGTTTATACTGTTTTCCATAGGAGCTGTACCAATTTACATTGGTAAATTTACAAGCTTTCCCTTTTCTCCACATTCTTGGCAATACTTGCTATCTTTTGTCTTTTTGGTAATAGCCATTCTAACAGGTGTGAGGTGATTTCTCTTTGTGGTTTTGTTTTATGTTTCTCTGATGATTAGTGATGTTGAGCATCTTATCATATACCTGTTGCCCATTTTATGTTTTCTTTTGAGAAATGTCTTTTCAGATCTTTTGCCAAATTTTAAATCAGGTTACTTCTTTTCTTGCTATCAAGTTGAGTTCCTTATGTATTTTGGATATTACCAAGTGCATTATCAAGTGTATGATTTGCAAACATTTTCTTCCAGTCTGTAGATTGTGTCTTCACTCTGTTGATTGTGTCCTTTACTACGCAAAAGACTTTTAGTTTAATGCGATCCTCTATGAACCACTTAAAGCAGGGGACCATGTGATATTCATATCTGTGTTCTCAAGGTTCAATCAAAGGACTGGCACAAAGTCATGCTAAGTAAATGATTGACGTATGTAAAATAAGTAAATTAATGTGTGCAGTGACATTATCTCATGTGAGAAGGGGTATGTCAGAGGAAGAACACTGCATAAACAAGACTGAGTTTAAAACAACTCTGCCTCGGTTGACCCCAGACACGTCTCCTAATCTCTTGAAATACCCTTATATGTAAAATCGAGTGATAATATCTAACAGGTTTATAATGAGGAATAAATTAAGCTATGCCCTGAGTGTAATGCACTGTGCATAGGGGCCACTCAGAAAAAAAATAGTTATCAATTATTATGAGGCAACTGAATGTCAGAAAGGCTCGCTTAGGGTCACTCAGTTTTTAAATAGAGGTTAGAAGTCAGAGCTCCATGTCTTGTGCTAGACGCTAGAAAGAATTAATCAGAGGATTTCAGTCCCTGAGGAATTCGCAAACGTGGGAGAAAGTAACAAATAATGAATACACAGTGTGGCATTTAAAATAGCAGAATTGTGTGTAAAGTAGTGGGGCAACACTGAGATGGCAATTAATTCTGCCCGCAGAAATGACAGTGAAGGTGACACTTGAGCTATAGTGAGGGCAGAGTCTGAGGGGATTTCTAGACACTGAGTCTCAGAAGCTGCCGGAACCAACGTGCTGCGGGAGTTGAGTCTCGGTCGGATATTGTTCCTGGACCGGATCGAGTCCGTTCCGTCAGTGTTTTCAGACGTTCAGGGGACGCGCCTTCTTGGGCAGATCTTCGCTGGCATAATTACAGGCCACGCAGCAGCAAGAGATGAACGGAGCTCTGGGAAAGGTAACGTAGGTTCCACGCACGCTGGGCGCAGGGGAGGTGGTGAGGAGAGCAGAGCTGGGAGGTGGCCGCGGGGCTATCACGCCGCTGCAAACATCCGGGTAAGAGGCTTGAGCGAGAACAAGGCTCTTCCCGGCAGCACGTGCGGCGCCTTGTAGTCAGAGCGTTGAACTCCCCTGTCTCCTCCCGGGGCCGACTCGGCTGCGCTAACCCGAGCGCCACACCCCCACCGCGCTACCCTCGCGGTCCATTGGTCTGGAAAGAGATGAGCCCCGCAATGGGAATCATTACAGGATAGATCTTAATAACATATATGACCTTGAATAGGTCATTTTATTTTTGCTTTAAGTCATCAACTTTCAGAATTTTTTTTAAGAATGCTGTTTTAACTTGCTGAACATTTTGGGAATTTGAGGCTGCTTGGCGACAGGGAAGAGTAATAATAAACTACATTTTTACTTACAAAACCGGAGTTAAGTGACTACAGTAAAACCGCATGAGCCACTATCTGGCCAAAACAGTAGGGCAGAATGCAAGAGTAAAGTCAGTTAAAAAAGGAGCCTGGAAGGGAACAGTGGCATCAGACTCAGAGGGGCCCTATATGCCATTGTATCTTTAGGTGATGGCCTAATGACAGATTTCCATGGACTTTTCAGGAATCTAGAATGGCCAAAACCAGTATTCTTTGAAAACTGATCTCTCTCTTTCAGCATTCCTCAGATCAAATCTCTTAGACCAGGAGCATGGAGCTTCCAATCTGACCATCTTTAACAATTAACTTTTGAAACTTTGATTTTTTTTTTTTTTTTTCTGTTATCCTTTCACCAGGTCTAGCCAAATTCTCACAGTCTGGCTAAGGTGAACAACATTGAGTTATTTCATTAAGGATGAAGTGAGGTTTGAGACCTTAAGGAAACAAACCTAGAGATATTCAGGGACTGCCCCTAAAGTAATTACTAGTACTTACTTTATTTGCCAAATGCTGAATTCCTAATCCTTGATCTTGTGGAGCTTTCTCACTTGGAATGCCCTCACCTTTCCTACCACCTGTCCAAATGCCCCATCATTCAAGGCCCAGCTCAGCTCTCATCTTTTCCTAACAACCTTTCAGACCATTCTAGCCAAAATGCTTGGTTATTTTTTGAACTGTTAGCTGGTATTATCTTCTGGCACCTAATCATATGCAGTCCTGTGACCATACTTTCTCAGTCTGTCTGGAAGTGTTAGTTAATACTTTACATTTATATTATTTATAAGAAAAATACATGGAATTTTCATCAGACCTGTGTTCTATCTCTTGCTAGCTATGTGACCTTAGGCAGGTTTTTGACCTCTCTGTGCTTCACTATCTTACCTGTAAAATGCAGATGACAATGCCTATCATGCAGAGTTGTTTTGAAGATTATAGAAGGTAATGTAAGGTAGGAGTATTTTGTAAGTGTGAAGGACTATACAAATAGGAATATCAATGTTATTCTACAGTTAATAAAGTGCTTTCATTTGCATAATTTCATTTGATCTTCATGATATTATGAGATAATCCTGGCAGACACAACAGATGAGGAGATGGAAGCTACTGGTACAATGTCTAATACATAGTAAGTTCTCAAATATGCCACCGAATGCCTGAATCAATGAATGCCTTACTTAGGTCAACAGTCTCTTAAGTCATGGTACTGAGACTGGAGCCTGGATTTTCTACCCCTCCTAAGACTCTACTGCCTTTCCTTTTTTTATTTTTTACATCTCCCTAATTTGATAATAATCTTGGTTTTCCTCATCTGTGAAATGAGGAATGAAAACCTCCCTTGACCTTCCCAGTTGTCAGTCCTTCCCTTCTTTGTAACCTATATAACTCATTATACTGATCTCATACTGCAATGTAATAAGTAATTTGTATATCTATTTTCCTCATTAGAGAAACTTGAAATATATTCCAAATCTTGTAGTAACCTATAATGGAAAAGAATATGAAAATGAATATATATGTATATGTATGACTGAAACATTATGCTGTATACCACATATTGACACAACACCATAAACTGACTACACTTCAGGTAAAAATAAATAAATAAAGCAAACAAAAAATAAAATTGGAAAAAAAAAAAAGAAAAACTTGAGGGTAGGGAGGTTAATTTTCTTCATGTCTGTATGTACCCAGCCTACGGTGTACTTGGCTGATAATAAATACTTGATAAATATTAAATGAATAAGTGAATGAACAAATGTTGGCACTATATGGTAGGTACATAGTAGATCTGGGACTAGAACTTCAAACTTTTAGCTCAGTGCTCTTTTCTTGGGACCCTAAGAAGTTACTAGCTTATAATCATCTCAAGTTTTAGATGAGTGAGAAGCTCACCTTTACTGGAATAAAACTGGTGGAATCACATATCTCTTTGGATCAACAGAAGTTGTAAAGCCATGTAGATCTGATTAAGACAGTAATGCTGATAGTCATCAGACCCCAGAAAACATATTAATTGCTCAAGATAACAGAATGGTATCTGTGGAAGTCAGAATGCACAGGGAATGGGTAGTAAGTCATCTGCTGAGTCACTTTGCACAGAAACTAGGTGGTCCTGGAGTGTCAAGCTCAGATCTGGTTGTCGTGCACCCTGAGATTACCATTCTTTTCTCAGGGATTACCATATTGTTGAACCACAGGGAAATGGTTAAGGGATAGATGGTGATCACAAAAGGTATGCCAGCCTTACCAGCCCTTAAGGAGCAATCTTGGGGACTGACTTCATAGTAAGGTGTTTTCAAGAGAAAACATTGAAGGCCAAGGTGGAGCAGAGTTCATATGAACAAAAAGCAGCGAGGATTGAAGCAAATGACAAACCAACAGACATGAATTAAGAAGATATAAAAAGATATGAAATAGGAAGACACAAATTTTAGAGTGCCTAGACAGGCAGGAAGTCCAAAAGTCCAGGAAAATGATAAAGAAGTTGGCTATTTCCTGCTCACTGCTAGATCTGAAGGACAGGGCTATTTTTCTATTTTGTATCTTCAGCACTGTCACACACTAAGGTACATGTTATTTAATAAATAAGGAGCTGAACAATCACCATTATTATCATTGCTGCTGTGAATTTGACTATTAACAATGTGCCTTGTACTTGTTAAGTCCTTTTCATATGTTATCTGATTTAATCCTATCAACAACTCTATGAGGTAAATATCTTTATAACCTCTTTAGAGGTAAGGAAATAAAGTTTGGAGAGATTTATTAATTGTATCAGCAAATATTTGTTGAGCATCTGCTATGTTCCAGAGAATATGCTAGATGCTGGGATATAGCAATTTCCTGTCTTTGTGGAGCTTATATTTCTAGCAAAAGAGACAGACTAATTAAACATATAACTACTTAACTAATTGTGATAAATGCCACAAAAGAAAGATTTTGTGTGCTATATGTGTATGTAACAGCAGGATTCAAGTAAGTCTGAGCAGTCATGAATATTTTCTTGAGGATGTTACATGACTAAGGCTTAAAGAATGATAGAATTTAGATGGGGAGAATATGTGCAAAGGCCCTAAAATGAGAATATGGTTTGAGTTCCAGAGGACCTAGAGAAAATTGGAAGGGAGAGAAGCAATGGGTCTTGGATTGAGGGAGAGAATGCAGAGAAGTATGGGGATGAGAGTTGGGGAGACAGTAGGGGATTGGACTTACATTTCAGTGACCATTGGTATTCTGAAACAGAACTTAGGCCTGGGGGAAGTAAGGGAATTGGGCCTAACAGAGCTCACCGTTGCCTAGAAGTGTCATCTGGCAGTTATGTTGTGAAGTCAGATATTTATTTCATTTTTTAAAAAGTTGAGATATAATTCACATACCATGATATTCACCCTTTTAAAGTGAACAATTCAGTGGTTTTCAGGGTCTTCAGAGTTGTTCAGCCATCACTGCTATCTAATTCCAGAACATTTTCATCCCTCCAAGAAGAAGCCCTGTACCCATAAGCAGTCACTCCTCATTCCTCCCTCTACTCACCCCCTCGTAATCATTAATCTACTTTCTGTCTCTATGGATTTGTCTGTTCTTATGATTTCATATAAGTGAAATCATACAGTATGTGAGGCCAAGTATTTCTTCAGTGAGTTGCCAAAGATCATACAGCTGGTAAAATGGAGGTGCTGACATTAGAACTCAGGTCCGTTGGAATCTATAACCTGTGTTCCTAACTGCCATAAGGACTCAGTGCAAAGCCAGACTTTGATAGTCAATGTATTAAACATATTCAGAGGAGAATGGAATGGCCAAAGGAAAAAACTGCAAACAAAAGCACTTTTGAAAGAACTTAGGAAAAGGTCAGCTAGACCACAAGCTAAGTCACTAGCTAGTTGTATCAGACACTGAGCTTTGGTTTCCTCACAGTAAAATGGAGGTAGAAATATCTACTTCACAGAATGGTTGTGAGAATTAGAGGAAATGATGTTTGGCATATAGCAGGTGCTCAACAAATGGTAGGGTTATTGAGGCTATTATTCCTAGTACTGATATTAAATTGATATTATTCTTTTGGGAGCTAGCATGGCAGAATGGAAAACATGGTCTTTGGATTCAGTCAGACTTGGGTTTGAATTCTTAACCAAATCTGTAACTTTGGGCAATTTACATAAGCCTCTGTTTCCCCTCTATAAAATAGAGGCAATTATCTCAATGCCTCTGACAGAGGATTGGTGTAAAGATGAATGGAAATTGTACATGCAAAGTGCTTAGCACAAAGAATGTACTCAATAAGTGATAGTATACTACAATGCTATTTTAAGTAATGTTTGTTAATATACAAATATATTCTGTTAATATTAATAAAACAGCTCTCAGTTGCTTGCCTCACCGGCCCCTTTCCCATTGCTGTCACCACCCACCCCAGGGCTTTGGTGTCTGAAGCTACTCACACACTATAGATTTTGCCCTGTAACTTCAGTTCTTAAGTAGCTGTGTAGTCCTTTCCCGGTTCCTGCCTCCCGAGCTCATGGGACAAGTATTTTTGTAACCCACTGCAGTAGCTGTGTCCTCATTCATTCATTCACTAGCGTCACCAGCCTCCTCTTCCATTTACTTCAGAGCTCAAGCCACTCTTCATTTGCTGACTGGAGGAGGGAATATTTGTGGATACAGTCCCAAAATAGATTACTTTTGTCTTGATAAATAATGCCAAGGATTGCAGGGGAGAGGAAGCACACTTCCCAGAGCTGAAAGGGAGAGTTCACGCCACAATTTGAATGTCTTCCAGAAAGTTGTCAACCCTTAAGCCTTGCTTTTAGATAATTAAGTCCATAGCTATTGTAAAGACTCAGAAATCTGAAAAATTAAAGTGAGGAAAAAATCAGTCTCATCTAGATCCTTCTTCTCATCCAATACCTCTTCTGTATGAAGTGACCCATTTAAGAATATATACTGTTCACTCTGATTTCTATTCTGTTAGTCATGGTTGATAGATCTTGGGCCTGGAGGGACCTCAGAGTCATCTGCTCTAACTCCAGAGAGGGGAAAATAACTAGCCAAGGTATAGTGACTGGTGGTGGGGGAGCTGGCTAGAGCTTCTATCTCCTGGGGTTCCCAGTTTCCTACTCTGTCTTTTATGCTGACCGATATTAGGTTAAGCCTATTGTACACATATTTTACAAAGTCTTTTAGTATCTGATTTAATTGTGATTTTTAGGATCATCTATGTACTTTGCCCTTCCTTCTATCTATTCATATCCTTCCCAACTTTTGTGACCTCACATTCTCTGGGATATGTTTCCTAAATTTGGTCAATTTGCCCCCCTGATTTCCTAAGCACTAACACATTGATTTATGGGAGAGAGGGTGTAGAATGGTAGGAAAATTATAGGCTTTGGAGTTAGAGAAATCTAAGATCCTATGCTTGTTCTGATAGTAGCTGTTTGACTTTGGGTAAATTACTTAATCTTAGTTTCCTCAACTGTAAAATGGGATAATAATACTTATCCCATAAGGGAATTATGATTTAGACACATGGTAGGTACTCAACAAAATAAATATGGGTAGTAAATTGTAGCAATGATTATCACTCATTCTTTTGTTTCTTTGTTTCTTTCTTTCTATCATTTCTTTCTAATTATTTATTTACTAAAACCACCTTGATTGTCTACAGTGTACCAGAGAGGAAGATGATGCAACCTTTGCCCCTGAAGATCTCTTGGTTTATCATAGGGGTCTATGGGTGATGTTAAGAGTTGCAGTGACTCTGTTAAAGGAGAGTGGCTAACTTTTGTATATCCCTGTCTATATGTATTTATCTGGGGAGAAAGTTCATGACTTTGGCAGATTCTCAGCAATATTTGTAACACCCCTAAAGCCGAGAACTTCTCCTGGCCATCAACACCTAGATTCCCTGCCAGAGATGCTTGTTGTTTGTACCACCTTTTTGACTTTATCATATAATGCATGTGGTAATGCTTTGCTGTTTGATACAAATGTATGTCCATACCTCCAGCCCTTAGAACTCCTATAGGATGGGGATTGTGCTTACATTTTTTTAAACAGCTTTATATAATTCATATACTGTACAATTCACCCATTTAAAGAATACAATTCAACAGTTTTTAGTATATTCAGAGTTGTGCAAGCATGGACTACAGTCCATTTTAGAACATTTTCATCACCCCAAAAAGAAACCCTATATCTCTTTGTTGTCATCCCCAGCTCCCCAGACCCCCCAGCCCTAGGTAATCACTAGTCTTTCCTCCTCTATAGGTTTTGCCTGTTCCTTTGGCATGTTTCCAGTTCGTCCATGCTGTTACATTTTGTTTTTATATTCCCTTTAATATTCAGCATAGTAGTTGACCCATAAGAGGCTTTTTAAAAATAAATTTCATTTTAGAATAGTTTTAGAATTACAGAAAAGTTGCAAAGATAGTACAAAGAATTCCCAAATACCTCATATCCAGTTTTCCCTAGTATTATCTTACATTAGTATGGTACATTTTTCATAATTAATGAACTGATATTGATATATTATTATTAACTAAAATCCATACTTATTCATATTTCTTTCTTTTTTTTTTTAAGCTAATGTGCTTTTTCTGTTCTAGGATCCCATCCAGGATATTATATTGCATTTAGACTCATGTGTCCTTATGCTCCTCTTGTTTATGACAGGTCTTCAGACTTCCCTCTGTTTTTGATGGCTTTTACACATAATAGGCTTTTTACACATTCATGTTAAAGGAACTGAAATTGTTACCCGTCATGGACAGGATTTTCCCTTTATGCTGTGGGACCTTAAGGATATTTAGTGTTTGTTACCTAGTTACTTTATAAAAAGATCTCTAAGTTAATACTTCTTTAGTAAAGCTGTACCACTGATCTCTTGAGTGAATGCCAGTAGGGCAGAGTGAGATTGAAGAAACTGGGTTGTTGGGGGGAAAGCTTAAAGAGGGAAGCTGCCACTGTATCTGGCTCCTCTCATTATTGTTCTGTTCATGTTGGTGGTATTATTATTATTATTATTATTATTATTATTATTATTATTATTATTATTATTGGCAGTGTGCTGTAATAGAGGCATAGCCTTTGGAATGAAACAGTCCTCTTAGCCACTTATTAGCTATAATTTCTTGGAACATAATTTCTGTGGGCTTCAGTTGCCTCACCTGTAAAATTGCTTTGCAGTGTTTTGAGAATTAGGGAAGAGTTCAGAACACCCCTTGCATAGTGCCCATGCTTGGTACATGCATAATAGTTGTTGATAGATATTAGAAGAAGTAAATCAGATTGGAGATGGGAAATAGGGTTTTTTTTTTTTTTTTTTTTTAAAGCAGCTGAAAAAGGGGCTGCTGTTTTTCAAACATTTTCTGTAGTGGGTAGAATAGGAAAGATGACCTTGGTTTGCTTGCATATTTGGTATTAACTGTAGGACAGCTTCTTTGCTAGACAAAAGCCTTTGGATCCGTTTTGGTTTGTGTACTGTGGGTTTCTAGCCTTTTTGTCAAGAGGTACTTGGAGATTTGTGAATGCTTAATGCTTAAGGTTGTTCTAACATGGCTGTTTTGCCATAGGTGCTGTGTCTGAGGAACAATACCATTTTTCAGCAATCCTTTTCCCTCTTAAGGTAAGGATATTAATAACAGTAATTAAATACAGCTAATATTTGCATTCTGCTAGGTAGTCGCACAGCATTTTTCTTTCATCATCTCCACTTGTGTATTTTCTAAGTGTCTCAAGTATTATCTCCTCTGCCATTTTACTCCTTCCCCATTCTCAGTAAATGAGAACTGTGTTCATCTAGTTGCTCAGGACAAATTCCTTGGAGTTATCCTTGATACTGTTGTTTCTCTCACTGTACATCCAATTCTTAAACAAATTCTGTCAGCTTTGCTGTTGAAATATATATGGAATCACACTGTTTCTCTCCTCGCTTCAGGTCTCATGCTTTCAGTTTTGCTAAACTGCTGGGGACGAGCTCTTCATCCTTTCTACGTTACTATCTTCATTCCGCTCATAACTGGTCTCCCTGCTTTTACTTTTGTCTTCTAGCCTTCACACTAAAACCAGAGTGATTTTTTTAAAGTCAGGTTAGTCACATCACTTCTGTCTCTCAGAACTCTCCAATGGTATCCCATCTCATGCAAAATAAAATCTACAATCCTTATCATGGCCTACAAGGCTTTACATAATCTGTTCCCTCATTGTATACTACTACTTATTCAGCTTTAGCCACAATGGCTACCTCTCTGTTTCTTGATGATCTAAGTATTCTACCACCCCAGGATCTTTGCACATTCTTCCCTCAGATATCTATATGACTTGTCCCCTTTATTCAAGTTCGTGTCCAAATTTCATCTTATCAGAAAGGCCTTTCCTGACTACCTGATGTAAAATAGCTCCCCACTGTCAATCTCTGCCCCCTTATCTTGCTATTTTTCTTCATAGCAGGTAACACCATCTGATACCATGTATACATATGTTATTGTTTGTCTTCCCTGCCAACCTACTAGAATATAGCATCATGTGGATAATGACTTTGTTAATTTTGTTTACTGCTCTATCCCTAGGGCCTAGAATGGTGTCTTGCACATAGATAGACATTAAATTAATATTTGTTTAATGAATGAATATATCATCATGGTGACCTAGTAAAACAGGTGATGTCATCTCAATTTTATACATAAAAAACTGAGGTCCAGAGAGGTTAATCGATTGCTCTAAGATGACACAGCTGATATGAGCTAAAGTTAGGATTCAAACCTTAAATTTTTTTTTCACTGTTCTGCATATACAGTATGCTACTTCCTATTGTTTTTCTCTAGATAGTAATGAACTTGGTAGTTTAATTATTTCTCTATTTTACAGATATTCACTGACTATCTTATGTGTGGCAGCCACATGATATAACACAGTGAATTGTATATCTTCCTGGACCACATGGCACTCATGAGCCTGGATAATTTCTTTAATCCTTTATATTTATTGAAGCCTTTCTCCTCTTATTCCTTTCCATCTTAATCTATTTTTCTGTCATTAATCAATCAGCTATTCAATAAGCATTTACTATGGCACCATGCTAGGCATTTTATATGTCCTCTCTAATCTTCCAAAAATACTACAGAATGAATATAAATATTGTCATTCTACAAAAGAGGAAACTGGCTCAGAGAGTTTAAGATATTTTCAGTCCCATGAAGTTATATAATTATCTGCATTTTAAAAATGAGATAGGTATATATAACAACTTGCCTAAGGTCACAGTTTTGAAATGGTGGAGTCAGCCCTTAATCATAGATCTGTTTGTCTCTAACTTGTTCCACAATTCAGTTTCAAAGCCTCTCAGAATGCTGAACTAAAATACTCTAATTACTTAGTTAGCCAAACAGCCATATTATTCTCCTCCATGTTCTTGGCTTCTGTATCCAGTCTGGCTCTCACTGCTGTCCCTTCCTCTCCATCCTCCCTGAGCGTGTTCTAATAATACAAGGCTACTGCAAGAACCGCTTCACTGGTTCTCTTGCCTCAGTCTCCTTTCTTCCCATTCATTGCTCACCTGCTGCAGGGTTAACTTTCTAAAACTGAAAATTGATCATATCACTCTCATGTTTAAATTCTGCCAGCACCTTCCCACTGCCTATGCAGAGTAAAGACCAAACTCCTTAGCACAGTGGATGCGATCTTCATAACCTGGCCCCTGATTACCTCTTTTACCCTGTCCCCTTCCCTGCTGCTTAAGTGCCACTCACATCCACCTTCTCGCTGTTCCCCAGGTGTACCACTTCCATATTTCTGCCTAGAATGCTTTTCCTGTAAGGTTAAATAATCAAGACAAGTTCTTCATTTTTAAAAACTCAGCTCAAATAGTTTCGCCTTCCTGGTGGAAATGACCACATTTTCCTTGGTATGCCACCAAATCTTGTACATATTTTTGTTCTGGATCAGCACTATATCGTGGCTCACATTGTTTACATATCTCTCTTCCAGCTAGACCATAGAGACATTTTACTTACTTTTGCATCCTCAGGACCTAACACATTGTGTGGCACATAGTTGGTACTTAATAATGTTTATGGAAAGAGAGGAAGGAAAGAATAAGGAAATATGTAGCATTGGCATATCCTTAATGAGAAGCATACAGATTTTGGTAGCTGTGCAAATAAAATGTGGCTGTCTAATTATATTCAACATACTGTCTCCCTCTTTTTAGGTTCAGAACTTCAGGAGAGAATCCCATCTGTTCTGCAGGTGAGCAATTATGTCCTGATGTAGTCTTCCTGATGTAAGTGACCCTTATCACTCTATCATAATTTTGTCTAGGAAGATGCCTAACTTATCTTTGAGAAGAGTGGCTGGGACCAAATCCTTACCGCTCATGTGGAATAGTACAATGGATGAGAACATAAAGTGGTTAACAGCAAGAGCTCTGTAGTAAGTTTGGATTCCAACTCTACCACATACCCTTCTGTGACCTTTAACTGTTCTCCGTAGCGTGGCTTCCTCACTTTAAAAAATGAGAATTATAGTACAAACTACAGTGAATTATTTGAAGATTCAATGAGATAAAACATGTAAAGTACTCAAAAAAGGTAGCTATTATTATTATTATTGCTACTATTCCAGATCTGCCTTTCATGTCCATCATCTACCAGGCTAAGGCTTCTCTTACAGTATTTTATCCAAAATGAATGTCCATTCAATCTGATTAATTCCATGAATCTCAATCTGTTTCAACCCTATTACTTGTTATTTTTCTCTTAGTTGCACTTTTAATTTTGAAAGATATAAAAATTATTTTAAAATTTTAAAGGTGATTTGTCAAATCCATATTTGGCAATTATTAACATTTTATTGGACTTTTTTTTTTCTTGTATATGAAAAATAAGGATTTTTTTCAAGACCCTTTTATTTCCTAGTCTTGGTCTCATCCCTTACCCTATAACCAGAGACAGAGTTCATTTTGAATCCATGTATTTTCTGAGGAAGGTTTTAAAAAATGTATTAAAATTATCAACTATTAAAAATTTTAAATGCATGCATATGGTAGAAATAAACTGTACAAAAGAGCGTGTAATGAAAAGTTGAATTTTCTCCTATTTCCCAGTCTTGCTTCCCAGCAGTATGCCCTGATAGCAGTTTCTTTTTATTTTCCTCCCCTTGGTTAGGGGGTAATCAGATAATTAGGTTTATATATTTATTTAATGGAGGTACTGGGGATTGAACCCAGGACTTCATGCATTCTAAGCCTGCACTTTACCACTGAACTATACCCTCCCCCTGATAGTTTCTTATGTATTTTTCAGGAAAGTTTAATGCATATATGAACATATATATTATGTGTGTGCATGACTCTATCTTAATGCTGGATATTTAGGTTGTTTTTAGTTTTTGCTATTTCAAAAAATGCTGCAGCAACCATTTTTATACATCTTTATAAACTTGTTCCCATATATTTGTAAGATAAATTCCTGGAATTAAAATTGCTGAGTTAATGGATTGTAAATTGAAAATTTTGGTAAGGCTTGTAAGATTGCCTTTCAGAGAAGTTGTATTAATTTACATTTCTATTTTCTCCTCAAAACTGGGTTTTACAAAACATCTTATTATTTTGCTGTGAAAATTATGTCACATTTTAATTTTCATTTCTTGAAAAAGTTTGTCATCTTTTCATATTGTTTTGGCCATTTGTTTTTCTTTTCTTGTGAACTGCCTGTTTATATTTTTGCCTATTTTTTTTTGGATTGTTTGCTTTTTCATTTTTGATTGGTAAGAACTTTTTATATAGTTTTTATGTAGTAAAGAAATTAGCATTTTTCTATCATATATGCTTTGTATTATTTAAAGTTATCTATCCCTTGACTTTTGTGCTTGTGTTTTTTACTGGGTAGAAGTTTAAAAGTTTTATATAGCTAAGTTTATTAATCTTTGATTTCTAGATTTTGCTTCATGCTTAGAAAGCTTAGAAAGATCTTCTCTACTCCAAGATTATTTTTAAAAATCCTTCATAAAAAATTTTTTTTTAATCCTTCATACTATCTTCTGATATTTTTTTTTCCTTTAAATATGTGGTCCATCTGGAATTAGCAGTGGGTAGGGATGCAGTTTTTTTCCCCCAAATAGGTAGGCAGTTGTTTCAACATTTATTGAAACATCCATCTTTTCCTATAGGTTTGAGAATGTCACCTTTATCATATATTAAGTTTCCAGATAGATCTAGACTGTGTTTTAACTTTGTATTATTTCATTGATCTGTCTATATATTTGATATCAGTACCAAGCTGTTTTAATACTATTGGTTACTATAGTTTTGTAGTATATTTTAATATCTGATATCTAACTAATTCTGAGGTAGTTTTTTGTTTTATTTTGTTTTTAAAGCTGGATCAAATAGGGCATGTTAAATGCTGTTGAAAAAAGATTCTTTTGAGAAGAGGGGTAGGGGATAATAGCAATTTACTCAGTTTCCTGATTGGAGAAATTTAAGTTTTCTTCAAAATTTTGCAGTATAAACAACATGATGATAAACATCCTTGTACATTAGGACCTGTGGCCTTGTGTGATTATTTACATAGGATACATTTCTAAAAGTGGAATTTTTAGGTCAAAGGAAATGCACATTTTTAAAGCTATTGATATGTATTACTAAATTGCTCTTCAGAAAGATTGCACCGTTTTGTACTTTTTTTGGTATTTCAGAATCCCTGATTATATAGTCATCAACATTAAATTTTTTTTTTTTTTAGTATTTGCTAATATCATAAGCTAAAAATTTCTGACCCTTGTATTGTAATTTGTATGACTTTGGTTACTAGTTGGTTGAACATATTTTCATATATTTACTGGCCATGTATCCTTTCCTTTATCCATTTTTCAATTGTAGTCAGGGAATCTCAATGCCTAGAAGGCTCCAAGACCCAGGGTAACTAACTCACTAATGTCAGCATGCCAAGGTAATTCTCTTTGAAAGGACACAGCTTTGTTGGCATTTTTCATGGGTCTTTGAGATATCTTTAAAGTCAGAAGTTTCAAAATTGAATTATAGTGTTCAGAAAAGAAAAGTAGGAAGCAGTGCCTTGTTCTTTTTTATCCATTGTATTCTCATGTGGGCCAGTTGCTCTCCCTAAGGGATGGGCCTGATAGTAGTGATTATCTTTTTCTTACTGATTTAAATGTACAGGGAGAGGTGGAAGTAAAAGATATAAAGAGGTCTAAGGAGGTTAAATGAAGGGAACTCAGACTCCTGACATTATAGTATGAGCAAAAAACATGGAGTCAGCAAAACATGGTACATTCAAGTCCAAGAAGTTCAGTGTAATCAGAAAAACTGAAAGAAGTTTGAAAAGAGATTTTGAAAAAAGTAGGTAGCTGCCAGGCCTAAATCATTGCAGACTGTCTTGGTAAAATATCTCTAGAACTTAAAAACAAAACAAAACAACACTTAGCACATACTGTTTGCCAGGTGTTGGGGTATATCTGCCCTTAGGAACTTGCAGCCTATTGAATGGAGAAGATATCCTTTAATTAGATTCTTGGCTGGGGTTACCCCAATTTTTTCCTCTTTCTTTCTTGCATATCCCTGCTCGAAATATTTGTTCTAATTTTTGAAGGAGAAATAATTAAAGTTCTTTATCCCCATCCTGGATTGATGGGTTGAGCTCCCAGTTTAGTAAACAGGGACACTGAAGGACAGTTGGCTCTGGCATATGTAAAGGAAAGGGAAGAATTGTGGGAGAATTCAGTACCTGATTACATTCTGTAATGGTGCTAATTGAAAGATTTTCAAAGATTCCTTTTGAAAATCCTGGGGTTTTGTCTCTTCTGTGAAAAGAGTTGCCTTTTCTCTCAGGACGCTGCAATGTTAATATGACAGCAGGAAACCAGCTTGAAGACACAAGCAGGGGGAAAAATTCATTTGAACTTTGCGGAAATCAGAGGCTTTCAAAGTTGTAAATTTTATAATTAAAACAACTGGCTAATTAAGCAGTTTAACCACTGGTAATTTGACCAAAACCTTTCATTTAAAGGGGAAAATGCTTAGTTTAACAGTCGTCTGAACCAGCCTTTTAATTAACCAGCTGCTCCAATTATAGGAATTGCCCCAAACTGAATTTGAAAATGCCTCCTTGCCAAGGAATTCCGGTAAATGACAGGCTGAGGCAAGCATTAGTGGCATTTTCACCTAAGATGTGTCATTATCTCAAAGATAACTTTTGATTCTGCTATTTGAAACCCTGGTGGGTGATTGAGTTTCTGTGTACTTAAAGATGGTGACTGGCATCTGAGTTGTTTTTTTAACTTACAGAAAATATTTTACTATATAATGGAGGCACGGGAGAGCTATAACCATAAAGTAAACTCTTGATGATGTTTGTAAATTTAGGGCAGCACAGAGACATTGACCTTGGAGGCTGTGAAGGATATCAACAGAGAGGTGCAGTCCCAGCAGGGGGAAAAACCCAGCATGGCACAGAGGCATGAGAACTGCATGGTTTATACAGAATGGCAAATGTAGCTCTGTAGCTGAAGAGCAAGGTTTTAAAGGCCTGGAGGAGGGAGAGTGAGGACATGAAGTGGTTAGAACTAGATTATAAAATCGAAGTTCTTATTTACAAAACAGAAATAGACTCACAGACATAGAAAACAAACTTATGGTTACCAGATTTGGGGGGTGGGGGGCAGGGGGTGGGAAGGGATAAATTGGGAGTTCAAGATTTGCAGATACTAACTACTACATATAATATAGATAAACAACAAGTTTCTACTGTATAGCATAAGGAACTGTATGTATTCAATATCTTGTAGTAACCTTTAATGAAAAAGAATATGAAAAGGAATATATGTACATATATATATGACTGAAACATTATGCTGTACACCAGAAACTGACACAACATAGTAAACTGACTATACTTCAATTAAAAAAGAGAAGGAAATAAAATAAAATAAAATAAAATAAAATAAAATAAAATAAAATAAAAGTTCTTAAATGCTTACCTAAGGAGTGTGAACTTTAGGCAGTGAAAAAACATCAAACATTTTGAAATATGGCAAAGACCTTCCTTGTCTCATTCATTGGTGCCACTATAGTGCCTGGCACATTGTAAGTCCTTTTTAAAAAATTGTATATGTGCAGTGAACAAATGGTTGCATTAATGAAAGAGAATATAAGTTTGTGTTTTAGAAGGATTAAGTTGTCAGCTCTAGAGGATGGAATAGAAAGGGCAGTGTGGATACAGGGAGCCTACCAGCAACACCTCAGCCAAGGCTACCACTTGAATCTTTGCCTGAACTTCCATCCACACTCCCCCTCCCCACACTCTTCTACCCACAACAACCAAAGTGATCTTTTTAAAATGTATTAGACATATAATTTCCCCATTTGTGACTCTTCAGCGTGAAATCCCAATGCTTAACAAGGCCCAAAGTGGTGGGTTCTGACCCACTGCTCTCACCTCTGATGCACTCTAAGCCCCTCTCACTTTGCTTCAGCCACACTGACAGCCTTTCTGTTCCTTGAATGTACCAAGCTATGTCCCCCTTCCCCACCACACACACACACACACACACACACACAGTTGGGGCCTTTGCACATGCTGTTCCCTTTGCCTGGAACATTTATTCTCTATCTTTTTACCTGACAAACTCCTATTTGCCTTTCAGGTCTCAATTTATTTTATTTATTTTTTTTTTTTTTAGTAGATAATACATGTACATGGAACAAGTTTTAAAAGACACAAAAGCATATAAATTTAACAGTAAGTCTCCCTCTCTTTCCTGGTGCCTAGCCACTTCTCCTGGGGGATAACCATTATTACCATTTTCCTCTGAATTCTAATTTCAGTTCACTTGTCATTTTTATTTTAGAGAAGCCTTTCCTGATACTCCAATCCAAAACAGATGCACTGATTGTATTGCCATAACCCTTTTTATCATTTATCGCAATTGGTAATTTTATATTTATTTTGTGACTGTTCCTTCCTCTGTTAATGATTCCTTCTTCCTCCTAGATGGTAAGATTCATAAACAGAGTTTTGTTGGGTTTGACCCCTGATATATCGCCAGATCTTTGCACGGTGCCTGGCACATCATAAGTACTCAATGATTAAGCTTTCCTAAGCTTTGCCTTGAGCTTCTGTAAACTCATTCTTGCCACCCTGCTCCTCATGCTCTGCCTTGATATTCTCTCTCTGGCTCTTTCCCTCTCCAGACCATCTTCTCTCTTCACTAACTCCTAGTCATCCACCAAGTTTTATTTAAAACCCACGTGCTCTAAGAATCCTGTCCTGACCCCACAAGTCCAACCTTAGCGCTCCTCCCATGTATATAACCCTTATCACCTTGCATTGGTATTACTGTCTCTCCACTAGACCATAGGTTCCTTATTTCAGAGACTTTCTCTTTGTCCATTATTATAGCTGCTCCAGCTTCTAGGGCAGTGCTTGGTACCAACCCAGCTTGCCATGGATATTAGGTTGGTTGTACACTGCACAACTCTAGTGTGTGCCATTCACATGGTTGTGAGGGTTTAACTGTTGCTGGCTACGCTGGTGGGTAATAATAAATGTTTGTTGAATGAATAAATATACTTTGGAGAGTTCAGTGTTTTTAAGAGGTCATATTTTGAGGTTATAATAAAATCTTGTTGGATAGATTAAATTTCAAGGCTCTGGTCTGACGATGATTGTGTACCCATCAAGGGGATTTGAATATCATCTCCTTGGGTGGAGGCCCAGGTTGCAGAGTCTGGAACCCAAAGGCTCAAAGGGTCAATTGGGACAGTGGCCAAGAAGATACCTCGGTTATGTACAGTGCTCTTTGGGAACCTCTGCCAAAAATGCCTCCTTCTTCCTTGTATGGTAAACTCTTACTCCTCTTTCAAGAATGCAGCTGTTACCCCTCTGAACCTATTCCCCTGCATCCCTCTATCCATCCCCGGGCATAGTTAGGTGCTCCTTCCTCTAGGTTCCTTGCTCTCATCTCCATGAAAATATTTTGTATTTCATAAGGTAATTATCTGCTTTCCTGTCGTCCTCCCCCAGTACACACTGAGTGTCTTCAGGGAAAGTAGCATATTTTAGTCATTTTTGTAACTGTCCCAGTATCCATACTGTGGTTGGCATATAATAGTAAATGTGGACTAATGAATATTGTGGAAGTGATCCATGATATCCTAGGGCTGTCCTGATGAAATAGTGTGGATTATAAATGTATGGAAGGTCTCTGAAGCTATGACTCTTGATTGGCCTGGCACAGAGCAGACCTGCTTGGAAGCACATTTTAGAAAAGAGAAGCTTAAGAAACATTTCGCTTAACGTCATTAGACTTTTCCACATCATTTTGTGTTTAGGTCCCCACAAAATAGTGGCCCCGGGGGAGATGAGGGCAGGACTACAGGAGCTGGGAGGAAAGGGAGCAGAACCTAGGACTAGTACTTCTCCAGAAGGTGGAGAGTGAGCAAGAGAGACATAGACATAGCAGAGCTGTGTAGGGCTGGTTCCAGTGAAAGGGTAGAGATAAGGAACTGAGATCAGATCTGGGAAAGATCAAGTCCAGCTAGATTTTGTATTCTTGAAATTCAGATGTTGTAACTCCTCTGAGCACAGGCTGTTTAGTCAGATAGACCTGGGTTTAAAATGCAGTTCTGCCTTTTCCTAGCTGGATGACTTTGGCCAATTTCTATTTTTTTAAGCTGCAGTTTCTTTATTTGTAAATGAAGATAAAAATAATGAGAAATAAAGGAGAATATGTATATATCAGCAAGCCCTTCTTTTAAGGGGATCTGGGTGGCACATCTCTGGGCCTACCACGATGAATATATATAGAGAGATCCTATTTTTTTTACATACACACTGTTTTGTAGCTTAGGTTTTAGTTTTTATTTATTGTTATTTACTTAACAATGTCTGTTGGAGATTGTTACATATCAACACAAAAAAAAAAGAAAATTAGATGATTTTTAAAACTTAGTGGAAATCTGTGATTGTCTTTTTTCCAGTTATATTTGCTGCCTGTCTCTTTCTGTAAACAATCCCTATTAGAAAACTTCAAAAGGATTATTGTTTGTTGAGGAACAAGAGAAAATGAGAGCCCTGTGAGAATGTATTCTTTTCCCTACCACCAGTGGATCTAGCAGGAGAGAATTTCTCAAAGAAACATGGGTAGTGGGGATTGGATATAGTCCAGGGGCCAAAAGGAGAGAAAAGGGGGGTAAACAGTGTCAGCTCAAGATCAAGAAATAGCTCTGGCTCTTTAAACCAACAAGAGGCCTGCTATCTTCAAATATTCCATCTCACAGTGGAAAATTTGTCTCCTCACGTATGAGCTGTCTGTCCCTGGCAGAGCTTTGAAACAGGTTTGTCTTATTTTCTCTCTTCTAGGTGGCATTCTGTTGAGTACCAGTCGGCACTACAGGTCAAAGCCCACCCACGGCATTGGAAGATACAAGCACCTAGTTAAAGCACAAGAGGTAAAGAGGATAGGGGTCCTTTAGAAAAGGATAGTGTGCAGCTTTTGCAAGGACTCAAAGATCAGATATGCAAAGATTGGATAGTTTTAGAGCTAAAAAGGATTGGGGGTCGTCTTTCAGTCCTCTTCAGTTACTTAGTTTCAATGTGATCCAGAGTGGAGATGTTTTTGCCAGTTCCCAATCTTGTCTCTAGGCCATGTTATCACAGTGAAAAGCAAATGATTTAGTTTTATTATTTGTGATACTTAAAGAAAATATCTTCTTAGTACTTAGTTCCATATGGACCTCCCGATGGAAATGATACATTCAGTTTAGTTTGGCAAGTAGAGGTGGATTAACATTTTCAGCCAAATAGCTGATTTTTACAGTATTTGCAGGTTGAAAATATGTATGTGTTACTTGAATTCATTGTCACAGATAACTGGGAGTTAGTTCTGAGCATTACAAGATTATTTAGCCTATTTATCTGACCCCAGCTGCAGGATTGCGTCTGTGGTGGTTATATTTTTGTGCATTTGCAGAGGACTTTGTGGTGGGATGGACATAATGCTGTCTTGAAAGTCAGACAATTTGGCTTTGAGTCATGATTTTATCACTTCCTGTAAACAGTACAGTTAGAAAGATTTGCTGTTCTACTTGGGGAGATTTCAACATCTTTTTTGGTTCTTTGGCTTAGTTTGATGCTTCCACACAACCATGCACATCTCCCATTGCCCCTCTCACCTTGGCAGAGGTCCATTACCACTATATTTGGGCCTCAGAAACCACTAAACTTGCCACATTCTCCTGAGCATCATCCTTATATCAAGGAATTTCATGAAAGGAGCATTGCTACATCCGAGGCTTGTATCAGGCAGCCTCCCAGAAGAAAACAGCCCTACTAAAATTGTTCCTTTGTGGTAAGAAGAATACTGAACGGGGGACCAAGAAACTTGTGTTCTAGCCTTGGTTTCACCACTTATTAACTTCGTGATTTGGGGTAAGTTAACCTTACCCCTCTGGGCCTGGTAGTCCCTGAAATTATACGTAAAATGTTTTCCATGTGTGATTTTTTCTGGGAAGAGAGTCCATAACTTTTGTTAGACGCTTTGCCAAGTTTGAGGAGCTCTGGATTAGAATATCTTTAAGAGTCTTTCAGCTCTGATATCATGTAACACCATAATACCATGAAATAGTTATCAAACATCTATTATGTGCTAGGCACTTCTGCGGGTACCTTGCCTATTCAGACTAAGTTGCACTAAACCTTTATAGTATGACTGAACAAAACCTGATTCATACTCAGAGGGAGTTGATAAACCACTAGAGGTAAGACATAGATAATTATGCTCCCAAGCAGAAAGTGACAAGCACTAAAAGGAAGATACAAAGTGCTATTAAAATTCAGAACGAGTTATTTACACTCTTTTTAAGTTATGATACCTTAGAATAAGTTATTGGAGTTGTTTTATTTTGGGATATCCCCCTTCTAAAAGTCCCACATAAATTAGTGGGAAATAAAATTAGTTTTGTTTGGGTGTGGGTTTTTTTTTTTTTTTTAAATTTCTTGAGATCCCTCCTCAAAGATAATTTTCTGTATAACATGCTCTGACCCACTCCTTGGCTTGGTATAAAAGGAAGCTTACTGTTTGGTGCCATTTTTCTCTCTAGCCTCCTGTCCCATCTCATGGATACCATGCTCAAATCAGCCTACTGTTTTGAGGCCCCTCACATGCTCTTCTGTCTGCTTAGAAGACCTTCTCTCCTTCTTCACTTGGCTAATAGATCATGAAATTTTCAATCCCATTGAAGAAGCAGGAAAAGGAGGAGGAAAATGAATCTCCCTTTTGAGAAACCTCCCTGGATTCCCTGCACTGGGTTACTTGTCCTACCATGAGCTGCTGGAATTCCTGTGCTTCCTCTGTCCTAGGACTTGCTGCTCTGTTTTGACCACCTGTTTCGATGACTATCTCCCGTCCTAGATGGTGAGCTCCCTAAGGGTAGAGGCCATGTCTCATTTTTTTCTGTATCCTCAGGGTCCAACACAAAGCCTGACATCAACTAAAGGACAAAAAGTATTGATTGACCTGAGCCTAAATGTGGTTATTGGAGGTGCCCTAAGGTTTTGTAGATCAGAGCTGGCAAACACAACCCACTCTCTCAGGCAGCTGCCTCCGGATGACCTTGGTTGCTTGAAGGGAGTGATGCTCCCTTTTGTTAGGGCTGTAGGCTTTTCTCTGATGGCATTTATTGCTCAAAGGTGGCTAGCACAGTAGTGCTGGATAGTAGCGGATGCTGCTACAGGCTCCTCACTTCCTGCGTGAGACAGCACAATGAAAACTTTCATCTGCCAGACCCAAGTCCTTGTCTCTTTTGCATCCATGGGGAACTAGACTGGAAAAGCTAAAAGGCATCTTTTGGCCCCTTTTCTCTCCCTAAGCTTAGAGCCTAGAAAAAACAATAAGCAGCCAGATTCCCATTTTTCCTCTCTGGCTCTCAGGGTGACTCCTCTACCCTCTTGAGCCCTACATCCCTGGGATAAGTGTTAATTCTCATGTACAAAGTACCTAATCCTCATCCCTTTTCTGCTAGTATAATCTCTTCACTCCTCCTTTCAAAGGTCCCACACTCAGTCTTATGACTCCTGAACCTTGGGAAGGAAAAGGTGCATCTTCCTCATCTCAATTTTCTTTATCAATACTGGTTTTACCTCTTTCTTGCATGGCCTAGTTTATAACTCTGGATTGGTTCCCATTCTTCCATCCTATGCCCTTGTCCTTGTGGCTTCTCCGAGGAGTTAGTGAGATGAGAAGAGGAATGAAAACAAAGCTTCTTCTTGGGTGGCAGCATGGGGGATGACAGCAAACCATGGGATTCCAGGTCTCAGCACAAACCCAACCTCCTTCTCAGTGATTTCCCATTTTGTACTCTATGTTTCTGACACATTTTCTCACACACCCATGCTGTCTCATGCCTCTGTGCCTTTGCATGTTCTCTTTCTTCTTTATGAGATGAGACCTCCCTTTTTTTTCTCTTATCATGAAAGACCCAGCTTGACTCAGGGCGGTGAGGGTTCACATTTTAGAGAATATCTTAAGACATAGCACTGTGTCTCAGTGTGTAGATCTCATTATTCATTCTGTTAAATTTAAGAGGCTTCAGATTGTTTGGAGTAATTCCTATTTGATAGAAATAAAAAGAATATAGTCCTTCACATTTGTACAATGCTAGGTCATTTCTCCCAAAACCACTTACTTGTTCTCAGCTTTTGTCCAGCCTCAGATCTCTGGGTAATAGCCCAACAATCAAAGAATTGCCAAGAGGAAGATGTGGGAGGATGAAATGGCGGCAACATAAATTGCTGTCAGTTTCAGTTGTTGTATGTTCTGTTTTCCAGGCTCTGGGGCAAGAGGATAATGTATATTTTTTTTAACTCAGACACTTTAATTCCTCTTTATAGAATGGCCCCTAGGAATCAAGATACTTTTTCTCTTGGAAACTTCATGCTGTTTTGACTATTGACATAGAGGAGGGGTTTGTCATTTCTGACACCTACTTATTTTGTTGTAGCACCCATAGATAGATCAGCTCTCAGCCACAAGTCTGGGAGGAGACTGTGGCAACATTCCCAGAAAAATCAGCAGATCGGAATCACTTTAGGATGACATTCCTAGCTTCCTGGAAACAGAAAGATTGATTTTGCTGGTCTGGTGACTGTAGGACTAGACATGGATTATAGGACTGGCTTACAGAGAGTTGTTTTAAACTAGCATGCATGTTTTCCCTCAAGTCTGCCTCTTGTAACTCATTGAAAAGAACAACCATCATTGAGCATCTGCTATGTGCCAGACACTGTGCTTTGCACAGATGATGCTGTGGTGAGTGGGACACAGTCTCCTCTTACAAAAAACATACAGTGGGCTGGGAAGGATGCTGCTCAAAAGTGTAGCTAAATACAGTTGGGAAGTGCTTTACTAGGGGAATGAACTCAGTATCAAGAGAGCAAAGTTAAAGGAGCAGTTCTCCCTGAAAGGGTCAGTGAAGGTATTACAGAGTTCAGTTCAACAAACATTTATTCAATACCACCTGTGTTGTTGCACTGAGTATGTAAAGCGAACTGACACTCATCTAGGAGTAGCCCTTTGCTTGGGGTAGCTGGAAACACTGGGGCTGTAAAAACAATAAAAATAGTTTCCCAAAGCTTTTCCAGGCACAGAGTGATTTCTGTGAAGACCTGGCTTTTCGCCTGTGCTGGCCTCTAGCCCACTGAAGTCTCATCCCACCTTGCCTGTTCTGCTGCATTATAGCATTGTCAGTGTTAGAGAGATTCATATTTGATGTGAATAAAAATAATGATCCCTTTCCATTTTTAAAGTGCTTTCACATCCATTATCTCAGTGCCTCTCAAGACATAGGCCCTTGGAACACTGGTGATCCGAGCCAAACCCCTCCTCAAGTTTAACAATGACAATCTTACACATTTTGGAAAGATATTAAGTTAATGGATTGAATTGTATAAATTTCAAATTTTTCTCCCATCAGTTTTACTTGATGAAAATAAATATTAACAGAGAAACTCATGTTTGCATATTTTTGACATGCAGAAAACTCTGTTTACATAATATAACCATATTTTCTGCCAGTTAAGTCATTCTTGTTGTGTAAGGTGACGGCATGTTGATGAGTATTTCATATTGCTTCCCAAAGGGAAACATGATTTATTTTAGGCCGTCTGCAACCAACAAATTTGAAAACCATGCCTTTTGATTCACCAACTCTCCTGTGAGGTAGACAAGGCAGAAAAGGGAACTGATTGAGAAGCATAAGTGATTTCTCTATGACCATATGGCTAGTAAATAACAGAATTAGAACCAGAATTTAGTTCAGTTCAACTCAACATGTAATATTGCTCTGCTCGAGGATTAGAGAAATGAATGAGACATGGCACCTTCTTATTAAGATAGTGGTTTGGCTGCCATAATAGAGAAATCAACTTAATCAAGGGGCTTAAGCAAGATAGAGTTTATTTTTCTCTCATATAAAAGTGTAAGTAGATATTCCAGCTTTTTGTTTTGCCACACTTACCATCCTCCTTCTCTCTCATAGTGAGATGGCTGCTCCCATTTCTGGCTTCATATCCACATTCCAACCAGCAGGAAGGGGACCAGCAGAAAGGGAGAGCAGTATGCATGAGCTCATATCCAACTGGCCAGAACGTGGTCACATAACTGTACCTAGCTGCAGGGTTGGGAAATGTAAATTTTATTATGAATGGTCATATGCCCAGCTAAAATTCAGCCATTCTGTTATTGTAGGAAAAAGAGAGTAGATATTGAGGAAACTGGTGGCTCTGCACACCTTCCTTAAAGGGAAAGATGGAGATTAAGAGAAATGTGTTGGAATTAGGCAGACCCAAGGTAAAGATTCAGTTCTGATGCTTACTAGTGTGTGTCCTTGGGTATGTTACTTTATTTTTCTAATCCACAGTTTTCTTGGCTTTTAATAACCATGTTATTTAAATGTTGTTGCAGGAATTAAGCTAAAAAAGAATGTTTTAAGAACTTAGCATAGTGTCTGAAACATGGAGTCCATAATAGTGGTGGTGATGATGATGATGATGATGATGATGATGATGATGATGATAGCATTAGTCCGTCTTTTTACAATCCCATAGCACTCTATTTTCCTCCCTCAAAACATGCATCTTCTTATAATTCCTTGCTCTATATATGCCTTTTCTGATAGATTGCAAGCTTCAGCGAGGAGAGACTATGGCTGTCTTATTTACTATCATAACCCTAGTGCTAACCCTGGTCTGACTTATCACTAGCGGTCAGAAAATATTTGTTGAATAAATGCATATATGTGATAAGTGATAGTTGTGTATAAGGGGGAGAGGATTGCTATGGGAATACATAGGAGTAGGACCTAGACCTAACTCAGCATGAGGAATCAGTGAAGGCTTCCTGAAAGAGCATGAACTGAGTCTTAAAAAATGTCTAGGAATTGCTCATGTTGAGGGTATTGGGTGAAGAGTCAGGAAGAGGAAACAATCTTTTCAGGAAGGGGAAACATTCTAGGCAAAGGTGGGAAGTCATTGATTCTGGAGATGCAGTTGAGAAACTTAGCAGTTTGTTAATCCTGGAGTCTCAAGTGGGCACTAGAGGATGAGAGGACATGAGGCCTAAGAAGTAGTCAGGTCTAGAACAACCTTTTTAAAGACCATTTGTTGAGTAACTACTATATACCCTACATGTCATGCTGAAAACCAAGAAGTACTGACCTGCTCACTGCCATTTCAGCTGCACCCACGTGAGGCCATTGCTTTGGGGTTTTAACTGACATGGTGCAGCAAGATAGCTTGTGTTGAACTTGCCATAGGAGGTGGTCTGCTCTTTATGATTAAATTGAGAGGCTCTGTTCCTTCGTGTGTGTCTTCTGTCTCTGTCTCTCTGACCTGTAAGCTCCTTTAGAGCAGGACTTGGGTTTTCTCTTTTTTTGGTGTTCTTGCTTAGAGTGGTTGAATCAGTATTTTGCACATAGCAGATGGTTAATAAGTGCTTCATTCCGTAAACTATATGAGTAGGATAACAAAGACCATAATTACCTCCAATTTATGGTAATAATAACGTCTTATCTGTGTACCTTATGCAACCTTTTTTAAAGAAACCATTTATTGAGCAACTACTATATGCCAAATGCTGTAATTACCAAGTACCAGGCTTTAAAAGCATTGCTTCATTTTATAGTATTATAAATGGTATATTTTATTTAATCTTCAGATATCCTGTGGTTATTAAAGACCCTGTTTGAGGAATCTAAGACTTAGAGAGATTAAATGACTTGCCCAAGTGGCTAGTAATTTTCAGAGCTGATTTGAACTGAGAGTTCATGTCTACGCTATTTCCATTTCATATAATCACTATTTTGAGCTTCACAAGAACCTTAGGTGTTAGAGATGAAGAAACTGACACCTAGAGAGATCGCTCAATGTCATTTAGTGACTAAGCAGATAGAACTTGAGTCCAGATTTTCTTTGGCTTCCATCTTAATTTAGTGTTCTTTATGCAGCACCAGGCTGTGTCTCTTTGCCATCCCAGTCAGGGCCAGGTCTTTGTCTGGTATATGTGTCTTGAATGTGCCACCCTGAGTCATAAACATAATCACTTGATTTCTGTGCACCTTACATCATTATGGACTGTTCAGAGTACTATCACCAAATCATTTAAGTCCCCAGGTGTAACAAAATTTCCATCACCAAAATTTCTGGAAGCTGTATATATTGAAACTTTTCATTTGAGGATTAAGATGATACAGTTTCTTCCCAACTTTCCTGCCCTGGAGAATGCCACCTGTAGTGATAGGCAGATATTATCATCACTTTTGCAGAGGCTAGAAGAGAGAGCCCGGGCTTGGAGCCACAGACATATCTTCTAGCCATGGCTAGACGTAAAGTGGTTGCCTTTGCCGTTTCCTTACTATTATAACCTTTAAAGAAGTCATTTCCCCTTTCTGGACCTCGACTTCCCTCTGTGTAAAATTAGGGAAGGAAGAACAGAGAGGCTAAATTATCTCTAAGATACCCTCCAACTGTTAGCAGTCTGTGATTCTAATCTGACTCCTTTCTCTGTTCTTTGCCAACAAGATTCCCGGTAACCTTAGGCAAGTAATATCCCTTCAGAGGACCTCAGTTTTCTGTCTGTAAAATAGGAGTAATATGGACATTTCTGTACAAAAGTGATTTAGTAATTTATCCTATGGCCCATTCTGAGCATCGCAGTGTACTCCTACAGGGATCTAAGAATGGCCGCTTTGGGCCATCCCACAGTAAATCCAGGTCAGTCACAGAAGTGCCAGTTTGATGGTGGATAGTAGTCCATCCTTCGTGCCACCTTTCTCCTAGCCTCCATTCCTTTCCTGCCTGGCTCTCCTTCATGTGCAGTCTGAGTGGGCTTCCCAAAACACAGCTCTAGTCATGTGTACCTCCCTTGCACAGATATCTTTAATAGCTCTCCATGGCATTCATGAAGGCCTGAACTCAGGCAATAGGAATAGATAAAAAGGAGGGGATGGGTGTGAGGAAGATTATGCAGGGAAAATTATAGGAACTGTGTCTAAAATTTTATGCAGTCAAGCTCTTGCTGGCTATGCTGTGCTCTGGTTCAGAACTGAAATGTAATATCACAATGGGCTCCTGATGGTGTGGATCAGTTCAGGCAGATCTAGGCCAATGTGGAAAAGCAAGTGAGATGCCAAGAGGGATACTAGAATCAGCCTTCTTTTTTTGTTCTCCTGAAGCGACACCTTTGAGGAGCCCTGGCATTTTCCCTGGTTAAGAAAAGCCTCCTGCAAGCTTCAGAGAAGCTCCTCCCTTCTCTGCTGGAAAATTTCAGCCACTCCCCATTCCATTCTGCCTTTAGCATTCTTCACAGCTCTGACTGCAGTGCTGTCATGATGAGAAGTCTGGATTGCTGCATTTGTCTTCGGGTGTGGTGGGCTCTGAAGAATAGAGAGCCAAGCCCCGGCACCTTGATGGTCTGTAGAGGCTGGCTTCTCACTCATAGCAAAATTTAGGACTCTGAGGTGACCACCACTGTTAAAAACTTTAATAATGCAGAGGCTGCAGTGGAAAATCTTCTGCATTGGGGGTCAGGAGGTCTGGGTTAATTCCTAGGATCTGTTCTGTCTGGCTGTGTGACTCTGAGAGACATATTTAATCTCTCTGGGCTTCATATTCTTCCCCTGCAAAGATGAAGAACTGGGACAAAATTATCTCCAAATGCCATCTTGTTCTAAAATTCTAAAATAATGATTCATTGCATGTTTTTTCTTTGCCGGGCCCTGTACTAGGAATGAGGAATATGTAAAAATGAAAGCAAGAATAAAAGTTAATGTTTATTGAGTTTTTAAATATGTGTCACAGATTGAATTAACTAATTTATATAGAGTGTTTCTTTCAGTTCTCAGAACATCCCTTTGAGACCAGGTTTGTCATCAGTATTACTGGCCTTGTGAAAGGACTATTTCTTGGTCCTCCCCCTACTTCCCCAGATTGGGCCCCTGCTCTCTTATGCTGACCTGAAGAGCAGTGACATGAGAGAACCATTCTACCTGCTCTGCCAGGAACAACTCTGCTGTGGCAATCACTAGGCTGTTGGCTGTTAAGTAGGGGTGACTTAATAAAGATAGATTCCTTTTTTTCTCAAAAAAAAAAAAGTATTTCTATCTAATAGCAAGACATTCTAAATCTCCAATAATTAGAACAGTGTGGTATTGGCTCAAAGATAGGCAAATAGCCCAGTGGAACAGGGTAAAGAATGCAGAAACAGATCCAAGTATCTATGAAGACTTAATATATGACAAAAGTGACACTGCAGTGCATTGGTGCTGGGTCAGTTGAGTCAACTGGACAGGATAATCATGTAAAAAAACTGACTTGACTCCTATTTCATAGTGTACACAAAAATCACTTAACAATGATTGTAGATCTAAATGTGTAATCTAAATGTTAAAATAATCAAACATCTAGAAGATACTATACAAGAATATCTTCATGATCTTAAGGGAAACAAAGTTTTTGTTCTAAGATTTCTCAAACAGGACACAAAAGTCACTATAACCATAAAACAAAAAAAATTGAGTAAATTGGACTAATTAAAAACAAAAATTTCTCCTCATCAAAATGCACCATTGAAAACTGAAAAAAGAAGGTACATAGAGGAAGAAGATATTTACAGCATGTACATTTAACAAGGATCATATCTAGAATATAGAAGGAACCTCTACAAATCAATAGGAGAAAGGAAGACAACTCAATCTAAAAAATGGGCAAAATGAATAGGCAGGTTACAAAAGAGAATATTCAAATGGCCAGTGAAAGGTGCTCAGGCTCAACAGACTTAAAGGAAATCCAAGTTAAAATCTCAATGCATTATCACTTCATACTGACCAGAATGGCTTAAACAAACAAACCAGAAAACTGACTATGCTAAGTTTTGTAAGTGTTGACAAGAATGTAGAACAACTGGAACTCTCATGTACTGCTGGTAGGAGTCTAATGGAAACCACTTTGAAAAACTGATTTGAGAGTACTTATTAAAGATGAACCCATGCATTGTCTATAATTCAGTAGTTCAAGTCCTGGGTATATCCCCAACAGAAATGCATACAAATAAATGTTCACTGAAAGATACATGCAAGAACACTGGTAGCAATACTGTTCATAATGGCTCAGGAAAGAACAGCTGTTTCACCTAATACATGACGAATCTTACAAATAAAAATTTTACAGAAATGAGTTAAATAAGTCAGACAGAAAACAGACCAATGTATATTATTCCATTTTCACAAATTTCAAAAATAGGCGAAATAACCCTATAATTTTAGAAGTCAGAATAGTGGTTACCAATTTGGGGAGCGGGAGACTTTTGGAGTGCTGGTAGTGGTCTGTTTCTTCTTGTTTAGGATACTGTTTATACAAGTATTTTCACTTTGAAAATTCATTGAGCTGTGTACTTATTTATGTATTTTTCAGTATGACTACTATATTGCAATAATATTTTTACTAAAAATATTTTTAATGAGGTAGATTTTAAGATTCTAACTTTGAATTGAGAAAAGAGTCATAGTATTAAAAATGCAAAAAATATTGAAGAGAAATAGTTTAATTCTCCTTCCTACCCCAGTGCCCCAGCCATCCAGTTCCCTCCCTCACAGGTAACCAATGATATTAGTATTTTTGTGTATCCTTCTAGAGATTTTTTTTGATATGCAAACAAATGCATACATATGTAATTAAACACACACACATATCTATTCTCCCCCACTCACCCTTTTAATATATATATAGCAATATTCTGAACACACTATTCTACAGCGTGTTTTTATCTTTTTTTTTAATTAAAAAATTTTTTTATTGAAGTATAGTTGGTTTACAATGTTGTGTTAATTTCTGGTATACATCATAGTGATTCAGTTATACATATAGATATTCCTTTTCATATTTTTTCATTATAAGCTATTACAAGGTATTGAATATAGTTCCCTGTGCTGTACAATAGGATTTCTATTTTTTTAAACATTTTTTATTGATTTATAATCATTTTACAATGTTGTGTCAAATTCCAGTGTAGAGCACAATTTTTCAGTTATACATGAACATATATATGTTCATTGTCACATTTTTTTCTCTGTGAGCTACCATAAGATCTTGTGTATATTTCCCTGTGCTATACAGTATAATCTTGTTTATCTATTATACAATTTTGAAATCCCGTTGCTTTTATCTTTTATCTTAAAAATATTTCTATATCAGTATATAAAGAAGCTCCTTATTCCTTCTTACAGCTGCATAATGTACTATTGAATGGATGTGCCATGATTTATGTACCAAGTTCCCGCCTGATGGGCATTTAGGTTAGACTATTTCCAGTTGAGAAGCTTTCTTGATCCTAATCTATGTTGTGTTAAATTATCTATTTTCCCAGGCCTTATTTTAACTTTACATAGGAGTTTGCACAGGTTGATATGTAGTAAAGCAATACTTCATATGAAAGAGAAGGGTAGAAATAAAATAATTTTTCTATCTCTGACTTTTTAAAAGGAAGGCTGTCTAAATAATTGGACTGCAAAATTTCAGAGCTAGGAGAGCCTGAAGAGAACTAATGCTGAGCTTCCTTAATTGATTTCTTTAGGATTCTGATGAAGCTAAAGATTCTCTCCTAGAAAAACGTGCACACAAAAATTTTCACGTATAAGTTTTGGTGTTGACACACCCCTTGAAATTCCTGTATGGGTTCTAGATTAATAATCTGTTATCTAGTATAACCCCATTAATTAAAAAACTAGGAAACTGAGGGCCAGAGTTGGAGGGTGAGTCTCAAAACTAGTTAATGGCAGAAAACAGTCACATGTATTAATGTTAGAGTAATACCAGCAGTATTCTCTCTCCTCTCATTGGCTGATGTCACAGCCCAGAGTGGCAAGGAAAGATGCCCATTCCTTCCTAGGGAAAGTTTGGTTTGTAGGTAGGGTAACCTGAGAGAAAAATGGTAAACAAATTTAATTGAAAGACTGAATTTTTTTTAATATCAGGATGGTATGATTAGAATTTCTTGTACAATACTTTAATTCATTTTCTTTCTCTTTTTGTTTTCTGTTCAGCCCAAGAAGAAGAGGGGGAAAGTGGAAGTGATACCCATTAATTTGGGGACAGATTATGAATATGGAGTATTAAATATTCATCTGACTGCATATGACATGGCTCTGGCAGAGAGTTATGCCCAATATGTTCACAACCTCTGCAACCATCTCTTGATTAAAGTCGAGGAAAGGTATGAAGGATGCCTTTTCATGGGATATTCTTGGTGTGGGTAGCATGCTCTGTTTTGTTGTTGTTAAATGTGTTTTTGAGATATAATTAACAGGTAGTAGAATTCACTCTTTTTAGGTATATACTTTGCCACAATCAAAATATAGAACAGTTCCATTAAGTTCTTAACCCCAGAAGTTCCTTGGTTCCCAGGTGTAGTCAGTCTCCTCTCCCTTTCCTCTCAAGGCCCTGGTAACCATTGATTGATTTTTCTGTTCCTATTGTTTTAAATTCTCTTACCATGTAAATGGTAAATACATATACAATATGTAGCTGTTTGTTTCTGGCCTCTTTCACTTAACATAATGTGTGACATCTGTTTTGAGTTCTCCAATCCATTAACTTGGTATATCTCCCCATTTATAAAGATATTCTCTGCCTCCTCTGCTTTCTGTTTACTCTTTGTTGGAAAACTGTAGGGGAGGAGAGCTAGCATTTACTGAATGCCTACTCTAGGCCAGGCACTTTACGTATCTTATCTCAATTTTTGAGAAAGTGTGGGATGCCCTGTGGTTTGCCTTAAATGTCATTAAGTCACATGGTGAGAAATTTTTTCCCTTTTTAATTCTCATTAAACCTAATTATGTCAAGGAGAATTCTTAGTGTGGTGCTGGTAGGTATGTCCTTAATGCCACTCTCACACTTCCTAATCTTTATAACAAAGAAGGAACCTCAAGCTCGGAGTCTTTGGCAGGCCCCACTATCTGGCTAGAATTTTATAATACTGTTTTGTTTTCACTGTGTTTATTTTTACCTTAGCTTCTATTTGTCAGCTGATAATGGTTTTCCTATTTACAGTAGTGATATAAAGTCAGGCTTACTGAGATACAATTTATATTCAGTAAAATTCACCCTTTTAGCAAATAGTTTCTGTGAGTTTTGACAAATGCATGCCATAGAGTAAATACCATCATAATCAGGATATAGAACATTTCCATCATCCCAAGAAGTCGCCTTCTACCTTTGTAGTCAATCCCTCATCTCACCCCTGCCCCACCGTCCCTGCAACTACTGATCTGTTTTCTATCCTTGTAGTTTTGCCTTTTCTAAAATGTCATACAATATTTTTCCTTTTGAGTCTGGCTTCTTTCACTTAGGATAATGTATTTGAAATTCATTTATGTTGTTGCCTGTATCAAGTAATTTGTTCCTTTCTGTTGCTGAGTAGCATTTCACTGAATGGATGTACCACAGTTTATATAACCATTTGAAGGACATTTGTGTTGTTTCCAGTTTTGGGCAGTTATGAATAAAGCTACTATAAACATGTACAGGTGTTTGTGAAAACATAAGTTTTCATTTCTCTAGGAGTATGATTGCTGGGTCAAATAGTAGAAGTAGTGTATTTTTAAATTCGTAGGAAACTGCCAAACTGTTTTCTGAAGTGGCTGTACCATTTTTCTTTCTTACCAGTAACATGAGTTTTAGTTATTCCACTGAACAACTGACTTTTTTAAAAATTAATTTTTTGTTTTGTTTTTTGGGGGTAGGTAATTCATTTTGTTTGTTTGTTTATGTATTTATTTATTTTAATGGAAGTACTGGGATTGAACCCAGGACCTCCTGCCTGCTAAGCATGCAGTCTACCACTGAGCTACACCCTCCCCCTAAAATTAATTTTTTAAGCAAGTTGATTTAAAGAAAAACCTTTAATAAATAGTAGGTTGAGATTGGGTGATTTGCCCCTGTGGCAAGGCACAATATGTGGATATACTTTCTTACTCACTAGATGTTAGTATATTGCCACTTCATAGATGAGGAAACCAAGGGTCAGAAAGGCCAAAAATCACAGAAGCAGTGAGTTTCCTGGATTTAACCCAGTTCTGTATGACTCCAGTATTTTTAATTATATAGGATTTTATTTTAAGTCCTTAAGCCAAATTTGAACTTTTAAATCTTTGTAACTTAGAGTATAACTGTGCTTAATGTGCTCATTAAAAGACTGGATTATCAACTGTGACGTTAGGGCTCACAGCTGACTGTACTTCAGTTGATTTAGGCCTAAAGATGTACTTTATCTTTTTCTGATGCTCTAGAGGGTTGGTTGCTCTTTCAGTACTTGACACATTCCTCTATCATGCCACAAGTGCTCTGGGCTGTAATAATCTGCTCATGTGTCAGCTCCCTTCCCCTCTGACTACATGGGGACTGTGTTTTCTCTATTTCTTCAGTACCTAGCACAACACCTGCCAAATGGGAGACATTAAACCTTTGTTGAAAGAACGACAGTTTCTTGAATATGACTACACAATCAGGTTGTGTAGTATACACTTCCTACAGTTTAATAAAAGTGCTTTTAATTAATTTTAAAAAACTATTAATTGAACCTCTTCTTGCTATGTGGTAGGCGTTGGACTAGACATTCTGACTGGAGGATACAAAGGTGAATGTCCCTGATTTCAGGGAGAGAGTGTGTGTACATGTGTGTGCACACATACATACACAGAGAAAAATAATTATAACATAATGTGGAAAGTGATAAATGAAAGGTAAGGTTTAATGTCAGTTTAAGGAGGCAGAGTAGCATAACAGCTTAGAGCAATGTTTCTCAAAGTATCACTCCAGGAAAGTATCAGAAACTTATGCTAAAATATACATTAATACTTTGCGTCCTTCATCAAGGAAGTCTTTCTACTGAAAACAAAAGGTTGACTGAATTAAAGTGTGTTGTTTAGTGACTGTTTCATACTTCTTGTCTTGAACTGATAACAAGCAGTTTGCTTACCAGCAGCTTGTCTTTGGATAACTCTTTGAATAACAAGTGGTTAAAAGTAAAAGCTCTGGAATCAAACTACCTGTGTCCAAATTCTAGTTCTACCAGTTATTAGCAATATGACTTTAAAAAATTCTGAGCGTCAATTTCCTTATCTATATAATGGTGATGATAATTTTCCTATTTCTTTGAGTTCTGAAAATTAAATAAGAAAATATATGATAGCACTTATCAGAGAGACCAGCACATTGTAAATACTCTGTAAATAATATTATTGTTATTAATAATTAATGAGGTTTTTTTAGCTGGCAGGGATTAGGGGGTAGCATCTCAGAGGCTGTGGTAGAAGAGAGACATTAAATGTCATTTACAGACTGTTATCATACCTACAGTGGATCAACTCTCTGGAGTAGTGTTTTAAATTTTCAGAAAGACTTTAAAATATTCTTTTTTTAAAACCCTGCTGTGAAAACCTCTGGCTGCACTTGAGTAAAGGCAAGAAGGCAGTAATATTTGTTGAGTACCTACTATCAGCCAGCCACCTCACTAAATACTTTTTTTGTATATTTTTTAATTTAATTCAGACAAGCACCATGCACATAGTGGATCAAAGCATTGACTCTGGAGCCAGACTGCCTAGATTTTGCCTTTGCTCTGCTGCATTCTTACTGTGTGACACTGGGCAGTTTTCTTGACCTCTTTGTGTCTTGGTTTCCTCATCTGTAAAACGAGGTTAATAAAAGTACCTACTTAAAGATGCTATAGTGAAAATTAAGGGAGTTAATATATCTAAAGTACTTAGAACTATGTCCAGAAACTGTTGGCTGCCATTATTATTGTTGTTGTTGTTATTATTATTGTTGTTGTTGTTGTTATCATAATAGAAGCTTGCCTATAGTCATACATCTAATAAGTGGCAAGGTCTAGATTTGAACCCACTTCTTCCCCCTCAAATTCTCAATTCCCTCCACACTGCTTTTAGTGTGATTTTTCTAGAATGGAAATATGATCATTTCACTCCCATGCTTAAATTCTTTCCATGGCTTCCCATTCCTTTAGGAACAAAATAAAAGTTCCCCACATGCCTTGTTAGGTGCTCCATGGCCTGGGCTGGCCTCTCTTGCCTTAACTCACACTTGTCTCTCCCTCTCCTTCCACCTCTAGTTACACTGGCTTTGTTTTTATTCTTTCCCACCTCTGGACCTTTGCATATGCTCTCTAAAGCTTAGAATACTCTTTCCCCTTCACCTAGCCAACTCCCATTTTTTTCTTATGCTTCACTTTGAATGTCACTTCTTCAGAGAACCTCATTAAGTCCTTATGTTACGTATTTAGGAGGAGTAAAGGGTATATAACTTCCCTTATAATGCTTGTTCTCATAATTACTTGACTATTACTGGTTTTCTTTATTAGACTCTAAGATCTGTAAGGCAGGAGCTGTTTCTGTTTGCATCAGCAGTCTAACGCTAAGACTTTGCCCAGTATCTGACACATAGTAGGAACTGAATGAGTATTTGTTGACTTGGATTGAATTCCAATAGGCATGACATGATTCCTAGGATAACAGAATGAATGATGTGCTGCTTTTTGCCTCTCTTCATCCTTTGCTCCGAATAGTGCATAGCATAAAGAGATGATCCTTTTTAGCAATTCACTTCTCTGCGTTGATTGAGGTTTTCAGACCATCATATTAGGCATTCTCAGTGCCCAGCTTTTCAGAGATAAAAATGATTTTCTTTTCTTCTGATTTTCATTTTATCTTGATCCATTTTTCCTTTAGGAGTTGAGGGGGAGGGCTCTCACCTTGAGATGGAATTGAGCAGGGGAGCTGTATGCTAGCTTTTGTTCTATAAATGGTCTGCATTGCTGCAGCTGCAGCTCACCCAGAAGAGGAGAAGATGAGGCCTCTTTTAATTTGTGTGCATCCCTTGCTGAGCTGCTGTCTGGAAGGATGGAAGTCTTATTCATCTGGGAGCAGCTTCCAAGCCTGAAGCTGACCCAGCCTCTTGCTCTGTGGAGAGTAAAAGCACCATTCAGCATCATTCTCTGTAAGGCTGCTCTTTCCTCTTTTTTTTTTTTAAATCCACTTACATTTTTTAAAATGGTGGTATAATCTATATATAGTAGAGTCCACAGATTCTAAGTTTCCTAGCATCCCAGCAGGTTTCCTCATGTACCATCCCAGCAGTACTCCTCAAAGGTAGTACTATTTTGTCTTGTTAGCTCTAGGTTGACTCTTGAAATTCAGTTATTTCATTTCTTCCCTTATTTGTTTTTTTTTTTTAACTACCTGATCATTCAAGTAATGTTTATTGCAGAAAATTTGGGAAGTACAGAAAAATGTAGGTACTAGAAGTGTAGATACTCTTACTACTCAAAGGCCTATTCGACTTTGAAATGGCTAGAGTTCCCAGTACTTCTTTATCAAACTATGTCTGGTTTTTCTGTTGGTTCTCTTTGAGGGCCTCTCATGCCTCCTTGCCTTGTAGAATGCCCTTTTTTAGAATGTCCTCCAGGCAAACACCTATGTTCATTCTTTAAATCATGATAAAGTACCACCTCACCTATGAAGCCTTTCCTGAGCTCTCTTCCTCTCCCTCTTGTCTCTGTAATATTTGGTACATACCTATTCTTGCCTTTGTCTTACTATAGTGCAGATGTTTGTGTACTTACTTACTTGTCTCTCCAAAACACTCTTAGCAAGCTCCTTGAAAGCATTGACTGCACAGTGCCCATCAGCCTGCCTAGGACAGAACAGGATTTCAGTAAATGCTTGTTGAATGAATGAATGAACAAATAAGTGAAATCTTGCTGAAGTAAATGTTGAAGAATAAAGGCCTGCTCAGTGGCAGGAATGGACAATTCCCACTTGGAATAAAATGGATATTAAAAAAATTACCTATACTCTTATCAGTCTTATCTGTGGAATGTCAAAAAGGAAAAATAGCATTTAGAGTGCCATTTACTTTTCTGAAAGCTTTTACATAATTACTTTATTTGATTTTCCATAACAAGTTTATGAATCTGTCTCAGTTTTTTTTTAATATAAGGAAGTTATTACCAAATGTGAATTTGAAGAGATCAGAAATTGTGCTATAAAGTGGGAAGGGATGTTATTTAGGGAGGCTACCTGGAAGTTTGCAATGCCTAGCATTTACTCACTGTTTATAAGGGCAAAGGAATTGGCATTTGTAGGCATAGTATGCCAGGAAAATTACTTATGTAATCTTATTTAATCATTGCTACAACCCTAAGAACTAGGTATTAATATCTTCATTTTATAGCTGAAGAAACTGAGACTCAGAACTAAATTAGTTTGTCCAAGGTCAAACGGGTAATAAATGGCAGAGCCAATATTTCAATCCAGTACTGACTGCCATGTTTCTAATCCATTTTCCATTACACCAAACTTCTTTTTGATAAGATCCATCTGTAGAGGGCTATGCTCCTTGTTACTAATTAATGAAGCTCTGTGTGGCATGAAAATTCAGCATTCCTCCTATTGTCGTTATTATTCCATTTATCTTCAGTTTGATGAACTTTTTGATAAGAGGAACACAACACTAATACTATTTCTGTGTAGCCATCAGTCTTATCTTATCATCACACCTGGTCCTCACAAGTCTACTGATATAAGTTTACATTGTAATCCCCTTTATACATGAAGAAACTGAGGCTCAGAGGAGGAAGGGACTCGTCTAAGTACATATTGCTAATAAATGACAGGTCCAAGACTTGACCCTCAAGTCCAGCACTCTTTTCATTGTAGCATATAGATCTGCTGAAGCCGATTATAGTGAGCATAGATTCTACAACAATGGTTCTCAACCTGGGGACATTGAACAATGTCTGGAGATAATTTTGATTGGCACCACTTGGGAGGTACTTCTTGCATCTGCTGGGTATAGAGGTTAGGGACACATTGGTCAGCCCCCACAACAAGAATGATCTGGTCTAAAGGGTCAGTAGTGCTGACACTGAGAAATCTTACTCTAGAACAATTGGGTTTCATGCCTTATTTCTTCAGAAGAGGTGAAATAATCAAGGTTAGCCTTCAATGTGTTCCTAGCGATGAGCTTGATTCTTTTAGAATTGGCTGCTCTTTGGTAGCGGCAAATACTTATTAATCACCAGGTTTTATTCAGAGTGTCATATTAATTATGACTGGGGCTGCAGAAAAGCATTAGACATGGTCTTTCCCCTCATGGAGTTTAGAGACTTCGGAGGAGGCTTAAGAGGATCTGGTTACTTTGCCACTGGCTGCAGATAAACAGCCCTAGATAACAGGAGCTACTGCATGCAGTAGCGGCTGTACTCAGGGACTACCCTGACTGAAGTGATGCAGCTGGCTTAAAGGAGCCGTCTCAACAGCTGACTCTTCCTTCCCACAGTTACGCGATGCCCACCAAAACTATGGAGGTGTTGCAGCTGCAGGACCAAGGCAGGAAAATGTTCCTGGACTCAGTTCTCACCACACATGAGCGAGTGGTCCAGGTAGGTATTCTGGGAGAAATTTGAAATATGTTTGCCTCTCCTGGTTCTTTTCTTTGATCTCTCGGTTGAGCTTCAAGCCTGATATCCAGTTATCTGCTGGGCTTCTCTTTTGAGATATTCCACAGCCCTACACTCAATGTATACAAAACTAATTGTAGAGGGACTGATGTTCTTTTTCTATAATCCTCCCCACCTTTGAGCTTAATGCTTGACCCTTCTTTGCTTTGGGTATCCATTCATTCTCCAAATTCTATGGCTTCTACCCCTAAAAACCTTTCAGATCCACCCACTTTGCTTTACCCTCATATCAATGTGATCATGTCATTTTCCTGCCTAGCACCCCTCAGTGGCTTCCCTTTAGCTCTGTACCCATTAGCAGTCACTCCTCTTTCCCTATCCCCCAGCTCCTGGCAACCACTAATCTACCTTCCACTTCTATGGTTTTACCTCTCCTAAACATTTCTTTAAATGGAATTATATAAAATATGGCCATTTATATCTAGCTTCTTTCACTTAGCATGTTTTAAAGGTTCACCCATGTTGTAGCATGTATCAGTACTTCATTCCTTTTTACTGCCAAGTAATATTCCAATTTATGGACATCATCACCCCTCTTTGATCCACTCAAGAAACATACCAGGAAAGTAATGGGAGAAATGTTAAGATAGTAACACCCTAAGTCTATGTTAACTTTTTAAATCATTCAAGTACTTAAAATCTTTGGTTCTTTAAATATTATTAGGAATAAATTATTTAAGTTACATTTTATGACAGATCTAACTTGCCACTGAGGATCATAGGATAAAGTTTGAACTCTTTAGATTAGCACCTAAGTGCCTCCATGATTCTCCTCCTGCTTTCCTCTTCACACCCCTATTCATTCCAGCCATACATGGAACTAGTTTTAATTCCCTAGTACTGTGCTGTTCCTATATAGTTTACTGAATATTGTTTCCTCTGCCTTTAAAAACCCCCATACTACTCTTGAATTCTCCCAGTTTTCTCCTGTTTTTCCTCAAGACTCCAACCAGATGTTACCTCTTTTGAAAACTTCTTTGACCATCCCTGATTAAGTTAGGTAGGTATTTCTTTTATGGGTTCCTGCAGCTCCCTACACACCCTTCTACCACACATCTGATTCACCTCTGGATTCTCAGCACAGAGTGTGACACCAATCAGGTCCTGGTCTATGTGGGTTAACCTGAATTGATTCAGAAAGTTGTCCTGGACTTGATAACCTCTTGGTCCAGTTATGACTTTCATTGCCTATAAGAGCAGATATTGGCCACAATCATATCAGTAAGCAAACACCTTGGCAGATAGCAAGAGAAATCCTGCAGAGTCTGGGCTCCAACATCAGCTCTGGGTGCTAACCCTTCACCCAAGGGCCCTCTAGCTCTGCTAGAGACATGGAGATTGCCATGTCTGCCCAATCACCTAGCTTTCAGTGCCTCTCTTAGAGCATCTTTTTTCCTTTTGCAGATCAGCAGTTTGAGTGCTACGTTTGCAGAAATTTTCTTGGAAATAATCCAAAGCAATCTTCCTGAAGGAGTCAAACTGTCAGTGAGGGAGGTAGGTGTCAGTTTGAGAAGAAACTCCCCTGGTGACCCACCTGTGCTGAAAATAGGGATAAGAAAATCTAAACTGGCTGGCTTTAGAAACAGCAAAGACATGGACAATTAAGCCCAGATAATAATCAGGAAAGATGTGCAGGTTACTTTACCATAATCATTATTCTGGCTCTTCCAGTGTATCAGGGATGATGCTTTACAGACCATAGAAGCTGAACTCCATCACAGCATCCTGATGTTAGGGGTGAGCCCATTACACCCCAAAATTCCCTTCTTCGGGCAGTTGTGTAGCAGAAAGTACATGATTTAAGATCACATACAGTGTAATTAATCAGAACACATGTAGGGTAATGTGTATTCTAGAGAGAAGCTTCCTAGATCTTCAAGGCTTGACTGTAACTTGACTGAATATATTCAGTAAAGAATACCAAATATCAGAAGGAAGTTTGGCATGGAAAACTTGAAGTATGTTAGAAACCTTAGCCTACTGAGTATTTGGGTCCAGTTGCCAAAATGATCCTTGTTATGACAAAGATACATCAGGTCATCTTAGACCGATACCTGTTATTTTCTATTGTAAATGGAGATTTTGGCATTCTATCTCTTTTTTTAAGTGCTTTTGTTGTGATACTTACAGCATTTTGACATTAGTTCTTTATATGTCTGTCTTCTCTCACCAGACTATAAGTTGATTTAAGGCAGGGAGGAAGTCGAATTCAACTTTGAATCCTTGGTACCTATTACAAGTCTAGTACGTGGTAGATATTCAGTAAAAGTTAGTTGAATCTAAATCATTCTTTCCAGAGCTTGCTGAGGATCCTTTTCGGATGCTGGGCATATCTGAGTAACTGAAAGCTCTGTAGTAATTCCCTTATTTTCTTTTTCTTCTCCTCAGCACACTGAAGAAGACTTCAAGGGAAGATTCAAAGCTCGGCCAGAACTGGAAGAACTGTTAGCCAGGTTGAACTAGCTCATTGCAGACCCTTTCATGTTGGCACTGGTTATACTGTGTGCTAAGGAGAAGAGCTTCCTGGGTGGCCAAAGTTAAGTGGGACACCCTGACCCTCAATATCATTAGTACCCATCTCTTCCACTAGGAATGCCTCCTCTCTGTGGAGGAGTGCTTGCTAATTGTCAACACTTTCTTTTCAGCTAACCCTAGGTATCCTCCATCTAATAAAAATCTCCTGATGATGCAAGTGTGTGTATGTGAGAAGTCAGTCCATCCTGTGGAGTATCTTTAACTAAGAGATTCGATTTTTTTGTTTGTTTGTTTTCTGGTGCTTTAGCACACAAGCATGTTCTCCTTCAGTATTTCTCCACTTAGAGTGAACTCATCCTTTAAATCAGTCTGGCATGGAGTCCCTTTAGTGAAGCTGATGATCATAACATAAGTGAATTCTCTGTGGCTAGAAAGCATAGGGAGGGAGAGTTTGGCTTTGTATATAGAAGAACTCTCCAGATAGGATCAGGGTCTGTCCATAAGTGAAAAAAAATTCCCTTGTGGGATAGTGAGTGACTTGTCATAAGTATGCAGGTAGATGTTATAACTGCAGATGAGGGTTGCCTGGAATGACTTTAAGCAAAGAATTAAAGGTTGATCTTGGACAGGGGTCAGAAAACTACAACTTGTGAGTCAAATCCCACCAACTGCCTATTTGCTTTTTAAAAGTAATTTATTGAGGCAAAATTCATGTCACAAAATTAACCATTTTAAGGTGAACAATACAGTGGTATTTAATGCATTTAGAGTGTCATGCAACCTCTATTTAGTTCCAAAACCCTATTGCCTGTTTTTATAGATAAAGGTTTATTGGAACAGAGTCTTGCTAAGTCATTTACACATTGTCTGTGGCTGCTTTTATGCTACAGAGTTGAGTAATTGTGACAGAGACTGTAAAGCTAAAACATTTATTATGTGACCCTTTATAAAAATAGTTTGTCAAATCCTGATCTAAATCAATGGTTCTCAAACTTAAGCATGCATCAGGATCATCTGGAGGTCTTTTTAAAAGACAAATTACTAAACTCCACCCCTGGATTTTCTGATTTAGTAGCTCTTGAGTACGTGCTGCTGGTCCAGAGTTACCTCTTTAAGAACCACTGGTCTAAGTGACTGCTAATGTTTTTCCTACTCTGAGCATTAGTCCGTTCATACTTTTGTATATAATAGCTATCATTTATTGAGCTGGACTCTGCTAGGAACTATATTAGCTCTAATCCTCAAACCAGTTTTTTAGGGAGTATATAGTGTGCACGTGGATAGATATCCGTGTGTGTGAAAATGTGAGTATCTGAGTGTGTGAGTTTATCTCACTCACATTTATTGAGCCCTAATTATGCTATATACTTTATGTGGACTATCCTTGAGTTTGATGGTATTATCTCAGTTTTACAGATGGAGAAACAGGTTTGGAGAGATGAAGTGACTTCCTAGGGTCACATAGCCAATAAGTGGCAAAACTCTCCCTGCTGTTCTCCACTACTTCTTTGGGATGCCCCTAAATAGAGGTCTGTGGGAGCTCAGAGCATTCTTAGCATTGTATGTACTTTCGTGAAACTCATCAGTTTGGTTTCTTTGCCTTGGTTTCCAAAGGCAGTAAGAGGAAACTCAGATTTCTTCTCAAGGTATAACACTTAGGGAGGGCTGTCAAGGTAGCAGGTGCCCTTAATTAAAATGCTGCTCTGAATTCAAATTGAAGGCTCAGCAGGCCAGGACTTCCAAGTGAACCCCCACTGGAAGTGTGGGCAGAATTTGCGAGGTGAGGACTGATATTTTGGTTGCAGAATTACTCACTGCTGGGTGTCCGTTAGGGAAGATGAAAGAGCAGCAGTTAACAGATGAGTGTAAAGCTGGGGCATGTGTAGTGACTTGAACATAAAAAGGTGAATAAACATATATATTCTCTCTCTCTCTCTCTCTCTCTCTCTCTCTCTCTCTCTCTCTCCCTCTCTCTCCCTCCCTCCCTCCCTCCCCCTCTCCCTCTCTCCCTCTCTCCCTCTCTCCCTCCCCCTCTCCCGCTCTTTCTCGCTTCCATATCACATGGGCAATAGGCAATGTGACATCGACTCCATTTAGGAACCTGGAATACGGCAGTGTATTCTAGTTGCCCACCTTTCCTTGTTACCAATTTGTGAAAGCAAGATACAGGGTTTCATAAATTGACAAAATGTTAGAGCTGGAGGAAATTGGGACCCAGCTAGCCTAACCCTCTCTTTTAGCAACTGCATGTTAGGGGCCCAGGAAGGGCAGTGCTTTACTCAAGGTCACAGTGCGCCTCACTGGCAGAGCTGAGAGCATGATCCAGATCTTTTGATTCCCAGTCCATCCCTTTCCATTACATCACTGAGGGATGAGTCAGGTTTATCTCTTAAACAGGAGGCAACTGGGTTCTGTCACTTTGGAGCTCTTGTGTCACTGGCCTAGTTGATGATATATCCTCTCACCAGTCAAAGGACTTTTGTTGCTCATGATTAGTCTGCCCTGAAACAAATAGAAATTGTTCATAATGCCTTATCCTGGTAAGAGAGACAGAGATAATCTGATTGCTGGTACCTCAGAGTTACAAAATAATTGTAAGCTTCATTTGACTCTGCAGGGAAATGAACTTCTCTAGGATAATGTGGCAGTGAAATCAAATGGAATGCATCTCCTGGCTCTAGGTTGAAAATACCTCCCCCTCCCTCCCTGAGACAACTTATTATAAAGAAAAGAGGCAGACAAACCTGAGCTATTCCTAATTTCTACATTTTACGAATTCTGAGACTTCAGGTGAGTTATTTTAACTTCATTAAACCTCAATTTTCTAATCTGTAAAATGGGGATAATTTCTTTTTAGGCACTTAGATTATGTGTATAATGGACTGGCACGTGCTCAGTAAATGTTAGGTTACCTTCCTATTGAAACTTCTTTGGTATACTTTTTAAAAAGATTATTTTCTCATTGAGGTATAATTTATATATCGTGAAACACACAGATCTTAAGTGGATGTTTGATCAGTTTTGAAAAATGCAGTCACCTATAAAACCTACACTTCTGTTAAGATAAAGAACATTTCCATCTCCCTGAAAGGTCCCTTACATTCTTTCATAGTCATTCTTCCCAGACACAACCACTCATCTCACTCCTATTGCCACAGATTAGTTTTGCCTATCTAGTACAATATATAAATATCAGAGTATGTACTCTTCTGTGTCTGACTTGATTCACTTACTCTGATGTTTTATCCATGTTGTTGCATATATCCATAGTTCATTCCTTCAGCATACTTTTAGTTTTGAACCCAATAAAGGTTAAACTGTGTCTAGTACTGCTGCAAAAACATGAAGGCTAGACAGGAGAGAAGAAAGGGAAGATTAATGGATTAGAAGTCAGAGTACCTGGATTCTAGTTTTGGCTCTATCAATACATAACCTTTGAGATAATCTGTTTTGCTCTTCATTTTACAGATGAGTTAACTGGCCCAGGAGGGAAAGAGACTTGGCCAAGGTCACAGGGATAGCTCCAAGTCACTCGATTGCTGGTATTGTACACATTACTGAGATTTTTAGAAATGGATTTTTATGTAGATCAGTAACTTTCAAGAGGGACTGAATGCCCAAGTTAAATGGACAGTTTTCCTAGTGGAGGCCAGTGGATTCCTCAGCTTCACGTGTGAGCCCCATTCCTCTGGCTGAGGTAGCTTGGTCCTCCACCATCAAGCCTAAAAATTGCCAGCTGTGGATTCTGAAAGGGTATGTTCTAGTTGTAGAGAAAAAAAAATGGAATCTGGATGATTTGACCACTCAGATACTGTAGTAATGTTCAGAGACCCTGGTCCTGTCTGTAGGATATAAAGTGTACTTAGGCAAGGAAAGCTCTCTGAGCATGCATTGGGCATGTCTGCAACTGGACCTGCTGGCAAGGCACTACAGACAGAAGCAGCCAGTGTACCCCATGCTTGTTTAATCTGTACTTTGATCTCTTTGTGCTGTTTTTGTCTTCAAATGTCTGATTTCCCTGGAGAATCTGAAATGATTCACTTAGCTCTTATACCCACCCTGGAATAACTCATTCTCAGGCATTTCAGGTTGAGGGAATCAGCTCCACATTTAGACAGAATAGCCAGGCTCTGAAAGATGTTCAGGCTCTGAAGAAAGAAAGTCTTCTTCAGAAGATAGCTTAGAGAAGGAGAGAACCCTTCCCACTTCCTCTGCCTGCCTTAGGTCCCTGCTGGGGCAGAGCAGGGAGTCCTAGCATTCCATACAGTGGGCAAGTATAAAGTTTCAACCTGGACCCCCTCCAGTTCTCCTTGGATTTCTAAAGTCAGCAGCCCAGGACTTTGGCAATTTTACCTGAGGGAGGAAGAGTGGGAGGAGTATCTTATTACTCATTTAGTAAAACACATTACAGTGCACCTTTGTACTGAGCACAGGCCACGTCCCCAGCCAAGGACCTTGCAGGGAAGAGCCAAATCATGAGTCTGCCTGAGGCCTAGCCAAGGGTGGCACCCAGCCAACAGGTCTCTCCACTCATCCCTGGCACTAAGCTTCTCTGCAGAGGTAGGTGTGGATTGTATAGGAACAGGCATGGACCCCCCTAAACTCCAGCTCCATGGCTGTGGGCTGCATAGCTGAGAGATTAAAAAACATACTAATCGAGAACACTGTGGGCAAGTTGTGCTGGTTAATTTCCTTTTTATAAAGCACTAAAAAAAGGTAAAGTAATATTTACACAGTAAGTAGGGTCACTTAGTGTGTGTTAAGCACCATAATAGGCACTGGATGCTTGTGAGAGAGCAAAGAGCAAAGAATAGCACAGGCTTTGGAACAAGACACCCTTGGAGTCTAATCCTCAGTCTGACCTTTACTTCCTCCTCTATAAAGGGCAGTTAGTTGAGTGTTAGGAGGACCAGAAGATAATGTAGCTCAGGACAGTGACTAGCACACAATAATAATGGTGATATAGCTAACATCCAGTGAATGCTTACTATGTGCCAGACACTGTTGCCAAACTCTTTACCAGTACTCATTCTTTCAAGAACCCTATGAGGAAGATCTACATTAATTAGGTTTTTTTTCAATTATTTTTTTTGAGGTACTGGGGATCAAATTCAGGACCTTGTGCATTCTAAGCACATGCTCTACCACTGAGCTATACCCTCCCCACTATATGCATTAGTTTTGATGCCTGTGAGAAAGGTATTATAACTACATTTTTAAAGAAGAAAAAACAGATCCTGAGATGTTAAGTAATTTGCCCAAAATCACACAGCCAGTAAGTGGCATAGTGGGATCTGAAAGTAGCATGTCATAGGGATTGAGACCACAGGTGCTGGAACCAGACACCCTGGGTTAAATGCTCCATACATGTGTTATAATAGATCAGTAAATGCTAACAAATTTTATTTCCAGATATTTATGTATTATCTTTCATTTAATTCTCTTAGTATGCCTATTAAATAGGAATTATCCCCCTTTATTTGAGGAAACAGGCCTGAGTGGCAATAGAGGTCTCCTTGCCCAAACATTCTGTGACCTCCCCACAGTGTTAGCTCCCTGTTAGACTGGAGCCCTCCCAAACCTGTTCCCTACGCTTAGCTAGTTTGAAAGCCATTCCTCTTGCTGAGGAGGTCCTTATACCCTTCCCCTCTGCTAGAATCCCCTGTCCTACATCTATGGCCTATTATTTCTACTTTAATTACACAAATTAATACATAGATACATTTCTGTTGTAACAGATTTGAATATATAAGCAAATATAGTCCTTATGGATGGAACTTTACATTGTGACCATTTATTCACTATTATAAACAGTGCTGCAATGAATCTAATAGCATATACATCTTGTAAAAAGATGTTTAAGAGGATTCCTAAAAGAGGAATTACTGTTTAAATATTTAAGATATTTATAGATGTCACCAAATTGCCCTGAAAAGCATTACTAATTTATGATCCCTTCAATATGTGAATATGTCTGTTTCCTTCCATCCCTACCAATACTGGTCATTAAAACACTTTTAATACACCCATTTATGATAAAAACTCTCACCAAAGTGGGTATAGAGGGAACATACGTCAACATAATAAAAGCTATATATGACAAACCTACAGCCAGCATAGTACTCAACAGTGAAAAACTCAAAAGTTTCCCACTAAAATCTGGGACAAGACAAGGCTGCCCACTATCACCACTCCTATTCAACATCGTCTTGGAAGTCCTAGCCACAGCAATCAGGCAAGAGAGAGAAATAAAAGGGATCCAAATTGGAATAGAAGAGGTAAAAGTGTCACTATACATAGATGACATGATACTATATATAGAAAACCCTAAAAGGTCCACACAAAAACTACTAGAAATAATCGAAGAATTCAGCAAGGTAGCAGGTTACAAGATTAACATTCAAAAATCAGTTGCATTTCTTTACACTAATGATGAATCAACAGAAAAAGAAAGTAAAGGAACAATCCCCTTTAAAATAGCACCCAAACTAATAAAATACCTAGGAGTTAACCTAACCAAGGAGGTGAAAAACTTATACACAGAATACTATAAAACACTGATTAAGGAAATTAAAGAAGACTTAAAAAAATGGAAAGATATCTCATGCTCCTGGATTGGAAGAATCAATATTGTTAAAATGGTCATACTGCCCAAGGCAATCTACAGATTTAATACAATCCCTATCAAATTACCCAGGACATATTTCACAGAACTAGAACAAATCGTTATAAAATTTAGATGGAACCACAAAAGACCTAGAATTGCCAAAGCATTACTGAAGAAGAAGAAAGAGGCTGGAGGAATAAGTCTCCCAGACTTAAGACAATACTACCGAGCTACAGTCATCAAGACAGCATGGTATTGGTACAAAAACAGACATATGGACCAATGGAACAGAATAGAGAGCCCAGAAATGAACCCACAAACTTTTGGTCAACTAATCTTCAACAAAGGAGGCACGAATATACAATGGAATAAAGACAGTCTCTTCAGCAAATGGTGTTGGGAAAACTGGACAGCAGCATGTAAATCAATGAAGCTAGAACACTCCCTTACACCATACACAAAAATAAACTCAAAATGGACCAAAGACTTAAACACAAGACAATATACAATAAACCTCCTAGAAGAAAATATAGGCAAAATATTGTCTCACATACGTCTCAAAAATGTTCTCCTAGGGCAGTCTACCCAAGCAATAGAAATAAAAGCAAGAATAAACAAATGGGACCTAATGAAACTTACAAGCTTCTGCACAGCAAAGGAAACCATAAGTAAAACAAACGACAACCTATGGAATGGGAGAAAATTTTTGCAAACGATGAAATCGACAAAGGCTTTATCTCCAGAATATATAAGCAGCTCATATGACTTAATAAGAAAAAAATAAACAACCCAATCCAAAAATGAGCAGAGGACCTAAACAAGCAATTCTCCAAGGAAGAAATACAAATGATCAATAGGCACATGAAAAAATGCTCAATATCACTAATTATCAGAGAAATGCAAATCAAAACTACAATGAGGTATCACCTCACACCAGCCAGAATGGCCATCATTCAAAAGTCCACAAATGACAAATGCTGGAGAAGCTGTGGAGAAAAGGGAACCCTCCAACACTGCTGGTGGGAATGTAGTTTGGTGCAGCCACTGTGGAAAACAGTATAGAGATTCCTCAAAAGACTAGGAATAGACTTACCATATGACCTAGGAATCCCGCTCCTGGGCATATATCCAGAAGGAACCCTATTTCAAAAAGACACCTGCACCCCAATGTTCATAGCAGCACTATTTACAATAGCCAAGACATGGAAACAGCCTAAATGTCCATCAACAGATGACCGGATAAAGAAGATGTGGTATATTTATACAATGGAATACTATTCAGCCATAAAAGCCAACAACATAATGCCATTTGCAGCAACATGGATGTTCCTGGAGAATGTCATTCTAACTGAAGTAAGCCAGAGAGAGAAAGTAAAACACCATATGAGATCACTCATATGCAGAATCTAAATTAAAAAAAACATAAATACAAAACAGAAACAGACTCATAGACATAGAATACAGACTTGTGGTTGCAAGGGGGATGGGGGGTGTGAAGGGACAGACTGGGATTTCAAAATGTAGAATAGATAAACAAGATTATACTGTATAGCACAGGAAATATATATAGGATCTTATGGTGGCTGACAGTGAAAGAGAATGTGACAATGAATGTATGTATGTTCATATATAGCCTAAAAATTGTGCTCTACACTGGAACTTGACACAACATTGTAAAATGACTATAACTCAAAAAAAACAATGTTTAAAAAAATGGAAGAAAAAAATACTTAATTTTTGTCAATAGAATCATCTAACAGTACTTTGTTTTTAAGACATGCATTTCTCTGATTATCAGTTATGTAGAATATATTTACATTTTCCTATGTTTTGTGGGTATACTTAACTTTGTTTACTTGTCAGTTGGACTACTGCTTTTCTTTACTGATTTCTAGGTACTTTTTATTTGTTGCAGATGGTAATCCTTTCTGCTATATATGTTACAAATAGGTAATATCTACTTCATTTTTAATGGTGTCAACTCAACTCCATTCTCTTCTTTGAGATTCTTGCTGACAGCTGCAGTCCACACTGCTCCCTCTGATGACACACGACACTGAGCACACATGGCCCAACAGAGATTCATCTCTTTCTATACACCCAGTCATCCCCTTCTGCTTCAAGGCTGAAACTGGACTTTATTATTCTTTGGACTGGTATTCCTCATATTTTCTCCCCTCTTTTCTCTTTCTCCCCTCTCCAAATACCAACACAAAGGCTCAAAGTAGTTTTAGGGCTACTGTATTTCTGATTTGTGATAACACACACACACACACACACACACACACTCAAGAAATGTTGCTGCTATTGATGAGAGCATATGCCCCTTTGCACTCCAGCTCTGTAGCAGGGGTCACTCTCCCAGCTCCCTTCCAACTCCCAAATGCTTTACAGGGCTAGACAGAAAGTAACAGAATGGGTAATGCAGCTCCATGGAAGAAAAATGAAAAGCAGTGGCGAACTGTTGTGAACTGGAGAACACAACCACCTAAAAGAAAAATCATTATTCAGCTTCAGAAAATTGTCACGTAGGACTCTAAGCTCCACGTTGACAGCCTCACATTGTTCAAAAGCTGAAAATCTGTATGTTATGTTAATGTACTTTTTAAAACATCAAGCTAACATTGTGTTTGCTGGGTTGGGAGTGTGCTGAGTTAAGACTCTGCATTTTCTAATTCAACAGAGTCTGGCATATGAGAGGTACTCAGTGTTTGTTTCCCATTTGCTTTTCCTTCCATTAGATTGACTGAAATATCCAGAACAAATGATGAGATAAAGTCATTTATATTATTGTTAGGATTAGTTGTTCTAGTGTTGTTTTGTTTCTCTCTCAAACCAGACTAAGCAACATGAAGGCAGAGATCATATTTTCATCACATCAGTTTCCAACACGGTGCCTGGCACATGAGAAGGTCTCTGAAAACCCTGATATTTTTGAACCAGTGACTTAATAAATGAAGAAATGATTAGGTAACAAATTTACCTTTAGATTGTGAATTTACTTTAAAATTAAATGTCCATGTAATCAGCTCAGGGCTAGACACACTGACCCAGGACACAGGGTAGGAGAGCATCCCTTAACTCCATTCTTGTTTTACATGGCAAATACTGGTCAGTATTTAATATTGGTGGCACAAGATGGATGAGGATGTGTGGGATCTCAACATGAAAATATGACAGCTTTTTATGGCAGAAATGTCCAAACCCATGGCTGCCTGGCTTTCAACCCCAGGCCCAAGACTATCCCCAAGTCTTACACTTCTTGGCCCACACTTCCACTGTTTAGGATTTCTTCCTCCCATGATCTCTCTGGGTGCTAGTTTCTGCAGGGCCATCCTCTGGGGATAGGTGGTTTGGGATTTCAGCTGTGGGCACTGCTTTGCTCTTTCCTCCTCTGCAGCTCCTCCCTTCGCCTTGCCTGCTGTTCACTCATGCAATCCCTGAAGGCCTGCACCTGTGGCTGGCACTGTCGCCAGTCCTGATGCTGGGCCATGCACTCCTGCACTGCATAGTGGGAAGCAGCACAGCCAGAGCGGGAGATCAGCTGATCCAGTGGGTCTTCTTCCTCATCCTCCTTCTTCATCGGTCGGGACCAGGTATGGCCTTGCGCTGACATCTTTGGGAGTCTCTAGAACATCAATGGAGGGAAGGTTAGAGTAGGGACATGATTATGTATGATGCTGTTCCTCTGTTGTAAGTAACACTGACCACTGCATTGTTATAGCCTATTTATACATATGTCTCCTCTTGGAGATTGTAAGCTATTTGAGGAGAGATACTGGGTCTGATTTACCTTGGCACTCCCTGGCAGAGAGCAGGCACTGCAAAATGGTTTGAACTGAACAGAATGAGATAAAGTACATGAGAATGCTTAGCACAGCACTAATAAGCTCGAAATGATTCTAATAATAGAATTGAATTAGCTATCTTCTTCCATCCAATTGGCTTTATTCTACGGCTGGATTAGAACAAAGTTTAACACTTGAGAGAGTACCCAAGTATGGGTAGGGTTTGACATATGGGAGGAATGGAGAGAGCTGTGTGGCTGTAACATGGAGCATACAGGGTCCAGGGCAAGAAATGAGTCTGTGAGGTGAGTGAGTGTACTTAATATAAGGTGTATTCGCCCAGACTGTCTTCCCACAATAATCTGCTTCAGAATACCCAGCACAAGGTAGCATACAGAAAGGTTTGAAGAGAAATGACCTCAGGTTTTGTACAAATTTCACCATGACAGGCTGTAAATGAGCTAGGACTCTTTAATGCCTTTCCTGAGTCTCTGATTCATTCAAGAAATGATCACTGAGGAGCTATCACATACCCCGCATTATGCTAAAGTTAAGGATACAGGAGTGAGCAAGACAGACACAGTGCCTGCCTTCATAGAGTTTACAATCTAGACAAGTAAATAGGCTATTTACTTGTGTACAGTATGTACAGACAGCTAAGACTGGGAACACAGTAGGGGAATACCTAATCCAGACAAGGGCAGGAATAGGCAGGGAAGGCTTCCTGGAGAAAGTGATTTCTAAACTGAGACTTGAAGGATGAATGAATAAGAGTTAGCCAAAGATATAAAGAATATTCCTGGTCAATGGATGAGCAGGGTGAGGGTCTGAGACAGAATGTGACAGAAGGGGAATTGCAAGTTCTACATGACTGGAGAATAGAGTATGAGAACGGGAAAATTAATGAAATTGGTTAAATGAAAAAGTATCTGATCATAGCAACGCCTTGGTAATCATGTTAAGGCGTCCAGAAGGCAATGCCGAAGTCACGAGAAGGATTTAAGGACTCTATACCTATACAAAACTCTCTGCTTTGGAGGCAGTATAACCTAAGAGAGGAGGGGGAAAATGAGCTTTGAAAACAGACTTGAATTGGAAACTTAGCTTTGTTACCGACTCTTTGAGTGACTTTGGGTAAACCACTTCAAAATCTCTCTTGAAAAACAGATAATATCTACCTCACAATACTGCTGACGACTAAATGAGATAACGTACGTTAAGGAGCCTGGCACGTCCAAAGAGTTCAATGAATGATAGCTCCCGTACGTGTTTCCTCTTCCTAAATACAGTGAGCTCTTTTAAGGCAAGGGGCAAACCCCTTAGAACAAGTACGGTGGGAAAAACAGTGCCTTGGATCCTAAGCCAAGAAATCTGGGTTCGAATACCAGCACCTCGCCTTACTATGAACATGCCTTAGCGTGCAATCTTTTCTAAGGTAATATTTAACTCGCAGAGTTCCTGTAAGGATTAATATAATAATGAATGACACGTGCATGGGCTACAACAGAAATAAAGTAAATGCTACTGTACTTTTTCCCACCATTACCCAGCTTCAGCCTCCCCTGGAGTAAAGAGAGATAGACCCTTGCACAGAGATCAGGGCAAGCCAGATGGTCGGCAGCTGGTTGTGGAGGCTGGTCTGGACTAAGAAGGCATGGAAAGGATGGGAAAGCAGAGAAATCCAGGTGGCTAAGTCACCCAACGCTCCTCTCCCACCTTCAGAAGAGGACGCGTGCACGCGCGCCCCCACGCGGCCACCGGGCACACCCCCGTTGTGCCTGCTGCGCTACACCGCGCATGCACACGGCACACAGTGCTCACCGATCAGGCTGACAAGACTCGAAGGACGCGCGCTCCTGCACAGCGGCGTCGGTTTTACAGGCAGCTGGAACTCTTCCGACCCTTCTGTCAGGAACCAGCCTCCTGTGGGGAGCGCGCGCGCGCAAATGGATGGGGTGGAGAAGAGGACCTATCGCGCATTTTCATTGGTGGTCTGTCGGTATAGATCCCGCCCTTCGTTCTCGACGCAGCTCCTTCGGAGGACCCACTTCCGGGAAAGAGCGGAAGAGGCGGTCTGGTGGAGGCGGGGTCAAGATGGCGGCGCCTTTGAGGATTCAGAGCGACTGGGCCCAAGCCCTCAGGTGAATTCAGGTCCAGAACCGGGACGGAGGAGGCGGGTAGCAGATGTTGCCTTTACGTTAAGGAAAGCCATGCTCGATCCAGGATATCCATATGGATTACCTCATCAATTGTTGAGGGAACCCTGGGTCTAGAAAAAGAAGTCTCAAACGCCCATAGCCATTGTTTTTCAGCCTCAGAAGAGCTATGCTGAGGGCAAAAAAACACATACGCGTCGTGTGATTCCAGAGGCAGAATAGGATCAGTCAGTTGGAGAAAGACTGGAAAATTGGGAGGCAGGAAGTCTCTTGGCCAAGTAGTCATGGTCATTTAGCAAATATTGGTCCTCAGCTATTTATAAAAGTCCCGGTACTTGCCACCACCGCATTGTCATTGTGCGATGGAATCTTTGTATCTTCCTCGGCCCCTAGTGGTGTATTAGTCATATTGTACAATTCTGTTAAGGAAACAGCGTAACGCCTACCATGTCGAGATTGACCTAGATAGATACTCCGTGGAGTTCAAATGTGCACTTTAAATTTAAGGGGTGGTTCCTGCCCTCAAGAAATTAACAGCTTAATTAGGGATGCACAGCAAACCATTCACTCATTTAACATATATTTATTGATCATATACTGTGCAACTTATGCTAGGCACCAGAATGAGTACAGCAGTGCTGTGAATGGCAACCATTATTACTCATAAGTTTTTCAAATTAAAACAGTGGTGAAGATGAATAAAGCATAGTCTCCTGCATTTAAGAAACTTACACTTTACTAAGTGGGCTAAAATAAAATACACATTACTTACTACAACACAAAATGTGTAATAGGAAGAACACTGACATTTATTGAGGGCTACCAAGGGCCTCTGAGAGAACACAAGTCCAGAATCAGGAAATAACTTGCCCAAGATTGTGCAGCTAGTAAGTATTTCATCAAATATATGGTGGAATATTTGAGATTCATTTAACCGACAGATCTATGCATTAAACACTTAATCCACAAAACTTTCTTCAACAAATAAAATTTGTCTATGCCTGGATGAGATTTTAGACTAGATCATTTCTAAGTGCTAGTGGCCAAATTAGGATCCTTTTTGACATTGAGTGAGCCTAATTAGGTTTTTGTCTCTTCATAGGAAGGATGAAGGGGAGGCCTGGCTGAGCTGTCACCCCCCAGGTAATGTCCTTAAATCTATATGCTTTCCCTTTAGAAAAAGAGAATTTACTACTAAAAGAGAGCTTCCTGCTTTCTCCTGGCCCAGACTGCTTATACAGTGCTCATAGTCTTCAAATGTTCTTAACTAGTCTGTGCTGTTCTGACATCACTCCAACTTCTCCATTCTAGGGGAAAGTCTTCAGATTAGTTTTCCATTGGAAGCCACAAACTTATCTGTGGAGACATTGCTGGTGCATCTTTATCAGTCTCTTAGCCATTCATTATTGTATCCTAAGCAGTTCTGTAGCTTCAGTTGTGATTGTCCTGCAGTTCTAGATCTGCAGTTCTAGTTCTGACCTCTCTTCAATTTCAAGCAGAGATTAAATAGCTGTCTGCTAAATGTTTCTGCTTAAAGTTCTCACTGTTATCTTGGGTTTATCAAATCCAAAACCTGAAGCCAAGCACTTCTGTTGTCAAATGGGTTCTCTTTCTTGATTTTCTCATTTCTTAAGTTACCACCGTTCTAGGTATCAGAGTAAAAAGCCTAGTCACTTCACCCTGCCATATATTGTTAGTTCTCAAGTCTTATAAGTGTTTCCTTTGGATGACATTCATGTGTTATTCCAGTTCATTCGTTTGCAGTTAGTGTGGTAACATGTGGTAACTTCTAAATTTGTGAGAAAATTTTGTTTTAGTGGTTATTTTTTCATTTTGGAGATACTTTATGTTTTTATATAATAATATATTCTATTTCTATGAGAAATAGAGTTTTAAATAGAGTTTTCTTTTGAGGAAATTGGTGCTGCACAGGAGAAGGATGGTAGCTAGAAGGTCTCAAAAATCAAAGGTTTTTAAACTTACAGTTACCAAGGGGGAAAGGAGGTGTGAAGGGATAAATTGGGAGTTGGAGATTTGCAGATACTAACTACTATATATAAAATAGATAAACAAGTTTCTACGATATAGCACAGGGAACTATAGTCAATATCTTGTAATAACTTATAATGAAAAAATATGAAAAAGAATTTATGTATGTATATGTATGACTGAAACATTGTGCTGTACACCAGAAATTGACACAACATTGTAAACTGACTATACTTCAACTAAAAAATAAAGTTAAAAGAATCAAGGGTTTTTATTTTATTTTTAAACATGGGTACTAATGGAAAGCAATTAAGATATAAGATGTAGGTAAAGGAAAAAAGAACTAACTGAAAAATCAGTGCCTTGGAGGAGAGACTTAAGTCTGAAAGGCTAAGATGAAAGAAGATGAGCTTAAGTGTAGATGTAGATATGGAAATTTGAGACTATCTTATATCCTCAATTTTCTTCATGATGTTGGAAGTAGGGTCAGCTCTTAAGGAAGAGTTTTTTTTTCCCTGAAATAACAGTTTATTAAAATAAAATGTGTGCTAATGTGCTAGATGCTTTACATACATTATTTCTGTTTCTCACAACTGTATCAGTTTACCTACCTGTTAGGATTCTAATTTTTTTTAGATAATAACTTTACTGAGATATAATTCCCATACCATAAGGTTCACCTTTTTAAAGTGTACAATTCAGTGGATTTTAGTATATTCACAGAGTTGTGTGTCTATCACCACTATCTAATTCCAAACATTTTAAAAGAAACCCTGTACTCTTTAGCAGTCACTCCCCATTCCACCCTCCTCCCAGCCCCTAGCAGTCACTAACTGACTTTCTGTCTCTATAGATTTGTCTCTTCTGGATGTTTCACATAAATGGAATTGTAATATGTGGCCTTTTGTGTCTTTGATTTAGCATAATTTCAAGGTTTATCCATTTTGTAGCATTCATTTATTTTTGTGGCCAAGTAATATTCTATTGTAAGGATATACCCCATTTTTTGCTTTTTCATCAGTAGATGGACACTTAAATTGTGAAGGTAAAGCCGGGCTGGGCTAACAAGGTGACTCAAGTCTAAGAATGTGAAGGAAAAGCTGGGCTGGTCTAACAAGATAGCTCACAAATCTAAGTATCGGAATACTGATCTGAGTTCTGCTGGACTAACTGGTAAATCTAAGTTAATTAGTGTTGGTTTGCTGTTCATGTTTTTTTGCTAGCCAGCTGGGTTTTCAAAGATACATATCTGGCTTTGGAATGTTGGTTTGCTGCCTCCCTGCCTCTACTTTTGTGATAATGATGCTGCTAAAGCTGTTCCATGCCTATTGGCTGAATACCCTAAGCTTGTACTTTACTCTATAAAACCTCATGTGCACGTCTTGGAGGTGCTCAGAGCTTCGGAGCAGAAGCCCCTCTGAGCCCGCCGGTGTAATACATCTGAGTACTCCAACCCTCCGAGTGGTGCTTGTTTCTTGGCTGGTCTGTCATTTCCGTAACAAAGTCATTTCCACTTTTTGGCTGTTATGAAAGAAGTTTTGATGGCAGGATAGGTGTCATGAGAACTGGCTGCTCTGGGGAATAAAAGGGGCAAAAGGACTGCAAAGCTGCAGAGTTTGAAGCTCTGTAGGAAATTGTAATGGTGCCAGTCTGCACAGTTGTGTCATTTTCTGTAGTAGCACTCAGCAGCCTATGCTTAGAAATGTAGAACATGACTGACTGGATTAATTCTACTTTTGTTACATAGACAAAAAACCAAGATTGAGGTCATTTCAGTGACTTTACAATTGTAGAGTGCTCACTGAGGGTACTAACAGGAGATTGGCTGAAATGATGTACCATAAAGGCCAGACTTCACAGGATGGTTAGGGAAGCCAGGAGAGAATCATGGAGTGGGACAAAAAGCAGAGTTCCCTCAGTCCTGTTTTTGTGGCATCTTTCTGAACTAGCATTTCATGCCACTTCCCTGCTGAAGCTTCTTTACTGTATCTTCTCTAGGCCAAACTTCTACCCTCGATTGTGAGTTGCTTAATTAATATCTTTCAACTACCTTTTCCATGACTGTTGTCACTGAACTAGTATATTAATTGATCCCTCCTTCCCTCTTGTTCTTTGTGTCTTTTATTCTTGATACGCCCCATCCCTGACTTGCAGTTTCCTTTCTCTTCTGCCTAGCTTTCTTTCAAGGTCCTACTTAAGTCCCACCCTCTCTAAGAAGGTCTCCCACTCTGTGTGAATCCATGATGGTTTTTACTTCCCTTTTACTCTTAGAATCTCTGTTTGGTGCAGCAGGTATTTACTGAATAATTTGTAGCACCTTGCTAGTTTGTGAGCTCAAGGACTTCACAGTCTCATAGGGAAGCTGGAAATGTAAACGACATGTTATGGGCTGTTACAAAAGTGTATATAGGAGGCTCAGAAGAAGAAAAGAACATTTTTAACTCCATTCTGCCATCTGCATATGATTATGTGTAGGATAATATTTTATTTCGTCCATATCACTGCAAAAGCAATGTCCTACTTAAGCAAATTTTCCAGATTACTGAAGTTTAATTCTTTATTGTATATTATGTGTATATACTGTGGATAAATGCATATATTTATGTTGGTCTTCACCTTTCATCCTGGAAGAATTTTATTTCACAGCCAGTAAATGAGGTTGAGATCACTCTAGTAGCTTTCTCTACAAACACTATATTACATCTCAAAATCTTTGTTCATAACTTTTAGCCCTTGAGTGTATTCCCTCCAAATTAGATTCACTTCACCTCACTTTTAACACAAGTACTTGCTTCTCTGTCATGAGCCAGTTTCCTCTCATCTATACAGGTGCCTGAATTGGGTGTTCAAGAAGAAAAATGTTAAATTCTCTTTTTTTGATAAATGCTTCTTTTGTGCTATATAGGTAAACCAACTTTGTATGGCAGCCTAACTTGTCAAGGAATTGGCCTTGATGGCATCCCAGAGGTTACAGCTTCAGAAGGATTTATTGTGAATGAAATAAACAAGGTGGGTTTTTATGTCTTCTAGATGGCACCATGTGCAAAACTATAGTAGTACTTAAATATCTGCTTTAAATATTTATACTTTTATCTACATATCAGTATCAGCTCCACTTCATTTGTACAATAATCATAGTTTTTTTTTTTACTGCCTTTGAATGTCAAAAGTTTTCTTTTTCTTTGGTACTTAACATTTGTTTTTAGATGCAAACTTTCTCTTGCTTCCCTTATATCAGTGCTGTCCAATAGATAAATAATGTGAGCCCTGTATGTAATTTTAAATTTTCTAGTAGTCACATTAAAAAGGTAAAAATAAACAGGTGAAATTAATTTTAATAATGTATTTTATTTAACCCAATATATCTAAAATATTATTTCAACCTGGAATTAATATGATAAATTATTAGAGATGGTTTACATTCCTTTTTTCTTATTAAGTCTTTGAGATTCTTTGTATATTTTACCCTTAGAACACATCTCAATTCAGACTCTGATTTTTTATTGGGAATACTTGATATGTATTTAGGTTTTTAAAAATTTACAGTTAAAAACATAGATCCACATACCTAAGTAGTTCCAAACATACTTAAAAGTTTTCTGATAACTGAATGAAGTATCAGTTTTAAAATTAAACTTTAAATAAAATTAGAAATTCAGGTCCTCATTTGCTTTGGTCACATTTCAAGCTTTATGTGGCTAGTATCTACCATGTTGTACAGCATAGCATTATAATGTGTCTGGCAACACCTTGGTGGAGACCTACATTCGTAGTACTTAATAGTTTTTTTCATTGGTCTTTGAGGTGAGTAGATGGCCAAACTAAGTGTTGTGAAGCCCTCGAACTGACTTTCCTTCCACATTCTGATGGCTGCAGTCTGTATGCTATGGCAGTTCCCAAAGGATGAACCAGCCTTTTTGTTTTCTTTTTGTGTGTAGTTAAACTTTTTTGGTTATAAGATATTTCAGGTATACTGAAAAGAATAGAGAATATTTTATGTTTTACATAAGATTTTTAGCAAATGTTTATTCATTATACTCTATACAAAGTAATAGTTGACATGTTATAATATATTTTATATTTATTTTTCATAAATAGTACTATAGAAAGTGTCAGAAGATCTGAGTCCAAGTCTTTGTTACTCTGACACTTACTAGCAAGATGATTTTGGATAGATAACTTAGTAGTTCCCTGAGCCTCAGTTTCCTCATCTATAAAACAGAGATAATATTCTACCTTACAGGCTGAATAGTGGAGACTAAGAATGCATATGAAAGAAGCTGTAACGTATTTCAAAAGTGAATTGCTGTTTATCATAACAATCCTGTGGGATTGCCATTTTAGATTTCCATTTTGCAGATAAGCAAACACACTCAGAGAGGTTAATTAACCTCTGATGATCGAAGCTGATTAGACAGTATGTCAGAATTGAAACCCAGTTCTTTTGATTTCAAGTATAACACCACCTTGCAAGCCTACATTTTTCCAGGTGTTTCGCCAGTATCCATCCACAGCCTTGGTGCTGACTTCCTTTCTTCCCTTTGTACTCAGGCCCTGATACAATTTTTATCTCCTCCAACATCATTGCTAATTTCTGCTGTGTACCTGCTGGGTCAGACAGTAAGTGCTTATGGTTGAACATTCATTTGTTTCCTAACTGCCATGAGTCACCTTGCTATTTTATGTTGCTACATTGTTCTGTTAAACAGATCTGTCATTATGCTTAAAAACCTAACCCCGAAAGATAGAAAGTTTGACTTTGAATTTTTTCTTGGTGTGGAATACTCACACTTGCCCTTCCACACTGAATTTTGTCTGTTATATCTCCTGCAACTTTTCTTTAAAATATTTTCATTAACAGCATGATTCTCTACTGCTGACATTGGAAGGTAATTCGGCACTTATCTTCCTTCATAGTCTGTTTATGATATAAAGGTAGGTTTGCAGGATTAATAAGCAGGAGACCACTGATTCTTGAAATCTTTTACATAGTTAGCACCAAAGAAATGAAGTCTTCTGAGAGCAAATTCATTTCTTATAATGGCCCAAACACTAAGCTTTCAGAGCTCCTCACATCCTTGCTTGGTATGAATATTCAGTCAGAGAGTTTAGCTGATGCTTTAGTTTGGGGTACAGGAGACAATTCTAAATCCGGGTCAGCTCTCTTGCAGCTGTATGCACTTTGTCATGCGGTTAGAAGCAAAAACTCATTTAATGAAAGGCCTGCAGGCAGCCAGGCATAAATACACTGGCTAAGAAAGTACAGTTTGTATAGATAATCTAATTGTTTTTTTAAAGAAGTATAAAACCTGTAATAAGAGCATACTGATTTTTAGTAATGAGAATATTATAACTTTGAAACTGTTCTTTCTAATGAACTCTGAGGACTGTGCTTATACATAGTTTAGCCTTATAAAGAAGTTCAGAAAATCTTGATTATTGAAGATATTTTCATAGTCCAGCAGAATTTCCAGAAACTTTCAAGTACTATTGCAGAAGAGATAACAGGTTAGGGGCCATTTGGTGAGAGCAACTCCTCAGCTCTGTATAGGAGATACACACTCAGGGGATGGTGTTGGTATTCTGATTAGAGTAAGGGATTGTCATATTGCAAGAATCCTTGAGGAGGTGTTTACTAAGCCTTTTATACTTCTACACATGCTGCCTTGAAACACCAGCATATTTACCTTAAATGGTTACAAAGTCTGCCTTTAGCAAATCATGTCACTTGAATCTGTTATTTATTTATTTATTTATTTATTTATTTATTTATTTATTTATTTATTTATTTATTTATTTTGGTGTTTATTATTATGTCGCTTGAATCTGACATCTGGTTCTAGGTATAATTTAACACTATGTTACCAGTGTTATCTTCCTACATACAGTAGCTGAAAGAAGTGTAATAATGACTAGGCAAAACACATGGGGAATCGTAAGAAAGCTATATTATGATGACCAGTCTTAAAGTCCTAGGTGAGAATGGGCACCCCAAGCCTGGCCAAGCTTGTATGACTGTACCATAATTTACTTTACCTACTCTCTCACTCTGGTAACTATACATGTCAGTAGTCTAACATTTTTTCTGAAAGTTCTTATAGGCAGCAAGTTTATTTTTAGACTAGTCTTTTAGGCCCTAACCTGGGGACTGGTCCTGTTTCCTCAGATCTGTAGATCCTTTTCCTTGCCTCACTGCTAATTGAGAATACTGATAATAGATTTTCTTCTGAAAATTAATGTTCTTATGTTTGTCAGTTGTATCTTATTGTTGGCTTGTCTTCTATGGGAAGTATACTTAAGTATACTTCTATGGGTATACTTAAACATAAAAACGTAATGGCTCAGCGATACCAAATTACATTGCAGTTCTCTGCAGTAAAAGGACTGCTGATCTATAGGGGAGTGATAGTTTTGTGCATTGGGGAAGGAGGATTAGAGAGGGTACACTTAAAAGGTAAGTGTTTTCTCTCATCCTAATGTTTTCTTTAAGAAGTTTTAATTCCATTGGAGTAGATTTACTGATGGATATCATCTTTCCCTCTCCTTTTAGAAAAGCATTCATATTTCATGTCCAAAGGAAACTGCATCTTCGAAGTTTTTGGCACCATATACTACTTTTTCCAGAATTCATACAAAGAGTGTAAGTATTTTAATAAAATGAGGAGAAAATGTAATAGCATATTTGGGTTTTCATTTTATCTGCTTGTCTAGTGCTATAAACATATTAATGTGTTTTTCATTACTTTGCATTATAAGATAACACAGCTGATGAAATGTTGTATATATGGCAAAACTGATACTTGGGTCCACTTAGAATAAGTGTACAAATCCACTCACTGGTAATCTTAAAGGAATTTTATGAAATGTACTTATATATGTTTTAGCAGAGCTAGTTACTGGCTTTTGGATAATGATGATAGTAGTTGATGTTTGCATAATTTGCTGCTGCTCATATTTCTGTCCGTTTGCCTGCAGAACAGGGGCATTTTCTCAAAATTCCAAGTACAGCGTACTGAGGAATGATTTTCAGAGGTCTTTGTGATAAAGTTCTTTCTACTACCATAGGCTTTTTGGAAGCAGAAGTGAGAAATAGGTGAATAAACTGATTATATTAAATCCTTCTGCTTCTTATTGTGTGATATATTTTCAAAAGGAGCTGTTTTTTGCACTTATTGGAAAATAAATATACATTTAGTGATGGAAATTTAGGAAATATAAAAGAAAATGAAAATTACTCATATTTCCATAATTAAAGATAAATAACTGTTGTGAGCTTTTATTATATAACATCTATTAATAATAATCATAGTAATTTTGCCATTTGCAACAACATGGATGGACTTGGAAGGTATTAAGCTAAGTGAAATAAGTCAGAGAAAGGCAAATACTGTATGGTATCACTTATACGTGGAATGTGAAAAATAAAACGAACTAGTGAATATAACAAAAAGGAAACAGATTCACAGATATAGAGAATAAACTAATGGTTACCAGTGAGGAGAGGGAAGAGGAGATGGGAAACATTGGGCTAGGGGATTAAGAGTTACAAACTATTATGTATAAAATAAATAAGCAACAAAGATATATTATAAAACCCAGGGAATATAGCTAATATTTTATAACTATAAATGAAGTATAATCTTTAAAAATTGTGAACTGCTGTGTTGTACACCTGTAACTTAGATTGTACATTAACTACATCTCAATTTTGAAAAATCATAGTAGTAATAGCTAACATTTATTGATTGCCTGCTATGTGCCAGCACCATGCTAAGCTTTACATATCATTATTTCACTTAACCCTCCCAGTCTTTTTTTAAAAATATTTTCCTGTAATAGGTTTTTATAATACATGTTCTTTTATAACTTAGTTTTTATTTGTTAATAATACACTATGTACATTACTCTATGTTCACTTTATGTGTATTATTTTAAGAGTTGCATAGTATTCCACTGTATGGCTTTACTGTAATTTATTTTTCTAATCTTACATTACTAGACATTAATTTTCTCCAACTTAATGACTTCATATTTTGGTGATATACTTATAGCTAATCCTTTACTCCCCAAAATAAGAAGAAATTAGAATACATTTGTAAAAGTGGAGTTGCTGAGTCACAGGAAATGTAAATTATAAGGCTTTTGATATGTTCTGACTTCTACTTAACTAATTTATTGAGTCAACTGTTGCTCTGCATTTCCTCTGTAAACCATTCTGACCCATGCTCACAGCACATTTACAGCTTGTAAGCATTCTGAGGTCTGCATACTGATGCTGCCAGTTAAGTTGACTGCTTACCAAGGATCAGTTATAATGTCAGCTATATTATTTTTGAAATTATGTTAATTAATTCAGTATGTTAAACCAATGAAATATGAGTGTGAAAAGACAGTGACTATGTCTTTGAAATTAAGTTGACTGCTTTATAGAGACTTGATAAAAAAGAGTTTTTAAAAAATCTTCTATTTAGTATGGTGTGGACAAGAGAAATGTAAAATATTAGGGGAAAGATTAAAACAAAAAAAACCCTGGATGAATCTTTGCTCTTAGATTGCTTTTTAAGTGTGATTAGAGATTTACCTTGCTTTAGAGGAACTGGAAGTTATATACCTTTTAGTTATAGTATATTACAAGAAAACCAAGGTAATGCTTCCTTATAGTGATCAGTGGGCTAATGAAAAGATTAGTGAATTTTACTGTACATTTATATATTTGAGTTAAAATAAAATGTAGATATTTATGTATCATTCTCTATTATTTCTGACTTTATCTGAATTTTTTGTGATTGACCTACTACTGGGCCCTATCCATTGTTTAAAAAAGGCTTTTACTGTATTGCTTTTCTACCAATCTTACTTGACATTCTCTGCCAATACTGGGTATTAGAATTTTTTTTAAGTTTTACCATTTTGAGGGATGGTATTTCATTGTTATTTAGCATTTTTAAAAATCTCAAATGAGACCATACAAAGCAGTTTTAAAGTGTATACAACAATCATTCCCTCCTTCAGTTTTACTACTTTATACAACTGTGTGATATATGGAAAACTGAATGGCATGTGCCAAGTTGGAAAATTTCACCTGTTTACAAAAAAAAAAAGAAAAGAAAAGAAAAAGAAAGGAAGAAAACCCAACAGCAAACATGCAGGATAGTTGCTACTTTGTGTCTGCAAGTCAATTTACAAACTTTTTTTCTAAACATTTTTTTTATTGAGTTATAGTGATTTTACAATGTTGTGTCAAGTTCCAGTGTAGAGCACAATTTTTCAGTTATGCATGAACATACATATATTCATTGTCACATTTTTTTTCCACTGTGAGCTACCACAAGATTTTGTATATATTTCCTTGTGCTATACAGTATAATCTTGTTTATCTATTCTACATATGCCTGTCAGTATCTACAAATTTTGAAATCCCATTCTGCCTCTTCCCATTCCCAACCCCCTTGGCAACCACAAGTCTGTATTCTATGTCTATGAGTCTTGTTTCTGTTTTGTATTTATGTTTTTTATTTAGATTCCTCATATGAGCGATCTCATATGGTGTTTTTCTTTCTCTCTCTGGCTTACTTCACTTAGAATGACATTCTCCAGGAACATCCGTGTTGCTGCAAATGGCATTATGTTGTCGGTTTTTATGGCTGAATAGTATTCCATTGTATAAATATACCACATCTTCTTTATCCGGTCATCTGTTGATGGACATTTAGGCTGTTTCCATGTCTTGGCTATTGTAAATAGTGCTGCTATGAACATTGGGGTGCAGGTGTCTTTTTGAAATAGGGTTCCTTCTGGATATATGCCCAGGAGCGGGATTCCTAGGTCATATGGTAAGTCTATTCCTAGTCTTTTGAGGAATCTCCATACTGTTTTCCACAGTGGCTGCACCAAACTACATTCCCACCAGCAGTGTTGGAGGGTTCCCTTTTCTCCACAGCTTCTCCAGCATTTGTCATTTGTGGACTTTTGAATGATGGCCATTCTGGCTGGTGTGAGGTGATACCTCATTGTAGTTTTGATTTGCATTTCTCTGATAATTAGTGATATTGAGCATTTTTTCATGTGCCTATTGATCATTTGTATTTCTTCCTTGGAGAATTGCTTGTTTAGGTCCTCTGCTCATTTTTGGATTGGGTTGTTTATTTTTTTCTTATTAAGTCATATGAGCTGCTTATATATTCTGGAGATAAAGCCTTTGTCGATTTCATCGTTTGCAAAAATTTTCTCCCATTCCATAGGTTGTCGTTTGTTTTACTTATGGTTTCCTTTGCTGTGCAGAAGCTTGTAAGTTTCATTAGGTCCCATTTGTTTATTCTTGCTTTTATTTCTATTGCTTGGGTAGACTGCCCTAGGAGAACATTTTTGAGACGTATGTGAGACAATATTTTGCCTATATTTTCTTCTAGGAGGTTTATTGTATCTTGTCTTTCGTTTAAGTGTTTGATCCATTTTGAGTTTATTTTTGTGTATGGTGTAAAGGAGTCAAACTTTTTTTTTTTTAAATTTAGGAGGCACACAGGAGTGAAAATTTTAGCTGCCCAATTTTATCCAACTACCCCACAGAGAGCACAAATAACAGTCCCAACATTCTGTATGTTTCATTGTTATTTTAATTTGCATTCCCTTAATTATGAATTGACCACTTTTTCATATATTTATTGGCCACTCTTTATGTCATTTGCCCATTTTTCTAAGTGTGAATTTTTTTCTTTGTTGGTAAGAGCGCTTCTTATATAAAAGGTATTGATCCTTTGACGTGTATTTTACAGGTAGTTTTTTTCTAGCTTATTGTTTATGGTTTTTTGTTTATGGTGTCTTTGACATGCAAGATATTTAATATTTCTAGATAATAAGACTTACCAATTTATACCTGTCAGCTTATGGTGACTGCCTTTGGGATCCTGCTTGGGGCAGACCATAATTTTATGTATATTTACTTTTAGTTACTCAGCATAATGTAGAAGAGCAGGGACTCTAGAGACATGCTCACTGAATTTGACGTCATGGATTCTAATTTTGGTTCTGCCACTTACTGTGTGACATTTGGGCAGATACTTAACCTTCCTGTACTAAAAGTTCCTTGTCCGTAAAATAAGACTAAAAATAATATTTATCTCATACGGTCGTTATGAGGATTGAAGCAATTAGAATTGGGCGTGGAACATGGCAAGCACAATATAAGTGTCAAATAAAATTATAAATAAAGTAGTTTCTTTGAATTTTTATGTTTTACTTTTTACATTTCAAGCTTTATTTTTGTTATTTGGCTTGAAGAGGTGTCTAACTTAATTCTTTTTGAAATGATTAGCGTGTCATACCCATAGCACTACAAAGTAATTCATCCTTTATCTCATAGACTTGAATTGTCATCTTTATCCAATATTTAGGATTGACCCATAGATCTGTCTTGTTTGTTTGGTGTGACTAAGGAATAGATCTTTATCTTTAGACTCTGTCCTGGATTTGTATCCTGGCTGTGCTATGTCACCTTGGGGAAATTACTTAACCACCTCTGAAGCCTCAGATTTCTCATTTGAAAAATACAACAAATACTTAAAGATTTTTGAGTGGATTGTATGAGAGTAGTGTCTGTTACTTGTTTGGCACATAATAGCTATTCAATAAATATTAGTTCTCTTTTCTCTTTTTCTTTAAATAAAAATTTGGAGGAAAGAGACAGCTAGTATGATCTGTAAACTACTTTTCAGTGTTCTGTCACTTTGGAAAAAATGAATAGTTCAGACTTAATTACTTTTTAGGTCTAGGAACTAGGGCCCCAAAGGTATGTAACACAGATAAATAACACAATATCCCTGTCCCCTCCAGGAAGAGTTTATTAACTGAGAGGATACGAAACAGTATATCAGAGTTTCTCAGCTTTGACACTATTGATCTTTTAAGATGGATAATTCTTTTTCTGTAGGAGGCTGTTCTGTGCACTGTAGGATGTTTAGCAGCATCCCTGGCCTCTACCTACGAGTTGTCAATGGACGCCGCCCCCATTTGTGACAACTAAAAATGTTTACAAACATTGCCAAATGTCCCCCTAGGAACAGATTGCTTCTGGTTGACAACCACTACAATATATAAACAGAACTGAAGACCACTAAGGGAGGAAGTGATGAACTCCTTGCGGGATTTGGGAAAACAAACCATTTATCTTTTGAAGAGTAGATCATTTTCTATAAGTTCCTTTATTGTATCTCTCATTCTCCCTGTCTCTTATTTGAGCCATTATTAGGTGATTCACCCACTTATTAATCACCTAGTATATTACAGATACTCTTCTGGTACTGGGGCTATGGATTGAACTGTGTTGTAGAGCCTACATTCTAGGGATGTGGGACCAGAATAGAGTTGAAATTGACAGTACCCGTTGTCAGACTCAAGGACCAGGATTAGGGCAGTAGCAGTGGTCTTGAAGAAGAAAGATAGGTCTGAGAGATGTCTACTACACTAGAATGTGAATGCAGTACCTACCAGTGAGAAGCTAGGAGCAGAATGGGATTACTATGAGGATTAAATGATTCAGTATTTGAAAATGATAAAACATGGTATAAATGTTAATTGTTGTCATAATCCTTAAAATTAAAGGAACTACAATTAAGTTAATAGTCTTTTTATTGAGGAACCAAAATAAAGAAGAAAAAGTCTTAGAAAGTGTTACAGTTGACCTATATATCCCTTTAGTTCTTTCCAAACCTATTCATTATGGCTTAATTGGCATAGAAATGTAAAGTGGAAGGTTAAATAATTAAGGCCAAAATTCCTACTTTTTCCTTAATAATTTAGGTCAAATGAGAATCATGGTTGTTGAGAATATGACTAGGATTTATATATCTCAGTCCTACATTTCTGGAATATTTGCAACTGGGTGTTTTTTTAATCAAAAGGGGGTATTACATATGCATGTATATGAAAGAGACTTGGCATTCTGATAATAGCTTATTCATGAAGTGATTCCTAATATTCAAATTGTGTAAGTGAATCTTAGAATTCTCTATTACTTACTCTAAAATACACACACACACACACACACACACACACACACACACTTAAGGTTTTATAGAGGGAATGTGAAGTAGTAAATTGGAAGCACCTTTGCTTTTCATTGAATCCTTCTGGTGCATCTTGGAAGTCTTTCTTTTATGTAAGTGAATTCCCAAGAATTAGGAGAATTATTTTAATTTTAAAATAAAATAACAAAAGATGGAAACTATGGAAATGATACGGGAATAGGGAACTTTTTAGCTGAAGCAAGAGATTATAGGTAACTGCAAGAATATCTTTTTGTTTCAAGAAATAAAGGGTTTTGGCTCTAGCCTCGTTGGGAGATTGGTGATGATAACTCAGCCTTTACATGAAACACATGTCCTTTGTGTTGAGAAGCATAAACCTGAAGAAGTCTCAGAGGAGCGTGAAATGGGAGAGGTTTATAACATATTTCAAGGGAAGAAGAGCATTTCATTGTTTATAACACTGGTTGTTTTGTCTTTTGAACAGATAACATGCTTGGACATTTCCAGTGGAGGAGGCCTTGGTGTGTCTTCTAGTACCGATGGGAGCATGAAAATCTGGCAGGCTTCCAACGGAGAGCTCAGAGTAAAGACTTTGGATACACTTTTAGGGCCTTACACATGAAGGGTGGTCTGAGAAACCTTAGACTACGTCATGAAAAAAACAGTGGCCCACTCTGAAAATGTAGGAACACTGCACTTCAATAGATCTTTGTTCTTCCATTTGTTAATCTGAGAACCATGCTCAAGTTTGGTGATTTGCCAGAACAAATTGGGGCTGGAACAGTGGAGGAGCCAGGCCAGTGAATGTCTGAGTGGGTGTTCCCTTGGTATGAACTGCCTTCAGTGATCCATTTCTAAGGCAGAGTATCTCGGCTGTTACACTAACTGTATGGCTGAGTCCCCCAACCTCTGTAGAGGATTTTAAGGAGAGGTGAGTAAAAATCCTCAAGCCTCCTCAACTCCTTATATGTAGAGCTAGACTTAGTGATGACTGTGAGAGCCATGTAGTTCAAATCCATGACATCTGTAGCCAAAGCCCAGGAAAGGGAGCCAGTCAGTAGCTCTTAGTACACTACTGGTAGATAGATGAACTAAAAGAGAGTCTCTGGATCTCTTTTGTTTTAAAACCCAGCATGTAGATTTTTCATTTAAGGGACCAAGGGTATGGGAGGTAAGAGAACATCAAGGGATGGACAAGAGAACTAGCATGGAATTTTCTTTTGTTTTTCCAGAGAGTATTGGAAGGACATGTGTTTGATGTGAATTGTTGCAGGTTTTTCCCATCAGGCCTTGTAGTTCTGAGTGGGGGAATGGATGCCCAGCTGAAGATCTGGTCAGCTGAAGATGCTAGCTGCGTGGTGACCTTCAAAGGTCACAAAGGAGGTATGAAGAGTGATTTTTCCCAAAGGTTTCTCTGATAATCCCCAGAAATGAATCACCAAAAAGACAGAAACAGAAGCTAGTTATCCACAAAAACATAAATAATTTATCCACCTGGCCAATGAACTGCTATTTCTCCAAGGATTAGCGATTCCTTTCCTACTCAGTCTTATTAATGCTATCTAGAACTAACTGCCTTACATAAATAGTAGTCTTTCACAATTGAAAAGGGGAAAAAAAGCCTCCATAGGAGATCATTTACTTGTGTGCTGGGAAAAAAGAGAGAGGTAGGTGTGCCCACTTTTTCTCATTAGTCCTTTGGCTGAGGTGATAGTAAAAGCTGGGTGGCAAATGGCTGCATCACCAGACATCAGATAGAGCTTGGTACTGACTTTGTTTTTTTTAAACACCTTTATTGTGTTTTGGTCCCTGTACAGTAAACTACACATATTTCAGATGTTACACTTTGATGAATTTTGATAGATGTATACACCAATGAAACCACCACCACAATCAAGATAGCTAACATTTCCATCATTCCCCAAGAGGTGCAATTTTTGAATTCCCAATTTATCCCTTCCTACCCTCTTTAACCCCTGGTAATCCTAAATTTATTCTCTATGTTGGTGAGTCTGTTTCTGTTTTGTAGATAAGTTTGTTTGTGTCCCTTTTTTTAAGATTCCACATATAAGCGATATCATGTGGCATTTTTCTCTTCCTGGCTTACTTCACTTAGAATGACAATCTCCAGGTCCATCCGTGTTGCTGCAAATGGCTATTGTTTTTCTTTTCTTTTCTTTTCTTTAGCTATTTTTTTATGGTTGAGTAGTATTCCTTTGTGTGTGTGTGTGTGTGTGTGTGTGTGTGTGTGTGTGCACACAACACATCTTCTTTATCTAGTCCTCTGGCGATGGACATTTGGGTTGTTTCCATGTCTTTGCTATTGTAAATAGTGCTGCTGTGAACATTGGGGTGCATGTGCCTTTTTGAATTGTATTTTTCTCCAGATATATGCCCAGGAATGGAACTGCTAGATCATATGGTAAGTCTATTTTTAGTTTTTTAGGGCTGCACCAGTTTACATTCCTACGAAGAGTGAGTTCCTTTTTCTCCACACCCTCTCCAGCATTTATCATTTGAAGACTTTAATGATGGCCATTCTGACTGACATGTGGTGATATCTCATTGTAGTTTTGATTTGCATTTCTCTAGCAATTAGTAATGTAGAGCATCTTTTCATGTGCTTATTGGACATCTGTGTCTTCTTTGGAGAGATGTCTGTTTAGGTCTTCTGCCCATTTATTGATTGGTTCCTTGTTTTTTTGATATTAAGCTGTATGAGCTATTTGTATATTTTGGAAATTAGTCCCTTGTTGGTCATATCATTTGCAAATTTCTCATTCTGTAGGTTGTCTCTTTGTTGATGGTATCTGTGCAAAAGCTTTTAAATTTAATTAGATCCCATTTGTTTATTTTTGCTTTTGTCTCCATTACTGCAAGAGATACTGCTGTTGATTCCTGTGGATTTAAAATCACAGTTCATATTTTTTAAATGGATTAACCATATAACCGGTTGATATCAGATTGTAGATACAGAGTGAGAACATCTTCCCTCTGTAACTAACTGATTGGCTGGTTTGTTGGGGAAAATTAATTTAGAAATGTTTTATCTTTAATTTTTTATTTTAAAAAATGTGATAAATATGTCATTCTTACTTTTACAAGTTTGGATATTTTTGAAAATGTAATAACATCCCCAAATAATTTCTTACCTTGATCCCTCCTTTGAGACCGTAATACGCATCATCTGTACCACTCATTTGGGAATTAATTATGTATTGCCCTATACTTATGATATTTAATCCAGTGTTTTTGCCTTGTGTACCGGACTGCATTATAAATAACTTGCTTGTAGAGATTGATTTTTAAGTTTTAATACTTTTTAAAAAAATATTCTATTTATTATTGTATTATTTAATTATTTTATTTTGGCAGGGTTGGAGGAGGTAACTAGGCTTGTTTATTTTTAGAGGAGGTACTGGGGATTGAACCCAGGACCTCATGTATGCTGAACATGTGCTCTACCACCTGAGCTATACCCTCCTCCCTTAATAATTCTTTATAATGGTTTGTCAGATTACATACAGATCATCTAGCAAACACACATGCTAACCTTAGCAAATAAACAGGTTTACATCTAAGACTTAGGTACATGGGTGCATTGAGAGGGAATAGAAGGGGTATTTAGAGCCTTCCTCACATTCAGCCTGAAGAACTGACAGGTCTGAGGAGTCAAAGTGGCCTCACATTTGGGGAGTCCAGGAGCCAAAGGCATCTAGAAGAATACTGAAGGATTTACCTCAGATCTGGCCACCTTGAATGTATGAGGCACAGAGAAGCTTTCCAGTGGAACAAGACATGGCTGTGCATGTTGAACTCAACAAAATGCATATTCAGCATCAGTGCTCACTCAACTTCAGAAAACCTTTGGATTACTGCAGTATTGAGTGTACCCTCCCAAGTCTCCCAATGTTCTTCAGTTCTTGAGAACCCATGCATGTCATTTAACTTAGAGTGACTTATAGAATGTTTGTTAATCTGATTTAAGCTTTTATTCACATAGCTGTTCCATTCTTTTGGCCCTGTGAGGAAGTCCTGGGGTGGGGTGGGGGCGTCTTCAGAGTATAACAATCCTGACTCTTTTTTCCTTGAGAGTTTTGTTTTTTTTTAATTAGATTGAACAGAAATGATAATAAGCTTTAGGAGAAATTACATGAAGTCAGATCCAGACTGATGTCTGTCAGATCTTGAATGTGCCTCTCCAGTTCTGTAAAGGAGCCTCGGGTTTGGGGTTGCCCATTCTTCCACAGTACAGAGCAAAAATCGAGATTAATCTCCAGTAATTTAGCGGCAGATGGGACACTGTCTCCACTCAAATGACTTCCAGGTTTGTTTGGCTCCTTTTTTACAATCTCTTTAGTTCTGAGTATTTGAAGCTCTTTATTAGCAGAAGTCATGAACCACATAAAAAACAATAAAGAAGTATTACCTGCATTTGTGATCTTTAGTGGTTTCACAAGTGGTGACTAAATAAGAGAAGCAGAAGATAGTGTTGAAAGTGAACATGGACTTTCATTGCCTAGGTAAGTCTTGGCAAACAAGATATAAAAGGAAGACTGGACTGAACATAACCTGATGTTTACAGGGACACTAATAGAGTAGCTAGCTCTATATAAAGGACTATTGTAAAGGATAACCTTTTGTTAGCTTAACTAAGTCCCTGGCTTGCTTACTGCTTCTAGTGTATGGAAACATGATAGTAAGGGAAGCAGTATAGTAGAGTGGTTAAACATAGGATTTGAAGTCATACAGATCTTGGCTTAAATCTTAATTTTTCCATTTACAACCTGTACAACCTTGGAAGATTGCTTAACTTTTCTGAACCTCAATTTTCTCATTTGTAAAATGGGGATAGTATTAAATGAAATGGTGCATATGAGAGATTTGGCATAACCCCAGCATACAAGTGCACAATAAATGTTATTGTTCATATAAAATATAACACTAAACCTTAAACCCTGCCAGAAAAGGTGAACCTTGTGATGTTTTAGCATATTTGTCAAACTTGAAAAGCAGAAATTGTTACTTCTAATAGAATAGACATTTTGATCCTAGTTAATATGTAATTGGTCTTTTCTGACGTATTAGATACATATTTTATATTTAATTAAAGGATTAGTGTGTTCTTTACTTAATTAACAAGCAGAAGTAATAAGATTTGTGTGTTTCTAAATCTTTCTATGAAAAGATAAACTAAAAGTAGTTTTCTATTTGTAATATAGAAGTGTACTAAGTAGCTCTAAAGTGTGCTTTAATCAGTTTGAAGCTTTTTAGTTGCCCAGGCCATTTAATTAATATTGGGGAATTTGGGGATATATATTCATAATCTTAATTCTTTGTAATAAGCACCAGATCTTTCATAATCTATGAAAACATTGTGTCCAAATTAAACATCATTTCAGTTGATTGGTGAGTTTCTTTGCTCATCACGGTAGGAAAGATGCTTACATTTTAGAATAATTTTAAGAAACCAAGTTACATTTTTGGCACTTGGGTCATTCTTTTCAAACTATTATATACTTGTTTTGAAATAGGATATGTTACCTCCAAGTAATAGTAGACACTTCAAGGCTCGTTATTCTCTGAGATCTGAGTAAACTTCTTAAAAACATGCCTAGAAATATGAAATGTGCTGTTTCTTACTAATACTTATTTCAGTTGTAGTTTCATCTAACATTATTTTTATTTCCCAGACTTTGGCTAGGATGTTTATATGTGATTCAGCTGAATCTTTTTTCTTGAGGGCAGATTTTTTTTGTCTTGATTTATATGTTGAGGACTTCATGTCTGTTTGGTTTGTTATCAAAGTCTTTGCCGTCTGATAGGTCTTAGTTATGTATGGCTGCTGCTCTTACAAGTGCATTCCTGCTACTTTCACAGCCTCTTCTTAAAGTAATTCCTCGAAAGTTCCCACACCTGTAAGGCCCCTCTTTCTTTTATTCTTGTCATCTAAGAGTCAAGAGACCCACACTAGATGCCACTGTGTTGTGATTGACATTTTATTAGAAACAGGGTGATAATTTTCCACTCTACTTTCATAAAAAAGGAAAACTTTCTAGGTGGCAGCTCTTTACCAAGTATTACTTGAAATTTGTACACAGTTAATACCTTCCAGAACTACCTAGCCACAACTGTAGCAACCTGCCTTGGGTACATATTTTTCAGAACTTCTTTTTTTTTTTTTTAAAGCTTGCATCACTTAGATGGAACTGAACAACATTTTAAAATAGAAGTTGCAACTTTCCAATAAAGACATAAACAGATCATTAATTGCTTAATAAGAGCTGAAGGCCCTTCCTAATGTTCCTATTGTTGATTCTTTAAGATTCTTAAAAGATCTGAGATCCTTCTCTAGCGAGAATGCTGAATGTTTTATGGAGATAGAGTGGAAAGGTGGGTTTTCTAAACTCAAATTACTTTACAATTACGAAATATGTTGTAAATAAGAAACACAAAATAGTAACAAAACATGTTGCTTCCTTAGATCTGCTTCTGAGGAAAAGACTACTTTTAAAACCTTATCTATAGTGGTCTTTGTTCAGTGGGTATATAGTTACAAGGGTTACATTTTATTTTTCCAACAACTATAATCAGCTATAGAAATTGGATTTAGTTTTTATTTTAAATTGGAAATATTTGGAAGCTTACGCTATGAATTATGTCCCACCTGAGTTGTCTCTAATCACATTTTCTCAAATAGGCCCTAAAATTGGCTACTTTTAAAACTTGGGGCATTTTTAATAAACTCATCTTTTTCTGGAAAAGGCTTTCAAAAATGAAATTTCCAGTCATATTTTTGAGGCTTATGGTTAATTACATGGGTAATCCATCACTTGTACCTTATGATGAATTGTTGCAGCATTTCTGTCAGGATTTATATATCTGAAGTCATGTCATGTTGAAGGGAAGGGGAGCAACCCAAAGAGCACTAATTCACTGAGTAACCTTTGGTCAGGTACTCTTGTGTTTGGCCAGGTAGTCTTATTACTCAGCCTGCAAGTATTTATTGGGTACCTATAATAGGATTACTAAATGGGTTTTAATAAAACAAACCCTTCCTGTATCACCATTGGGTCCTACTACCTTTCTACTCTACAGTCCTATGTTATCACACACATACCCCCGTATTATATAGCTCTTTATGTCCATGACTAGCTCTGCCTTTTTGTGCTGTGTGCTCTTGAGGCCAGGGACCATAACAAATAGTCAGACAACAGGTAATAAGGGGCTTCAAAAGTTATAAAATCTGTGGACATTTTGGATCTTATTTGATCTTTTTTAGCAGTCTCTGGTTGAGGTATGGTGTAGGGACATGGGAAATGTGTGTGCTCAGCTTCCTGCTGGGCTCCTCTAACACTGCTCTGGCAAAAGTGGAGCACTGGCTTACGTTACCTTTTTGCAGGCAGATGAGGTAGAAGCTGAGCTTTCCTTTGACCCTGCTGACTCCTTCCTGGTGATAGTGAGGCACCAATTTGCATCACCTCAACTTGCACCACTTCCTTGCCTCCAAATGGGCTTGTAAGCTCTGTTCCCTGCTGACTGACACCAGGGGAGGGGTTGGGGAAAGCAGAGTGCTATTTCCTGCTCCCACATGTTCTGCGTCTTTTCCTCTGTTGCTGCTGGCTGAGGGTAAAGGCTCAGCTCTCCACTGGACCCCAGTGACAGTACCCCTCTGGCCTGTTCAGCATCACTGGATGGTGGGAATTGAAGTGCTGCCTCCTCCTTCCCTAGGGGGTGGGGTAGAAGATCACTTCCTATTCAGCCCCACTGAAACTTTGGGGGAGGGCAGGTAGCAGTTTTTTATGTTGCTGTTTGAGTAAAATGGATATTGTCAGGAAGTTTTTCTGAGCCAAAAATTAACACAACATTGTAAATCAACTATACTTAAGTTTAAAAAAAAAGGTTTTCTGTTAAGTCACCCTTTTCTCAGTCTTCTGCATAGGAGCAACAAAACTTTCTTGGCAGTTTTTTTTTTTTTTAAATACCTGTTTTTTTAGTAGATGTTGTTTTTTCATCAGTTCTGTGTTGGAGGCTTCTGCAGTGTTGCAGTGTCCTATCCTGGATATATGGGAGGCAGTAAGGAAAGCCAGGGAACTCACTGCCCTGTTGTTCTTCAAGTCCTGCGGTCTCTAAGTGGGCTGCCTTCTTTACATCTTTCAGCTTTCTGATGCTGGTTTGTTGTCTAATGTCCAGGTTTTTTTAAGTTGTAAGGGGAAGGACTGGGAGGAATGGGGCTATTCCATATTGGCCAAACCAGAGGTACATCCTTTTTTTTTCACAATGGGTAGACTTACCCTTTCAGTTAATTCTCAATGGAAGCAGCAGGATCTTTTAAGACAGTGATTTTCAAACTGAACTCTCTAAGATATCTACTTAATTTTTGTTTAAAAAACAGATTTTAAAGCCAAAATGAAAACTTGAAAACCACTGCTCTAGAATACTCCACTAAAAATTAAATACAAAGCTTCTTTTCCATGTTTGTCTCTCATATTTAGTTTTTGAACCATTGGGAAGCAAGTGTCCTGTTCCATTTATTTCTGTTTTTCTGGCACTTGAATGTGCCCAACATGTAGTACATATCCAGTACTTGATTGTGAAGGAATAGTCATTTATGCAGGTCCTTCTTCTCTGCCCTTGTAGTTCCTTTACTGCCTACTCCATCTTAGGGTCTTTTTTTCTTTCCCCTCTTTCCAGGTATCCTGGATACAGCCATTGTTGATCGGGGGAGGAACGTGGTATCTGGTTCTCGAGATGGAACAGCGCGCCTTTGGGATTGTGGGCGCTCAGCCTGCCTGGGAGTCATTGCAGACTGTGGTTCTTCCATCAATGGAGTGGCTGTGGGTGCTGCAGACAACTCTATAAACCTCGGCTCCCCTGAACAGATGCCTAGTAAGTTGACAACAATATATGAACTTATTTTGTTCCCTTAGACTCCTTCAGTGTTTGCCTTAGTCTCTCCTTTTCTTCCTCGTTCTTTCTGTTTTATAGCTGGTATTTCTATTTTCACCATAAGATTAATATTTATTACATACATATGTTTCTGTTGCTTTGGAACCTACAAAGGAAGTATATCTCATAGTTACTGCATTTGAGTAAGTACAATCTAATTTAGCAGATGAAACTAATGCCTGTAAAACAGAGAACAATAAAATTTAGCGAAAATAACTTAGTGCAATATATAATAGTTTTTTGGAGGAAGAGAGTGTTTCAGGTTAGTATAGATGAGAAAGGTGTCACGAAAGAAGTTGACTTGAACTTGGAAGGATGGATTCAAGTTGAACAGACAAGAATGGGAAGGATGGGAGAACAGGAACTAGGGCAGGGGTGGAGGTAGGGACAATTCACATTAAAACAGTATGCAGGTGAAATTGACTATTGGGTAAAGATATGTTTGGTTGGGCCAGAGGTTGGAGTAAGAGTAGTAGGGCGAAATAGGTGAGTAGAATGATAGCTCTAGTGAGTCAGAAAGATAAAGGTCCTAATAAGGCAACTTGCATTTTTTTCTTATTTTCCTCTGATTATAACATACTTGCTTCTCATTTCACAGGACTATTTTTCTACCATCATCTTTGCTTCTCCCATTTTTTAAAAAATAAACTTTATTTTTCAAGCAGTTATGTCCACATAAAACTGAGCAAAAAGTACAGAGTTCTTAAATACCCTCTACCCCAACACCCATACACCCTACCCTATCATCAACATCCCCAGCAGAGTGGTATATTTATTATAGTTGATAAAGCTATCTCGACACATCATTATCACTCAAAGTTCGTTGTTTACATTAGGATTCATTCTTGGAGTTGTACATTCTATGGGTTTGGACAAATGTATAATGACACATATCTATCATTATAGCACCATGCAGGAGTTTCACTGCCTGAAAAATCCTCTGTGCTCCACCAATTAGTTCCTTCGTCTCCTATAACCCTTGGCAACTACTGATATTTTTACTGTTTTCATGGTTTTGCCTTTTCTAGAATGTTGCAGTTGAAATCATGAACTATGTAGCCTTTTCGGATTGGCTTCTTTCACTTAATAATATGCATTTAAGGTTCCTCCATGTCTTTTCATGCCTTGATAACTAATTTCTTTTTAACATTGAACAATCTTCTATTGTCTGGGTGTACCTCAGTTTATTTATTCATTCATCTACTGAAGGACATCTTGGAGGTTTCCAAGTTTGGACAACTATGAATAAAGCTTCTGTAAATATCCCTGTGCAGGTGTTTGTGTGGATATATGTTTTTGGATTAATTTTGCCTCTCACTTTTGACACACTGTGGTACTCTCCTCAGACTCTTAAACTTCCCATGTAGAATGCACTGTAGTCCAAGAACTAAAATTGTTGTTGATTACCACATGTTCCCTGGCACCTCTTTGGGAATTAATGGATTAATAGGAAGAGTCTATTTCCCAAAGTGTGATACATGTGCAGTTAGTGCTAAGCAAGATCATTTCAGGCAGTACACATTTTTAATAGTTCTATATTAATACACACATTTCACTTCAAACCTAACATTTCACAGATACTACTTAAAATAAGGTTGAGTTTCTAAAAATTAGTTGGTTCAAAGTAATTTAATTGAAAATATTCTTGTTTTCTCTATTTCCTCACTTCCTACTTACTCTTCAACACATCCTAGGATGGTTTGTGCTCCAGCTGCTTAACAACAGCTGCTGTTGTCAAGGTTACCAGTGAGTCCATGTTGCCTAATCCAGTGTTACTTCTCTGTGCTTGTCTTTCCGAGTTTTCAACAGGGTTCATCATAGTAAACTCTTCTCTTCAGAACACTTTTCTTTCTTGGCTTCTGTAATATCACACTGCAGTGCTTTTCTTCCTATCACATTGGCTGCTGGTTTTTAGTCTCCTTTTATAAGTCTCCTTTGTTCTACCTTTAAATATTGGAGGGCCCTCAGCTCTACAGTTTTTCCCTAGGTGATCTCCTTATTTCCATGACTTTAAACATTGTATTTAAGCTGGTGATTTCCAAAGGTATATCTAAAGCATAGAGATCTCACTTGCATTTCAGACTCTATTTAGATATGTGATAGACAGCTTGAACTTACCTTGTTTAGCATGGAGTGTTTGATTTCCCCCCACCCCAAGTCTGTTTTTTCCCCATCTCAGTAAATGGCACCACCATCTCCTTGCTTAGCCTAAAGCCTCAGATTGATTCAAGATCCACCCCAACCTTTTCTCACGTTCACATCTGCAAAGTCTGTCTTCTTTACCTTCAAAATGTTTCTCACTTTTCCACCTCACCCTCTCCTTCCAGCTCTCCCTTCCTCCTACCAGAATCCTGATCTAATCTATTTTTCTGTTGCCTGCACTCTTCTATAATCCATTCTCCTCAGAGGAACCATCATGGTCATTTAAAAAATATAAATCAAGTCATAGGAATCTCCTGTGTCCCTACTCTTCTCCAGTGACCTCCTTTTGTACATACATTTGGCTCTCCATATCCATGGGTTCCACATCTGGAACACAGTCCACAGTTGGTTGAATCTGCTGATGTGGAACCCTCAGATATGGAGGGCCAACTGTGGGAACTCAAGCATTCACAGATTTTTGTATCTGCAGTGGGCCCTGGAAGAAGTCCCCTGTGGACACCAAGGGATAGATATATATTAAAATCCTAACCCCTTACCATGGCTTATGACAAACACACTTTCTAACTCCTACAGTCTTCTTTAGCCTCATGTCATACTACCCTCTGCCAGGTTCACTGTGTTCTAACTCTACAGCAGACTCTGCCAGCCTCCAGGCCTTTGCTTTTATTCTTCCCTTAGTCTGGAATATACCTCCTGAAACTTTTCACATGACTAGCTTCTGTTTACCTTTCAGGTCTCAACTGAAAAGTGGCCTCCATGTAACCTTTTAAAAGTTGAAGTATATATATAAAATAGGTAAACAACAAGGCCAGACTGAATAGCACAGGGAACTATATTCAATATCTTATAATAAGCTATACTGGAAAAGAATATGAAAAGGAATATACGTATATATGTATAACTGAATCACCATGCTATACACCAGAAACTAATACATTATAAATTGATTATACTTTAAATAAATAAATAAATAGTTTAAATTTAAACTTATTTTCCTCCACTCATTTTTCCATCATGTACTCACTTTTGATCACACTTTCCTGTTTTATTTTCTTTATAGACCTCATCACTGTCTGAAAATATCCTACTTATTTATTAGCTTATTTCACTGTTTCCCGTTTCTACTAGAATCCTTGAGAGTAAGGACCTTGTCCCTCAACAAGTATTTGTTTAGTGAATGAATAAATTTCATTTCCCCCAGACCATAAGAGCTGTGAGGGCAGAGACCTATTTTGTTCAACATTGTACTCCTACTCCAAGTATAGTATCTTTCCATATTACCAAGGACTTAATATTTTAAAGTTGGGTTTATTGAGGTGTATTTTACATCTAGTAGAAGTCACCCTTTTTAATTGCACAATTTTGTGAGTTTTGACAAGTATATATCGTCATATAAGCAATACCACAGTCAAGATATAGAACATAATACATTTTTAGAAAATTAGTAGGTCAATCACTGAGAGTAATTCAGTAAACAGCCATCAATAGCTGTACTTTCTGAGTACTGCCAGCTGATCAGCCTAGCCCATTGTTGACATAGCTCATCTGTCATGCAGGTGAACGGGAGGTTGGAACAGAGTTGAAAATGTTGCTGTTGGCCCGAGAAGATAAGAAACTTCAGTGTTTCGGACTACAGAGCAGGCAGCCGGCAAGTGGTTCATCTAAGATCTTTGAACTCTGGGGCAACCTCGGTCACTCTGATTCTTAGAAAGTTGTTTTGAAAATATTTCTGCTTTCTCCCTGTGATCACCTTTTGAGGAAGCTGTGTGAGTGAGAGGGGCTGTGCAGTATAGTGATTAAGAGCATGGAATATGAAATAAGGGCAACATTTAAATCCTAGCTCTTCCTAATGGCTGTGACATCAGACAGGTTACTTAACCTCTCTGAGCCTCAATTTCCTTATCACTAAACTGGGCATGGTAGGACTTACCATATAGGCTTATGTGATGAGATTAAATGCCCTACTGCTTTGTGACCTTTATCAAGTCACTTTCCCTCTGGGCCTTAGTGTGCTGTTTGTAAAATGATGAGATTCTGTAGGTTCTCTTCTATCTCTAAGGTAATGTGAAGAATTTCTGAGTAAAGGACTCATGCATTCAGGGCTCTAGATCAATTAATGACCAGAATGTCTTTTATAGAAGAATTAGTTAAATTTTCTTCCTTCATTTGCTGAGCTTTTGCCAAGCAGACTGTGCTCCTAATTAAACTCTGAGTTCCTTGAGATTGGATTTTCTAAATTTCTATCCAGCTGCTGTCATCATCATCCAGACGATGTAATTATTTGGTTTGGCCATAGGCTTTGTATTTTCATTTCATCCATTATTGCCTTGTGCTGGTGATGTTTCCATTTTCAAAGTTTGTTCTGGGAATATCACTGTTTTTGATCATATTGCCTTTGCACTCTGAATTTCCATGCTGGCTTTTACTTCCAAAGGGAAATCAGGGGATTCTGGTGTTGAGGATCCCATGAGTCAATATGTTAAGGGGAAATAGTGTGAAAGCTCCTACCTCAGATTTCAGTATTATATAACCTGCTTAAGTTCTCAGTCAGCCTCAGGTTCCTGAAATCCTGGGAGTGCTTCCTCCTCAGTTGTTGGTGAATGATTAGTTTAGACTGGGAGTGCTTGAAGAGGGAAGAAGGAAATTCTGTCTAAAAATAGTAAAATTCTCATTTTCTTAGGGCTTGTTTATTCCAGGAAACAAATTAATCTTTAAATAGCATTTTTGGCTCCTGCTTGTTCCCAGGTGTTCCTCTTTATTGGCTCAGATGCCTTCAACTGCTGTACTTTTCTCTCTGGCTTCTTGCTGTTGGCTGGGACGCAGGATGGAAACATTTATCAGCTGGATGTAAGGAGTCCAAGGTGAGTCACCATTCGTTTGCATGGTGCAGGTCTTCTATAGAGTGGAAATTTTATTGGCTTTCACAGTGGTTTAGCCTAGCATATACATGACTGTTGAATCAAGGGTATATTTTTCCATTTATAAAGGTTTTCCAGTGTGAATTGTTTGATTGTTCCTGTTATTCCTGGAATCACATTAAAAGGTAATTTGATTCCTGCTGTCATGATTGTTATGATTGCTTTGGAAATTGAGCTTAAATAATGAGCTAACATTTTACTTATAATAATTGGGTAAAACTTTTAATTTCAAGGAGCTTAGTAATTTTCCCCATGGTATTAGATCTGGGTTGATCTAAGATTGATCATTTTTAGTTCCAGTAAGCCAGTTCTGATTCTTTATTTGGCTTTGATCATAACCTCTAAAATAGGCTTTATCCTGGTCTTAAAGATATCCAAAGAGAATCCACATCCTCTTTGTCCCAGGATTTAACAGTTTCTACGGTTCTGTCCCTTCCTCCTTCTGTTTCCTTCTTTTGTTTAACTGATATTTATTGAATGGCTTCTGTGGGCACCAGGCTTTGTGCTGGGCACCAAAAAATGGAAATAGAAAACAAAGATTCTGCCTTGGAGGCACTTGGAGTCTAACAGTAAAGATGGGCAATGAAAGACTGTTGTGATACAGTGTGATCAATGGTCTAACAGGGTTACACACAGGAATTTGAGGAAGCACCAAGAAGGAGAAGGAAGAAGGTAAGACTGCTTCTCCAAAGAAATGAGGCTTTAGTTAGATCTTGTCCAGTAGAAAGTTACCAAGTGAAAAGCAGAAGAACCTGCCTTTGGTTGAACAGCATATAGAGAGCAATGGAGTATGAAAGTATGACACTTTAAGGGATTTCTATGTAGTTTAATATGACAAGTGTGTTCCTTGCCAATGGAGCAATGTTGAGAAGTGATCCAAGACAGGAAAACAGGAATTTGATTAGAAAGGACTTACATACCATCCCCAGGAGTTTGGACTTTATTCTTAGAGCAATTTCAGCTTAAGAGTGACCAGATTATACCTTTTCTTCCATAATTTATTTTATTTTTATATTTGTTTTTGTCTCCATGGAGATTGGAAATTTCATCGTTATAAAATCACCTACATATATGTATATAAAATTGGTTCTTACCGTTCTCTTTTGTTTTGCAGAGTCCTAACAGTTTTAGTGTTTTACAACTGTCTTGATTTTGCCTATAAGTAAAAAGATTAACATATTGTTAACATTGTTATTTTATTTTTTTACATTTTTTATTGAAGTATAGCTGATTTACGTTAACTTTGTTATTTTAAACCCTTGTCAGTCCTCCCCTAAAATCTGGAGATATCGATGGTGACTTTGTTCATTCCACTCACATATTTAGAGATATGTTTAGATTCATTCCAAGGTGGTTTTGAACGGATTACCTTGATCTACCATTTAAGGACCTAGCCATGAAAGAAACCATATGAATGTTTACTCTGTCCACATTTGTCCTGTGTGGTGTTTTGTGTTTAGCTCTATATGTTGTACATAGTCAAGCATTGCTTTTGAAGAAAAAAAGTGAAATTTCCCTATTTATTTTGAATCCCAGGGCTCCAGTACAAGTCATCCACAGATCAGGAGCACCAGTTCTGTCCTTGCTGAGTTTCAGAGATGGATTCATTGCTAGCCAAGGTAGGTCCAGGGGCCAATGGAGAGAGGTGGTTCTATATAGTTCAGTTAAACATAGGTTTAAATGCCTGGTCTGTGGCTAGACTAGGGGCATAGTGCTCCAGGATTCATTGGCATATTGTGTTTTTCACATGGCCTTTAACACACTACTTGTGATTGTCTATGCTCCTCTGCAGTCTAAGCTCCCTGAGAGTAGTGACTTGGCCTTATTCATCATGCTATCCCCAGCTTTTTAATTCAGTGCCCACTTTTTAATTCAATACAAATAAACATTGGTAGAGCAATATATTGATCCTTGTTGCAAAACATTGAGGATTCGATAATGAATCAGTTACAGTCTCTGCCCTAAAGGAGCTCACAGTTAATAAGGCAGACAGACATGTGGACATGTGATTGAGTACAGCTTGATAAATTGTGCAGCAGAAGACTATATGGGAACATGGGAAACAGCTAATTCAAGTGGTAGGAGTGCTACAGGGACATCTTCATGGAGTAGGTGACATGTAATCTGATGAATATTTTACCAGCTAAAGATGTAAAGATGAACATTGAGGGCCAAAGCTATAGTGTGTGTAAAGTCATAAGTGAGGGAAGAGGGGCGAAAGTAAAGGATCTATCATTTACTAGGTGCCTGCTATGTAGTAGGTACTGTGTTCAATGCTTTACATACATAGTCTGGGTAAAGTGAATACCTCGGTGTAACTAGTACAAAATACTTGGAATGGAGTTTGGGAGTGAGATTAGGAGAAATACACGGAATAAGATGTCTGTTAAGGGACTGAATCTTCATAGGAATGATGTAGGTGAGGAGGACTGGACTGTAGGCCTGGAGAGGACCATCTTACCTGAGTATTTCAGTGTTATCAGGATGTTTTTGACTGTTAATAACAGAACACTCAACTGAAAATGGCTTCAATAATTAGGAAAGTGTACTACTTCACTTAACAAAGATGTCCAGGTTTATGGTGGTTCCAGATTAGATTAATATAGTGATTTGAAAACAAAGTCAATAGAGGAGCCTAAGAAAACTTGATAGCTAAGTCATTGTGGTGTTCTGAATTGCATCCAGGACACTAAAAACTGGTGAAATCCAAGAAAGTATGAACTAAAACTGGCAGACGAGCATATGAGAACTTTCTATACTATCTTTGTAACTTTTATGTAAACATAAAATTATTCTAAAAGTATTTAATTTTTTTTTAATTTAAAAAGTGAATAAAAGCCTTAATAAGGAAAAAGAAATAAAATCAAGAGCCAGGTTTTTTTTTTTTTTTCCCTTCATCTTTTGGTATTGTCCTCCCTGGCATGCTGGCTTTTGTCCTCAGGCTTGTTCCCTCAGGGTCACAGTGCAAGATAGCTGCAGCAGATCTCATCCTCATGTAACATGGATACTGTTACACTTTTTTTTAAGAATGAGGAACATTTCCTTAGGAGCAGCCCAGCTGATTTACTGTTATACCTCATTGGCCAGAATTACAATATATAAAACATGCCATCCCAAGAAGACCTAAATAGCATTTCTCCAAAGAAGACATACAGATGGCCAAGAGGCATGTGAAAAGATGCTCAACATTGCTAATTATCAGAGAAATTGCAAATCAAAACTACAGTGAGGGGAAAAAAAAAAAAAACTACAGTGAGGTATCACTTCACACCGGTCAGAATGGCTGTCATCAAAAAGTTAACAAAGAATAAAGAGAGTTTGGAAAAAAAGGGAACCCTCCTATACTATTAGTAGGATGTAAATTGGTGTAGCCACTATGAAAAACAGTATGGAAGTTCCTTAAAAACTAAAAATAGAGCTACCATATGATCCGGCAATTCCGCTCCTGGGCATTTATCTAGAAGAGACAAAACTATTTGAAAAGATACATGCACCAGTGTTCATCGCAGCACTGTTTACAATAACCAAGACATCGAAACAGCCAAAGTGCCCAACAGAAGATTGGTTTAAGGTGTGGTATTCATATACTATGGAATATTACTCAGCCATAAGAAAGAATGAAATATTGCCATTTGCAGTCACTTAGATGGACCTAGATAATATCATACTAAGTGAAATCAGTCAGGCAGAGAAAGACAGATATTATATCACTTAGATGTGGAATCTGAAACATAATACAAATGAATCTATATACAAAACAGAAACGGACTCACAGACATAGAAAACAAACTTATGGTTACAAAAAGGGGAAAGGGTGAAGAGGAGGGATAAATTAAGAGTATGGGATTAACTGCTATACATAAAATAAAGCAACAAGGATTTACTGTATAACACAGGGAACTATATTCAGTATCTTGTTATAACCTATAATGGAAAATAATCTGAAGGAAAAAAAATATATATATATATATAACTGAATCACTTTGCTGATTCACCTGAAACTAACAAAATATTATAAATCAACTATACTTCAATTGAATATAATAATAATACATGCTATGCCTAAAGTGACAAGGGGAGAGTAGTGGAATTACCATAATTGGCTTAGATTAATCAAGATTCACCCCCCAAGTCACTGGTTTACTGGAAATAATCTGGGATCCTGTTAGTCAAGAGAAGGGTTGGGAAATAGATGAGTAGGCAGCCAACAGTGTCCAGATTTTCACGGGCATCACTCTTATATAGGTAGGTACCCTTCATCCCTGTCAAAACTGGTGCCTTATTTACCTAGCCCTTCTTCAGGATTTTCAGACCGCAGCAAAGAGTAATCAGGAATCTGTAGACCTGATTTTCTAGCTCTTCTACACTCCCTCTCAATCTCTTTCTCCCCGTGTCTGGGCATCAGTTGGTGTTATAGTGGGTTTATGAAACCTTAATAAGAGATCAGCTGGCATAAGCTTGCAACAGCTTCCCTTGATGCTGCTGCCATCACGCATTATGATCCTATTTCTTTGATTCCCTTTGCTGCCATGCTACTCTCTTCCCTTGAGATCCTGCAGGATGTCCACCATCTCCATCCCTCCACTCAGAATGCCCTCTTGAAGGCTACCAATGATGAGCCCCTTGGTAGATCCAGTGTCCTTTTATGGGTACAGGCCTATCTTGTCCACTAGTCTCTAAGTTTCCTTGAGGGCAAGTGCTATGTCTTTTTCATCTCTCTATCCCCAGCTCTTGCACAAGACTGAAGAATCTCAGCAAATGTTTGCTGAATGAGTGAGTATATATTTTTCATCTTTCATGACTCTTAGTGGTAATGGATTCTGTTAGTTCCTTCTTAAAACTGTTAATTCCTTTGACTTTGGTGATACTAATTAATCTCCTGATTGTTCTCTTTCTCTAATTACTGCTTCTTTTTCCATTTCCCTGGAATCATATCTAGCATGATTCATGGTATACTGTAGGTTCTCAAATTGTTTGTTGAACTTGAATCCTTTTGCTATTCCTACATTGTTGCCATACCTAAACCAGAGGTATTTCCTGAGTTCAGCCTTTGTCCTTCTACCTTTTGTTTTCCGTGCTTCCTAACGGACTGACTGTTCTCATGGTTTTAGCTGTTAAAGGTTGGAATCCATAGCCCTAGCCCTGACCTCCTACTTAGCCCTTATTTTATTGGGCAGCAGCATGATATGGAAAAAGTACAGATTTTGGACCCAAACTGATAGCCTAACCAGTGAGTTTAAATCCTCACTCTATCACCTACTGTTAGATTCAACCATATGAAATATATTTTATTTATAAAATTTATTTTAAATAAATTATGTTTTATTTATAAAAATGGCAGTTGTGTATGGTTTGATCTAATAGTTCTATGACCTTTGGTAAACCATTTCACTTTCCTAAGTCTCAATTTCCTTAGAGATAAAATATATAAAGTACTCAACATAAAGTAGATATCCTATAAATGATAATTTCTTCTTATTCCTGTAACTTTGCCTTGCCCTATAAGCCCTCCTAAAAAGTATTTCTTATCATCATGACCCAGGACAAGGCACACACTCACAAAAAGTAGAATTATGCTGTAGGGAAAGATATGTGAAAGTATCAAAGGAATAATAAATGTTACAAGAGATTGACGGAGAAAGGGTTTACTATATGGGATGGTTAGAAATTGCTTCCTAGAGGGAATGTTGATAGCGCTGGGGCTTATCAAGTAAGATTTGTGTATAGAAACTTGAGTGCAGAAGAAGAGCTATGATAATCATACTTTTTTTGAGAGGAAAGAAAAAAACTCAGTAGTGTAGCTTTTCCTTGCTGAAGTAGTAATAACAGTGAAAAACTGACAAAAGATTATGGTTGGTTTCCCCCTCTGGCTTAAAATGAGATTTTGAAGGATTATAAACTTCAAACATGGTACAGCACATGAGAAGCTTATGTTGCTTGGTGGCAGTTCTGAAGTGACAGAACTTAATATCCCTGAGAACCTGCATGTAGCTCACCCAGGGCCTCTGCATTTTCTTACATCCCCTGTCCTACTGTTAGGCTATTTTAAAAAAATACTTACATCTCTGTTGCAAGGGAATGTGTGGGAAACTTGAAGGGTAGCGTGTGGAGAAGAGCTAACTCCTGGCCCTCCTACTTTTTGTAGCTCTTTCCTGCTGGAGAGAAGGAAAGGCATAATTTCTGTTATTAATAAATATCTAAAAGGAAGAGAGGTTAAAATTATAACTCTGTTTTCAAAGGACAAAACTAAGAGCAATAAAAGAAAGTTACCAAGAGCCACATTTCAGTTCAATATAAGGAAAAGTGTTCTGTTTCATAAGAAAGAAGCTGGCATTGAGGTAACAAGCACCATTAACTCTGGGACTGGACAAACAGGTTGGTTGACTCCTCTGCAGGATGCTCTTAAGGGAATTCTGTACTAGTTTAGAAGCTGGAAATAGATGATCTTTGAGGACTTTAGAACTCTGATTTACTAGAGAAAGGATTAAAATTGCCAGATTAAACAATTTTAAAAACTTTTTATTACAGAAATTATCAACCAGATACAAAAGTAAGGAGAATAGCACAATGAACTTGGTGTACCTATTATCCAACTTCAGCTGTTACCAATGGCTAATCTTGTTTCATCTTTTCTTACCCATTCTCTTACAATCCCCAACCCTTATAATTTTGAAACCTATCACAGACATCATATTATTTCATCAGTCAGTATTTCTATATGTATCTCTAAAAGGTAAAGATTCTTTTTTGGAAAAGATTACTTTTAATAATAATACAAGAATAAGGTCCTCCTGTATGCTGCTGCTTGTTGTATAGATTGATTAACAGATAAAGTAATACTGATCAACATGTAATTTTGGAAAGCAGTTTTTCAGGTTTCTAAAATGTTTGAAAAGACTAGTTAATGTGTTTTGATTCTTGTCCAAGGTTCAATACAAAGTCAAAATCTTAATATAGAAAAAACTTTATGCAGAAACTATTCTTTTATACAGTATGCTCTCAACCATGTAAAATGAAAATTTGCACAGAAAAGACTGAAAAAATACATTAAAATGTGAATGGTAATTGTCTTCAAATGGTTGATTATGGGTGATGTTTTTACTTCTGTTCCTTTATTTTTAAAGTTTTCTTCAGTGAGCACGTACTACTCTTATATTAAGTAAAACAAGAACAAAAAATCACTTATTCAGTAGTTTATACATCATTCCAAGTTTCATTTGTCCATGCTTTTCTGAGAAAAGTAAGTTTAAATATTAGATATATTTTTATTTTCTTGGTATAACCTGATGTATGTGTTCAAGTTCATAGACTGAAGAATAATTTGGGAGCATAATTTTCTTAAAGAAGACATTTATGTAGACAAATTCCCTGTTAAAGATAATTGTCTAGGATAAATTTGCAAACAGATATATAACCTGCATTTGTTTGCTCTGTGCCCTTGGCAGTTATTGCTAATCAAAGATAACTCTTCTTCCCACTAAGCTTGCTCTTGGCCTTCAAATCCTTTTGAGCCAGCATTTTAGGCCGACATTATAGGGCCTCATATTTGAGCCACATAATGAGACCTGTCTGCCATTCTGGGTCTTAGGACAGTCTTCTTTAGGCCAGTGATGTACAGAAATAAACTAAATATTTAGTTGGGTTTTTTTTAAACTCCTTTTCATACAGCTTTCTCTTCAGTTATCTAAGTTTTCTTTCTGCCTTTTAGGTGATGGAAGCTGTTTCATTGTCCAGCAAGACTTAGACTATGTCATTGAGCTCACTGGGGCTGACTCTGACCCTGTGTACAAGGTACATACCTGAGAGGAGATCAGGCCTGTGTGATTCTCACCTGGGATCTAGGGCTTTAGAGGAGACTGAATTCAGCTACTTTGTAGTTATTAGGGGTAATATAGTACTTAGGAGTGGGATAGAAAGAAATCATAATTTTGAATCAGAAGTGACTTCATCACTTACTGGCTCTAGAAACTTTAAAATTCACTTCACTGCCTCAGTCTGTCAGTTCAACTGTAAAGTGAGGATAATAGATAATGCATATGAAAGATCTTTGTATATTTTAAATATTCTATAAATATTAGCTGTTATTATCATTATTTAAGTTCAAGACTGATTATCTCACTTAGAGTAGAAAGAGAAAAACGAAAGGGGAAGTAATATTTATTGACTGGATATTGTGCTTGATGTTTTACATTTATTATTTAATAGTCATTATTATTCCTTGAGGTATAGGTATTATTATTCTAATTTTTTCTTATAATTTTGGAACAGTTGCATAATTAATACATACATATAAAAATTCAAACAATACACAATTGTACAGACTTAAAAGTCCCCTTTAAGACTTTTTTGTTCCACTCTTCTTTCCCGAAGTAACTAGAATTAATAGTTTGGCGTGTATCTTTCAAGACTGTTTTTGGAGAATTTGCACTTACATCTTTGTGTTTATGTATTTACATAAATAATGTAGTTTTACATCCAAATTTGTACATAATTGGTATCATTCTATATATATATTACTCTACAGCTTGGGTTTTTACTTAACATCTTGAAACTGTTTCCAAATTCATATAGATACACTTCTTTTTTTAAATTCCTGCATAGTGCTCTATATTGTGAATTAACATATTTTTGTTTTACAAATAAATGGACTCAGAGGGATTGAGAAAGTTGCCCTAGGTCATGCAGCTACCTATCAGCAAACCTGCTAATTAAGCAGGTTAAGCTTAACTCCAGAATTAATACTATTTCCATTAAATTAGGAGTTCTTAACCTTTTTTGAGTCTCAGACTACTTTGAGAATTTGATGAAGTTCTCCTTAGGAAAAAGTGCAAATTTTGAGAACTTCTTTGCATAGAATTTTATGAGGTTCAGGGATACCCAGGCCCTTCTATGGATCGTCTCCTCCCCAAGTACAGTCCATCTGCACTAAACCATACACAACACTAGTGGGTTTGCTCTCCACTTGGTCACTTAGTTCCTCCATTCTGTGGTCATGCGCGCCCTTAGATTCTGGCTAGCCATTTTTTAAATACATAACATGGATGTAACTCTTCTCTTGTGTTTGGAATCAGTAAAGCTTCTCAGACTCCCTTGTACTATTGGGGGTCGATGACAAGGCTCTATCTTTTTGAAATGGAAGAATCCCAGGTTTCCTTTGAACTGTGAATTCTTGTGTTCCAGGTAGCCACATGGGAGAAGCAGATCTATACATGCTGTCGGGATGGTCTTGTGCGACGCTATCAGCTCTCTGACCTCTAACGCCTTGGGAAGAAGAGTCCCAGTTAATGAAAAAGATTGACTCTGACAACAATGAGCGGAAACATTATCAAGGGTCATGGGTTCGGGCACCCTTTGAAAGTCACAGAAAGTGAGCTGCATTGGCCCATGTGGAACTATCATTCCATGATAAAACCTATGTTGAGCTGAGTAAGAAGCTCACATGTGTTCACTGCATTTGTCCTAACTTCTCCCTATATATACTCATCCCAGCAACACAGGACAAGGATACAGATGCTTACAGTTTGATCTGATACTGCTTGTGTTAAATGTTTACAAGGACTGGAGGACTAAAGCCTGTTCTCTGGAGGAAATAAAGAAAATATGTTTGGAGGAGTCTGAACTTGAGAAACTTTGTTAAATATTCTTGCTTGAGTAAAAAGTCAGTCAAGCTGATGGAATTCCTTTCTCAGGCACTTCCTGTTGGCCTGGCTATAGGGAAGGACTACTTGACAGTAGCAGTAAATGGCCCACAAGCAGCAACCTGGGAAAGATTTTTATACAGGTAGGGTAACCAACTGTCCCAGTTTTCCTTGGACTGAGGGATTTTCTGCTAGATGGGACTTTCAGTCCCAGGCAAACCGATATGATTGGTTAGCCTTTATTCAGGTGATGAAGTTGAATCATACCATTGTAAAGGCGGCAGCTGTCAAAGTGCAGTCCCTGGAATAGCTGCATCAATATCACCTGGGAACTTGTTAGAGATAGAAATTCTTGGATCCACCTCAGACTTAAATGAGAAGTTCTGTGCATGGGGCCCACAATCAGTATTTGAATAAACTTTCCAGATGATTCTGATGCCTGCTAAAGTTTGAGAACAAGAGAAAGACAGTGAAGGGCACTTTAGTCATAGATGGAATCCAGAGCTTAAGGGATGGCAAGACTGGTCTATTGGAGAGGAGGCTGGAGAGGTTGGCAGGGTCCAAATAATGAAAATACCAGGTAAGGAGCTTGAACTTCATTTGGATGGCCATGGGGAACCAACTACAGAAGGGTTTTAAGGAAGGGTTCAACCTGGTTGCCTCTTTTTCATCCTAAACATAAAAATGGAATCATAATGTATGTATTCTATGGTTTATTTTCACTTAGTATCTCTGAGTTCTTTCCATCTCAGTACATTCAGACTTTCCTCATTCTTTTTTTTAATAATTTCTAGAGTATGAATTTAATAATTTCTGTATCAGTTACATTTTAGAGCTTATTAGATAAAAGGTTTCTTGGAGGATGCAACATGTATGTTAAGATCAGGATTTATTTAAAAGAAGAAGGTAATTCCTGGGTAGGGTAAGAGTATGGTTTACAGAGTTCGTAAAGGCTGTTGGTAAGACTCAAAGAGATAAAGTGATTTGCCAACAATCATAGAAAGTAGGAACTTGAACATAGTTTATCTTAACTTTGAATCGCATTTTTTCTTTCCTGTTGCTTATGCTTAAACCAAATTGAAAATACAATACTGTGGTTCATTGAGTATCTGAAAATAAAATACTGTGGTTCATTGAGTATCTGCTGGATATCTACTCTGTTCTAGGTACTATATTTAAATATTTAATCCTCACTAACACTCTTAAAAAAGAAATGGTATTATTTCTATTTAACAGATAAGGAAACTGAGGCTCAAGAAATTAAGTACCAGAGCCTCAATTTGGACCTTGCTCTGTCTGTCTCCAAGGTCCATGCTCCTTTCACTACACCATGGGGTTACAAGACCTGGGACTAGAGCAGTTTCATTTAAGGAGTGATTTGTGATAGGCTCAGGTAGACCCAAAAGGACATATTTCAGAGCTCAGAAATTTTGAATCACAGGAAGTCCAGGGGAGTCCTCTAAGAAGTCAGATTAACAAAACAAGATGAGGGAGAATATGACTGAGTTCACACAACAAGTGTGTCTCTGAGTAGGCATTCCAGGACTCGCTCTTTTCCATTGCCATCACATTCACAAGCTCCTTTTCGCAGGTCTCCATAGGTGATATCCTGGCTGTGATGGATGAAATGACCCTTGACAGCTATCCTGAAATCCAGACCCAAGCAGAAGGAGCGGAGGCTAGCTCTCAGGTACCACCAAAGCTTTGTTTACTGTGAATGGAATAATCCCCGCTTTGCAGCAGACAAAGCTTGTTTTTACTTTTGGGTTGAGGAGCACATTCTGGGTAAGGAAGGGTAGACAACCCCCATCCACAGCACTAAAGGCCCAGTGAAGCTCTGTGGAAGACCTTGTTTCTTGGCTTTTGGTGCCCCCTTGTGATTTCTTGTGAGAAGTGCTATTTCTCAGATCTGAAAAGCTGGCAGCGGCATCAGATATTGTGTACATGTTTTTGTGTGCCAGGCACAGTCCTCACAATAGCCTTGCAAAGTAAAGGTTTTTTTTTCTTCAACAAGTGTCTTTGTGGATATATTTAGTATTCTTTTTCTAATTTACTTTTTATTTTGAAATAATTTCAAACTTACAGAAAAGCTGTAAGAGTAGTTCAGAGGATTCCAGTATATCCCCACCCAAATCTCCCAGTTGTTAACTATATATTATGTTTATCATTCTCTCTCTTTCTATTTTATATAGTACATATTTTCATGCAGGTTATGTATGCTACATTTTTTTCTGAATCATTTGAGAGTAATACACAAATATTATGTCCACTTACCTTTAAATACTTAAAGGACACTGTTCCATAACCACAGTACATCTATCAAAACAAGGAAACTCACACTGATCCTGTACTGTCATCCAGTCTGCAGACCCCATTCAAATTTTGCTGGTTGTCCCAACGGTGTTCTTTATAATCACTCTTTCCTTTGGGTTCCAGGATCTAATCCATTTATTTTGCCTTTATTTGCCTTCTGTCTGGAGTATGTCCTCAGTTTTTCTTTGTGTTTTATAACCCTGGTATTTTTGGAATATAGGCCACTTTGGGTTTGTCTGATGTTTCCTCATGATTAGATTTAGGTTAGGCATTTTGGCAACAATACCCCAAAAGTGATTCTCTGTCCTAAGAACATCATATTGGAAGCCACACAATGTTGACTTGTCTCATTGCTAGTGATGTTAGCCCTTTTTTTTTTTGGAGATATAATTCACAAGCCATAAAATTTATCCTTTTAAAGTATACAATTTAGTGGTTTTTTAGTAAATTCACAAGGTAGTGCAGCCATCACCACTCATTCCAGAACATTTCATCACCCCAGAAAGATACTTCATATCCTTCAGCAGCCACTCCCCATGCCCCAGCCCTGGCAACCACTAATCAACTGACTGTCTCTATGGATTTGGCTATTCCGGACATTTTATATAAATGGAATCATACAATATGTAGCCTTTTGTATCTGGCTTATTTCTCTTAGCATAATGTTTTCAAGGTTCATTCACTTTGTAGCATGTGTCAGTACTCTATTCCGTTTTGTTGTCAAGGAACACCCCACTTGTAATGGTTAATTTTATGTGTCAACTTGGCTGGGCCATTTGCCCAGATAGTTGGTCAAGTATTCTGGATGTTTCTATGAAGGTATTTTTTGGATGAGATTAACATTTAAAATCAGTGTATTTTGGGGGGACGGTATAGCTCAAGTATTAGAGCATGTGGTTATCATACACAAGGTCCTGGGTTCAATTCCCAGTACCTCCTCTAAAAATCAATCAATAAATAAGTAAACCTAATTACCTCCCACTCAAAAAAAAAAAAGATGTTAAAAAAATAAATAAATAAAGTAAAATAAATGTATTTTGAGTGAAGCAGATTACCTTCCATAACATAAGTGGGGCTCATCCAATTTTGAAGGCCTTAATAGAGGAAGACTGACATCCCTCCAGCAAGAAGGAATTCTGCCAGAGGATTGCCTTTGGACTTGAAATACAACTCTTCCCTGGGTCTCCCACTTGCAGGCCTACGCTGCAGATTTTGGACTCTTCAAGCCTCATGATCACGTAAGCCAATTCCTTAAAATAAATCTCTGTATACATACACACATCTTCTTGGCTCTGCTTCTCTGGAGAACCCTAATACACCATTGTAGGGATATACCACAGTTTTTTAATCCATTCATTAGTTGATGGACATTTGGGTTACTTCCATTGTTTAGCTATTATGGATAATGCTGCTATGAACATTTGTGTACAGGCTTTTATGTAAACATATGTTTTTCATTCTACTGTCAGTGGAACTTCTTGGTCATGTGGTAACTCTATGTTTAATGTTTTGAGAGACTGCCAGCTGTTTTCCAAAGTGGCTGCACCATTTTACATTCCCACCAGCAATGTCTAAGGGTTCTGATTTCTCCATGTCCTTGCCAACACTTGTTTTTTTCCATCCTTTTTGTTATAGTCAGGCAATGTTAAGCCAGTTAAAATGGTGTCTACCAGGTTTCTCCACTGGAGAGTTCATAAGTATTTTGAGGGGAGATACTTTGAGACTATATAAATAACCTATTCCTCATCAATATTGCATCAGCTAGTTTTAGCATTCTTTGATGATTTCTGTCTGAATCAGTTATTCCTATGATAATTGCCAAATGGTGATTTTCTAATTCTATTATTCTTTTTACATTTATAATCAGCATTCTACTATAAGAAAGAACTTTCCCTTCTCCGTTTATTTATTTGTTCTCTCAATTATTCATCATAAATATATTAGTATAAATTACTCATGGACTCATCTTTTATTCTATGGATTATAATCCATTATTACTATTATTTACTTTGGTATTTAAATTGTCCAAGTTGGCCCAGTGGGAGCTTGTTCAAGCTGGATCCTGTGTCCATTTGACATGTTTCCATCATTCTTTGAGCATTTCTGTATTTTCTGGTACCACAGGATACTCAAGCCTCAAGTTATACTTCCCCTCCCCAGCTCGGGAATCAGTCATTTGCCTAAATAGCCCTGGTCCCTTTTAATGGAGAATGGTATTCAGAAACCAATATCTGGGTACCAATATGCTCTTTACTTCTGGGGTATTACTGCTCCTAGGCCCTATGAGTAGACAATACATATATACTTCTCTCTTTCTACAACCATCATTCTATATATATTAAAAGTCATGTGTTCACATTTACGTCTCCAATGCCACAGGGTTTATTTCTAGCCTTCTATGTAAATAGCTCCTTTCTCCAACAGTGAGAAACTTGGATCTCATGACTCTCAGTATATTCACTTTTTTGCTCAGTACCTCTGTGAGGAACCAGTCTGCCAGCCACACAAACTGTCTCCTCCATTTCACCACAGCCCCTGCACACCTCCGATAGGGTCTCCTTCTCCCTCTGCATTCATGACAGCCAGTCCCAGGCTGAGCAAGGCCTTCCTCCAAGTCTCTGAATTTAATTTTTAATAACATTTTTTTCTGGTAATAAGAGTAAGACAAATGGCCAATACACAAGAAAAGATGCTCGATTTCAGTAGTTAAATAAAAAGGCAAATACAGAAGAAAATTTGGAAATGCAAAAAGTATCAAGAGTAATTCCATATTTTCATTTTGCAACCAGACAACTGTAGCTATGAAGTAATTGTTTTAAGGTCATAAAACTAGTAGCTAACAGATAGGATTTGGCTCTGACTTTACTGCCTCAATGCTGAGGGAGCTTCTTCTATGTGATAAGTGCTTTTGTATAGTTTAATATGTTTACACCAACCCTGTGGTGGAGTTCATGTTGATAATGCCATTTATTCAAAGAAACTTAGACATGGGGCCATTAAATAAACATGCTTCAGGTCACACAAATGGCATGTAAGCACAGCAGCATCAAGATATGGTCACTTTCTAACAACTCAACTCACCCAAAACCTACACTTTGTGTCTTAATTAATTGCTCTGCCCTTTGGCCTAACTCCAAAAGTGCGTTTTACCACTTCTAGATATACCTAAATATACCTAAAATAGATCTTTTGCCTCAAATAATATGAAAGAGCTACTTTTAAGGCAGGCCCTCCTCTGTAACAGTGTGGCTTCAGAGGACCCAGGAAAGTTCCTAAATATCTCAGTCACTATCATCTGTAATGCCATCAAGGCACATCAGGCTTTTCCATCTACAATTAGAGATGAGGTTTAAAATGTAGCACTGCTCTTTCCCTGTGTAACTGATACTAGATCGTTTCTTAAGAACACATTTCTGTTTCAGAGGAGTAAGAGGCTGAGTGAGGGAGTAGTGCTCAAGAGAAGATACTCCTGAAAAAGGAGGAGGAGGAGGAGGAAGGGGAGAGGAAGGGCTATAGTGTGGCACTGGCCCAGGAATAGACCAATGGAACAATGGTCCAGATACAAACCTATGCATATGTAGAAACTTCGTATGTAACACAACAGTCAGTACAGATTGTGGGAAAACAATGAACTGTTAAATAAATGGTTCTGGGACAGTGGGATATCTAAAAAAAAATGATACCTACCTGGCACCATATACAGAAAAATAAGTTCTAGGTAGATTAAAAATTTTAAAGTTAAATGGACTTTTGGAAGAACATGTAAGTGAAGATTTTTATGACCTTGTATAGGGAATATTTCTTGAACTAGACAGAAAAGGTAGAAACAAAAGAAACATTGATAAATTTGACCCCATTAAAAAAATGCTGAAAAGACAAGCTCCAAGGTGAAAGGGGTTTGTATTTTATACTATCAACAAGAAAACATAAAATATAAAGAGTCACAAAAAATTGATTAAAAAAAAGTATAGCCTAATAGAAAAATGGACAAAAGATGTAAATAGGCATTTCAGACAAGGAAAAACAAATGGCCAATGAACATGAGAAAAACCTTCACGAACAAATGCAAATTAAAATCTATAAAGATGCTGTTTCACACCTATATTGGCAAACATTTAAAAACTTGACACCAAGAATTGGTGAGAACGTGGAGCAAAAAGGAACTGTCACACACTGCTGTTCTGCCACTGTAAATGAGAATCACCACCTCAGAAAACTGTCTGTTACCTTGCAGTTGATGCACATGCCCAAATACTCAGCATCAACAGAGAATGCTATACAACCGCTGTGAAGATAAGTCACACACACACACACACACACACACACACACACACACACAATTTGCATGAATAATACCATTTAAATAAAGTTTAAAAATATGAAAAGTTAAATAATGTTGTTTGGGATACATGCAGTGGTGTGTGAAGCTGGCTTGTGCCACCTTGGAAAACAGCACTGCTGCCCTCCAGGAGGTGGAGCAGAACTCCTCACTCTTGAAGGGTGGGCTGCAAAATGACTTCCTTCAAAAGAGTACAATCCAGAAATGGGGAAACAAAAATAACTTTATGGGGGAGAAACCTGACAAGCACTACCTCAGCAGGTGATCAACATCAACAGTGGTAAGTTATGGTGATGGTGTGTGCCTCTGACCTGATGGGAGGAAGGTGGCACTCTACCTCTATGATCTCCTTCCAAAATGCCCCAACCCCTATCTGATCATAAGAAAAACATCAAGCAGATCCCAGCTGAGAGACATTCTACAAAATACATGACCAATACTCCTTAAACTGTGAAAGTTACCAAAAACAAGGAAAGTTTGAGAAACAGTTGCAGCCAAGAGGAGCCTAAGGAGACGTGACAACTAAGTGCAATGTGATATCCTGGATCAGATCTTGGAACAGGAGAAAAAGAAAAAGAACAGCATTAGCTTAAAAACTAGGAAATCTGAGTAAAGTATGGACTTCCTCTGTTATAAATGATATAACAATATTGGTTATTATTTGTGACAAACGTACCATACTCATGTAAAGTCTTAATAATAGGGGAAACCAGGTGTGGGGTATATGGGAGAACTCATCTTCATAACTTTTCTGAAAATCTAAAAGCATTCTAAAATAATTATTTTTTAAAAATAGCCAAATGTATTTGTTCTTAAAACTTTTTGTTAAAACTAATTACTACTCTCCTTAAAAACTCTCTCTCTGGTTTCTGAGTTGAGTGACCCTTGTCAGGCTCACAGAATCAGTTCTTTGATTCCTTTTTTTCTTTTGGTCTTCTGTGAGGCAGAGCTGAGAAGGTAATTTGCTTAGGCAGGAAGGACTACAACTCCCAGAGTGCCCCTGTGCGGTTGTCAGGAGCAACCAAGGAACGCAAACTAACAGCCCTGCTGGAGTCAGGACTACCCACCCACTGACAACCAGCCAGCCATGGGCCAGGATTATTACTCTGTGCTCCAGATCACTCGCAATTCAGAGGATGCCCAGATCAAGAGCGCGTAAGTTGGGGTGGGAGTGAGGCTTTTGGGTTGTGTTGGGGAAATCCGCACTTTCATCTCTTCCAAACTGAACTTCCCCTCACAGTTTAGGCAGACAAGATAAACCTTGTTCCTTCTCTTGCTTCTTGCACACCTACATCCTGGCTTTGGGCTGAATCAGGGTTCCCAATCCATCATCCTTTACCCTGCCTGCCCTCCTGGATGCCCTGCTTTCCCTAGCAATGAAATGGGGACTGAGGAGACTTTAATATTATGGAGACCCAAAGGATTGTGAACAGGAGAGTGACCTGACAGATGTGTTACAAATTTTATTTTGGCTGACACGTGGGGTTTTCGCATTTAATAAACTGCATCTCTGAATAGTTCCATCAAGTCTTGGGGATTTACAGTATTTCTTAAAAAAGTCTAGGACAGGAATCAGCACATTTTTCTGAAAAAAAATTTTTTTGACGAATATTTATCGAGCATCTACCATATGGGTTAGGTATAGTCTCATCAGCTGGAGATATGAATCAGATGTGCAGGTTAACTTTGTTGGTGAATACAGATGTTGAATAAGTCACAGCAAGCATGATGAGGGTTAAAAAAGGGGATATACGGGGTATGTGGAAGCTATATTGGAAGGAGAGAGTCCACTTTGGAGGCTGTCATGGTAATCATGGCAAAAGATGAGGCTTGAAGCAGGGCAGTGGGCTGGGGAGAAAAGAAAGAATGGACTTGGCCATTAATTAGATCATTAGAGGGTAAAGAAAAGGGGAGGAGTCTAAGTTCAGTTAAGGTTGGGTAGTGGTAATAGCTATACTTACTGAATTGTGCAGATGCTGTTCTGAGAATGTTCCATCATTATTTCACTTATCACAGCAGCCCTGAGAGGTAGGTGCCATTATTATCCCAAGGCCATGTGCCAATAACTAGCAGAGTCAGTATTCAGACACCTTGCTGACTATAATTGCCCACTGGAACCAAGTCCTTTAGGGGACCTCTGGGGGTTAAGTGTCTACAGTGTGGTTGGAGAAACAAGACACAAATTCATGAAACAGAACAATTTAGGACTGTGTGTGATGTCACCCAGTGTTCACAATATCTCCCTGGCCAGTGACACCTGTCTAGGGAAAGGTCACAAGGATGGAGGGCAGTTTGGAATGCAGAAAGATAAGCCCAAATTAAGCAATGGAAAGAGCAAGGTCTGAACCTAGGTTCTACTTGGTAGCTGTGTGACATGGGCAAATTGCTTAACCTCTCTGAGCTTCAGTTTCCCCATCTCTAAAAAAATTTAAAGGGTTGTTGTGGTATTGAAGTGGAATTATATGAGATAATGAGTATGAAAATGCCCAGCAACTATTTGCATCTGAAACCATGGCATATGAAGAGTGATTAAAAGAACAGTATATGTTCCAAACAATATCCTTAACCCTTCTCCCCTGAAACAGCTCTTAAGGGATGAGTCACATGTTTGACACGCTCCTATGGTAGTACCTAGATTTTGACACCTCCCCCCAAAAAAGGTTAAATTTATGTAATGAAGAAAAGTACCATGATGATTCATAATTGCCCAGCTATTAACTTCTCAGTATATTCATTCTAGACTGCCACGCCTGGGCTGTGACTTCACCCCTTTCTCTCCCACTTAGGAAAGCAGGTGAATGAGAGTGATGTTACTGCATCTTTAAACTACTCAAATTTACATGAAAAACTGAACTCTTCTCAAACCTTGTTACTTTTTCTCACTGTTAGAGTTCTCTTGCAATTTCATACTTGACTGCAGCGTTTGTAGTTGAGAAGGGCTGGTTTGGAAGTCTCAGGGAGGTTGTGACAACCAATTATAAGGTCGGGGGCAGTCAGGGCACCTCAGGGCTCCTAGTATCAGGAGCCTGGGCTGTCCCTTGTAGTTTCCCTCCTACCTCTCACACCGTAATTCGTGGTCCCTAATTAAACTCTCCACAAATCTCTTTCCTCCTGGGACCCTGATGATACCTCAGATGCTGTGGGTGTGGCATCTCTGAGTGGTGGGATTGGGCAGATACAGAAATGAGGAAGAGAATGAGCACAGAGGTGGGGGACAGTGAGAGGACCTGACCTGTGGCCAGTGCCTCTGACACCAAGCCCTCTGACACCTTATTTTATCTAATCTTCCCAAGAGGCCTGTGTGTCAGTTTGGGCACCAAGACAGGATTAGATGTGCAAGAAGTGTTTTAAGGGAAACCCCTGTGAGGGTGAAGAGGGAGCAGGAGTGTGCAGACCACAGTGCAGATCTGATACATGTGAAAGGAGAGGGGGAGGGAGGGCTGAAGTGTGGCCTGGAAAAATCTCAGCCAGGCTGATAGGGAGGCCTCAGGCAGAGGTTGCGTATTGGAGGAGGCCTGGGTCCTGTAGGGAAGAGCCAGCACTGATACCCCCACCAAGCTGAGGCATTGGCTGGGAGCCGCTCAGAGCCAGTGCAGCCTCACACAAATGGCCAGGAGGACAGCTGCTGGTGCTGTCAGTCAACTGTGCTCCCTACACTGGGTTCTCTTCCCAGGGCTCTGAGTGATGCTCCTCCCCGGCCACCACAGCCCTGACTTACAGCTGGAGCATCAAAGCTCCAGGAGGCCACCAGGCAGCAGAGCCAGCTCTGAGCCGTGGTCTGAGTCTCAGGATACTAACCCTTGCTCCTCTAGGTATCGGAAACTTGCCCTTAAGAACCACCCATTTAAGTCCATTGAGCCATCCTCGGCAGAGACATTCAGGCAAATAGCAGAGGCCTACGATGTGCTGAGCGACCGTGAGTAACAGGGCTGAGCGTGGAGGGTGGCCCTCTGTCCTGCATCTATGTTAAGATCATTCCTTATGTCTCCGAGTGTCAGGCTTTCTGAGGGGGCCCAACAGAGAATAAACGTTCTTCGCTGCTCACATTTAAACAAACTGAGAAAATAAACATAATTAACTGCCTTTCTCAGCAAACACCAGCTCAGGTGGAGGACGTGGTGTGAAGAGCTCCCAGATACGCTGACAGGTGCCCCTCAGCAGTGCAGGACCTGGGGCAGGGCTCCTCCACATCCCCACACTCCACCCATCCCCTGCAGGGATGCAGAGTGAGATGCTTCCTGCCCAGAGAAGAAGGCTGAGGCTGAGGCAGACACGCCTACTTATTCCTAGAAGATCACTAAAGTTTCTCCAGCCCCAAGTTTTCAGGACTTTGGACTCTAGGATTTCAAAACTCTAGAATTTTTATATTCTAAAATCTCAAGGTTCTAGGATTCTGTTTACCCCACATAAGACAGTAGCTCTATGATGACTGATACAATTCAGATCCCAGGATGATAGTCTGACCCTTAGGCCCTTGGTTTCTTCTCCAGTCCCCACCCCTCCCCCAGCAAGTCTCAGTCTTCCCTGTTTCTCCTGTTGGGTATGGGGCCTTAGCTATATCCACTCACAATGAAATTAAGCCCCTAACTTCCAAAGTCTCCCTCCAAAGACTGCCAGACAGCAGGCATTTTTGAAATAAGGCTGTTTTTCGCCTCGCCCCTTTCTCTCTGTCTCACAACCTACTTCCCAGCCCTCCAGCTCTCTCAGCCTCAAAGGCTGGCCCCCTACTCAAGGTGACACATATCCACAGCGGTGAAAAGAGGCATCTATGACAAGTTCGGAGAGGAGGGCCTGAAGGGCGGGATTCCTCTGGAGTTTGGATCACAGACCCCATGGACAACTGGTTACGTCTTCCATGGCAACCCTGAAAAGGTTTTCCATGAGTTCTTCGGGGGAGATAACCCCTTTAATGGTAAGAGGTCCTGCCTGCCCCTTTGCCTTACTGGGGAAGCACAGAGCTTTAGAAGATGCTTTTCTTTGAGTAGTTTTGTTACCGGCCAGGGTTCTTGGATTTCTTTATTATTATTTTTTAAATTTTTTAAAATTTATTTATTATTATTTTTATTGGATTTCTTAATCAATAGAAATTGATGAGAGGCCAGACAAGAAATTCAGGCAAGGCTTTATTGGGACTCGTGCTGCAGCACGAGGGAGTGAAAATGAGTAACAGGTTTCCCTGCTCCCTCCCTGAGGAGGTGGCAAACTGGTCCCTTAAATGGGGTGGTGTAGAGGTGGATCCAGGGGTTGGGCCACCCTCTTGGTAGTGCTGTGTGTGCAGGGATCATGTGCTGTGTCCTGTTTTTGTTCGGGACTCTTCAAAGTGGTGGTGAGGTTTTTGGTCTTTTTGTATCTTGTTCATAATTTGCCCTAGTTGTACCTTTTAGTCCCTTCTAGTTTCTTTGTATTTTGTTGCTAGAGGGGATGTTTGTCCAGGTGCAAGCACTGTAGCAAAGGGTCCGAGGTACCAGCCTGTCTCAGCTTTGTTTACTTGAAGAAATATATATAGTACATGGTGGGAAAAAACAACAACAAAAACCCAATTCATTGAAAAAGAAATAAATCCCAGCCCTCCATCCCTTCCCCAGAAGCAGCCACTCATTATTAACAGTTTATGTATCTTTCTAGAAATATTCTATGCATTTATGAGCTTATATTTATTTTTTATGTCTTTTATTTTAAGGTAATAGGGCCACATAGTACACATTGATTTTTTTCACTTATACTTAGCGATTACCTTCTTATACATTATATTATATACAGATCTACTTTATTCATTTTAATGGCTGCTTAAGATTTCATTGTACAGGTGTATGTTAGTCAGCTGAGTACAGGGATGGATGGGAGGATGATCCCAGGTCCTAGAAAAACTGACAAAGAATTGACTTCCAAGATTCAGTCATCTTGCAAGGACAGTTCACCTTCAGACCTGTCTTGCTGGCTCCATTGAAGCAACTCAGAATCGTGATTTTCACTGCCTGGCTTCCCCAGCCCTTTCTCCCTGGCTATATCACAGCCTGTCTACATTTCAAAAGTTCTCTCTTCCTTGTCTCCATGTTAATATGCTTTGTGGCTGGCTGCTTCTCCACATCAGAGGTCCTGCCCACTGTGCATTGCCTTCACCTGTCGGCCAGAGGAGGCTGAGTTTATAAACTCCATGTGAGACTGGAAAAAGCAACGGACTTGGAGTCAGAGGACCTGTCTCAAATCCATGCGCCACCACTTATGAACTGTGTGATTCTGGGCAAATCAATTCACCTCTCTGAAACAGCTTCCTCATTGTTAAATAGCCATTCCTCACAGGTCATTATCAAATGAGATTAATGTTTATGAAAACAGGCTTTGCATTCAGAAAAATACCATACGATGGGCCTGTCTTTCAGGGACAGATCCATGGAGAGAGGCTGTTCAGAGGAGCCAAACCAGAGCTTACAGGGGCATCGCCTGTTCATGGTTCAGGGGTCCCTCAGGCAGTTCCCAGGAGCTATACTGCTATAGTGCTTCACCCCAGGGGTTCTTGTGTCCCATCTCCCTGCAGAATTGCAGGGCTGGGCTTCCTGTGACCTGGGTTTTGAGGTGTCTGAGACCTGGCATATCATGGGTGCTATGTGAACAAATGAATTCAGTGGTGCAAGAGGGGACCTGGTAATTCATAGGCCTCTTGATGACCCATCACATCTTAAGGCGACAGAGTGAGACTCTGCCTTGCCCCCCAGCCTAAGGTCATTGTACTATTCTAGCCTATGAAGTTCTTTTTGTGGCACAAACTATGAGGGGCAGAGTACAGAAAAGCTGAATCATGACAGAGACCACTGACTACAGTTTACAAACGGCTTCACATCTAGCATTAAGCCTAGTGGTTAAGGGCAGTGGTTCTATAGTCATATCATCCTGGGTTCAGATCCCAACTCTACTTACTTGCTGTGAGACGGTGAGCTCTTTGACCTCTCTGGGTCAATGAGATAATAATACAAAGAGCTGAAAACAACACCTGACCCATGGTAAGCTCTCAGCTAGTTTTAATTCATCATCATCTTGTTATCTGATCCTCATGGTGGAAGGCAGGTCAGGCATGTTACCCCACCCCACAGAGTGAGAAACTGAAGCCTGGACAATTGCACTGCGCATCACAGGGAAGGGGCTCTTTGCACTAGGATGGAAGGTGGGACAGCAAGAGGGGTTATGAGTGTAGAGCTGGGCAGGGGCAAAAGAAGTTGAGGAGAGAGGAGTTTGGGGACACACTGGTGATGTCTCAAATTTGTTAGGGCTTAACTGTGCTCCTCCCACATCTCAGCTGCTGACTTCATAGAAATTTGAATCTGGGGTCTCTAGTGGTCTTGAGCTGGACTGGACAGTGAGAGGCAGTGGAGCTTGGGGAAAGGTAGGGAGAACTGGCAGGCTCTGACCCTCCTCCACAAAAGCTAACAGCGTGTCATTTCTGCACTACCAGGCACTGCCACCAGCGGGCACTCCTCTCCTGAGGGACACATCCCTGATTTTGGCGGTAGAGTGGGGATGGAGTCCAAAGCAGAGATGGAGCAGTGGAGAGTGGCAAGGGACAGTAATAATTGGATTTGCAGTTGAGGACAGCTCGTTGGACTGACCAAACTGTCTGAATATGAAAAGTGGGAATAGGAGGCTGGATATAACACTTGGAAACTGAAGAGGTAGGGGGGTTGTCTACGAATCCAAGTCTCTGGACACAATTTCTCTTACTCCTTACTTCTCCCCACCTCCTGCAGAGTTTTTTGATACAGAAAGAAATGAGGTGGATTTGAACTTCGGGGGGCTCCGGGGCCGAGGGGTCAAGAAACAGGACCCCCCAATTGAACGAGACCTCTACCTGTCCCTGGAGGACTTATTCTTTGGCTGCACCAAGAAAATTAAGATCTCTCGAAGGGTGAGTACTTGGGAGCCACCTTCTATCCCCTCCAACCCTACTGGTCACCTCCTTCCTGACCCTAACTGGAGACCTCATATATAGTCTCTCATGGAATCATGGAATCTTAGATTTAGAATTCTAAAATCTGAAATTTGGAAGGGACAGTTGAGGATGTAACCGAGCAGGACCATATGGGGCCTTCCCGGGACAGACCTCTCCCAGATATCCTCTGCTGTAGTTCCTTTCTGGAGTACCCAGATAATAGTATCTCATCTCATACATCCAAGTTTTTCAGATGCTAAAAACCACCACCAAATGGAAGAAATTAACTACTTGATGATCATGAGCACTTAGCCCTCCTTCTGGCACCTAAGGATTGATCACTATCAACCAATCAGAGAACTGCACAGCTGATCACATACCTTGGGACGCCCCTCCCTCAGCTGGCCTTTAAAAATGCTCAGCTGAAACCCTTGAGGGAGTTCAGGGTTATTTTTAGGGGGCACGAGCCACCCATTCTCCTTGCTTGGCCCTGCAGTAAACCCATCTCTGCTCCAAACTCCAATGTTTTCCTATTGTTTGGCCTCACTGTGCACATGGTCTTGTGTTCAGTAACAAGGGAATTAGCCTGGTTCTTTCCCAGTGCAGGAATCCCCTCTGCCTGCTCCTAACTGGGATGAGAGCTCTCCCTTCTCAGTTCAGCCCCATCCCTGAGGGAAGAGGAGGAGAATCTCCTGTGAATTCTGGTCTCTGGGTGTTTCCAGACAATACCCTCTGGGTTTCATCTGTGTGTACACCCCATGAATAAGAAGGAGCAGTGTGGGCATGGGGGGTGGGCTGGGGGACAGTCCTCCCAGGGTCCAGTCCTTGGCTTGGCCCTGTCCCATGGTCCAGCCCTGTACTAGACACATGAGCAAGGTCCCCTCATACCTTTGCCCAGCAGAGGAGTTGCCAACTGGAGCCATGCTTTCCACAGATGGCACCCATCTGGGCATGTGATTGGGGAATGGATGGAAGACATAAGAGATGGTAAGGCTGAGATATGTCGACCTCCAGTGGTATTTCTCCCTTTGGGATTAAGAGACCTGCCAGAGGCTCAAGGCCAAGCTTCTGGGGTGGGTGAGGAACTGAGTTCATGTTCACTGTGTGTCTGTTAGTGGCCAGGGCCACATAATTTCTAGGGCTGGAATTGTGGCCTTGATCAAATCATGGTGACTGCTTGGCATCTCAGGCCCCAGCCACATCGCTCGCCCTGCCATCCTGGAATCATAAGTTCTTGGTTCCAGTGGAATAGGGTGGGCATGGGGATGGCTCGGGCAAGTTCTCCCTGTTGCTAGAGGATTGAGCTGAGCATAGATCCCACAGACCATCTTTCACATGGGTAAAGGCCCACTGGGAAATCCTGAGCAAACCTCCCTCCCCTGTCATTTCACTACAGGTGCTGAACGAGGATGGGTACTCCTCTATCATCAAGGACAAGATCCTCACAATTGATGTGAAGCCTGGTTGGAGGCAGGGCACACGTATCACCTTCGAGAAGGAAGGGGACCAGGTGAGAGAGAGGGACGCTGACTAGAGTCAGTCACCAGGGCTCATGTGGTGGAAAGACTGAGGTGGAAGGAGGCAGTGCTTTTTCTTGCCTCTGGGAGCCCTGATCTGGCAGGGCGAACACAGGAGTGACTGAGCTGATCCCTAATGTGCCTTCCAAAGGACAGGCGGGGGTTGGTGGGAAGTAGGATTCACTGGGGTAGGCTTCTCAGAGGAGGGGCTATGAGGCCAAACTGAAAAGGCCCTTCCAGAAAACCTGGTCTAATCTCCTTTGTTCACATGAAGACATGGAGCCCAATAGAGGCGGGAACTTGATCAAGGTCACAGAGCCAATCAGTCCTTGTCACTCTTTGGCCTCCCCTGCCCAGGGTCCCAACATCATCCCAGCGGACATCATCTTCATCGTAAAGGAGAAGCTACACCCTCGCTTCCGCAGGGAGAATGACAACCTCTTTTTTGTGTACTCCATCCCCTTGGGCAAGGTGAGTGGGTGAAGTGGAGGAGCAAGGGGTGGGCAGATCAGAATGAGGCCCCCAACCCCACCACACCCCATATAAGGCCTGAAGGCAAGGAAGCCTCACCTTCCACTCACCCCGGTGCATGGTGCAGCCTCCAGAACTTGAGGAATGCCACACAGCATCTTCGTGGCTGTCTTCACTCCTGACTGTGAGTGGCCCCTCTGTGCCCTCACAACCCAAACAAGAAACGGCGCCCCAGCCTGGACTCTGCTGCCCCTCATCCACCCCACCTGCAGGCAGGCACTCAGTCAGTCCCGTCAATCCCACTGCCAGATCTCTCTCTGCCTGGTCCATTTCTGTTCATCCCCACTGCCTGGGTCTGTGCAACTGGATGTGTGCAGCAGCCTCCTCAGTGGCCCTCCTGCCTCCCTTCTCGTCTCCTCCAGACACTTCCCCACCACGTCACACTCCTGTCCAAGCATCTTTGCATGGCATTCAAGGCCTCCGGATATCTGGCCCCTGCTGATCTCATCCCCTGCATTCCAGCCACTGCCACTTAGAGCTCCTGCCCATTGGGTGCATTTTTCTTTTCACACCTGGGTTCTCTTATACATGCTGGGCCCTCTGCCTGGAGTGCTGTCTCCCCACCTCCCGTTCCTTTAAGGGCCTTATCAACTGCTACCACCGCTGTGAAGCCCTCCTGCCCCATCCCAGAATGGCTTGGGGGCCCCTCCTTGTCTCCCACTGATGCTTTTACTTCCTCTGTCATAACACATATTGACATCAGTCTCACCTACCAGACTGTGAACTCCTTGGGTGACTCACTTACTTGTTTGTCCTTGAACATCCTATTGTCTCCTTGAGGCCCAGCTTAGGGCCTGGCACTGAATAATCTCATAAAGTGCCTTTTAAACAGAATGGACATGGGGACCTTCCCTACTCACACCCTTGGCCTTAATGTCCCCTAGGCTCTGACCTGCTGCACCGTGGAGGTGAAGACCCTAGATGACCGTCTGCTCAACATCCCTATCAATGACATCGTCCAGTGAGTTCATTTGCTTGGGCCCCCATAGGCAAAAGAAGGACTGTCTGGGCTTTAGTGGGTGTGTCAGACAGGCCAGCCTGGTACAGTTGTTCAGGTTGCATCCAGCACAAGAGGGTGAAAGAGACTGAAATCCAGGCCCCACTCTGGCCAAGCTATAGGCTACATTCTCCTGGCAAATGGAATACCTTTTTCTAACTTGCCTAAAGCCACTGAAGAGGCTAGAGGCCCCCAGTCATTTCTTGTTGCCGTCATCCTCCAGAACCTCTCTGGAGAGCTCTGAGTTGCATCCCCTAAGCCCTTTTCCAAGCCAGGTCCTTCACATGGGAAGCTTGCTCAGCTGTCCAGCACTCCCCACCCCCAACCCAGGGTCTGCTCATGTTCCTTCACTCCTTGTCTGGTTTCCCATCTTAAAAAGAGATTCCCGGAATCCTCCATCAGAGATTTCCAGCTGTCTGGAACAAGCCAGACTCCCCTTCCCTCCCACCAGTTCTAGAAGCTGGTGATTGCCCCACACCTGAGGTAATGTGAGCCAGGGTGGATGGGATCTGTTGAAGTGCTGCTCTGGGGTGCACTCTGAACCCTCTTCTTTCATCCTCCCCTGTCTCAGTCCCAAGTACTTCAAGAAGGTGCCAGGTGAGGGGATGCCATTGCCAGAGGACCCCACCAAGAAGGGGGACCTCTTCATCTTCTTTGACATCCAGTTCCCCACCCACCTCACACCACAGAAGAAGCAGCTGCTGCGCCAGGCATTGCTGACATAGTTCTGGTGGGCTGGGAGCTGGAGGAGGAAGAGGAGGCTAGCTGGGCCTTACCCTACCTGAACCCCCACAGCTTCAGGGTGGGCGGGGGGCCAGCCCACTGTACAGACATGTGAGGATGGGATGACATGGGACTTTTAAACTGACACAATAAAGTTTTATTCCCTATCCTCCAGCTACACCCAGGAGAGTGTGTGTTGGAGGGATTTATATATACAGGCCTTCTTGTGGAGCAGAGGGAAGCGCAGGGCCTAGGAAGCTGAGGACCTGGGTCCCTGTCCTGGCTGTGTGGGCACAGTCAGGCCCCTGAGGGCTCAGAGCCTACCACGTTGGTAGTGCAGGGCAGTGCTGCATGGCCTCTGAGTGTCCTCAGTCCTATTTCTCATGACACACAATCCTTAGAAGGGCAGTCTCCAGTGTGATATAGTCACATTGTACTCAGGAAAACTGAAGCACAAAGAAAACAAAATTCTTGTCCCAGGTCACACAGGGCTCAGTGACAAAGCTGTCACCAGAACCTTGAAGGCTGCTTCCCACAGATTCACCCTTCTTAGATTAGAGGCAACACAAAGGACACATGTGCTGGAAATGGCTTTGGTTTCTACCTTGCCAGTCTCCATTGCCTTGTCTGTGCAGAGGGTCAGGTCTGTGCCTGCCTCTAGGCAGGGTGGTCTAGGAGGCAGGAGACCTGGGTTCTGCTCCCAGCTCTCCCACTGACCCCCTGGGCATTATTGCTAGTCTTGTCAGTAAAGCAGAGCTCATAACTCTCCACAGGCTGCCATGTCATTAGTGTGAAAGTGCTTGGTGAATTCACTTTGATTTCAGGGTTCCAGCATTGCTGCTAACGTGGCCTGTGGGAGTGCCAGCCTCCTGGCCCAGCTGGGCCTGTGTAGACCACACCTGCCTCCCCAGGCTGACTTCAGCAGTCAACAGTGCCGCATGCACCTCTCCTGTCCTGGGGGAGGACACCCCTCACTGGAGTCTGGGTTTGGGTCTTAGCAAAGTCCCAAGTTTATATGAGAGTGGGTGGCTACTTCTGCAGTGACTTTAGAGGTGTCAGAAAAGGCCCCTTTGATATCTAGATTGCTTAGATTCCACCATAAGCACCATATTAGCATAAGGTTTTCTTAACTGGGGACTCAGCACCAATCAGCCATTTTTGAACCTCAGGGGAAAGCAGCAGGAGACCTTGAGATGTAGACTCCAGACCAAGGTTCTAGGAAGCATCTCTGCATGTTCATCAAAGAATGTGGGCTTTGGAGTTAAATACACCTCAGGTGTTCTACTTACCAGTTTTGTGCCCCTGGGCAAACTGCTTCGCCTCTCAGCCTGTTTCTTACAGTGAAGATTATAACCCCTATCTTGCAGTTTGTGGGAAACAGTGAAGCAGACTCTGCCCTGAGGCAGGACCCAGCTGGTGAGGTGGTAGTAGGTGCCCTGTTATTACTAATAAGAGCAAACAAGTGGGTGAGGGAGTGTGGGACCTGCCTTGTAAAACTCTAGCATGCCAGGTCTTCTTTGGGCCAGGAGGAAAGCCTGCCCCTAACTTTTCCTTCAGGGTGAGACTCTTAAGCCTGTTCTCAGGCCTGATAAGAGACTGTTATGAAATTACCTGTTATCTTTAGTCCTGCCTTATGAGTCAGCTAAAGGAGGTCGTGTCATTATTGGTGTTAAGGGCTGGGGACAGCTTCTGAGGCCTCCTGGGACACTGTCCAGTGGTTCTACCACCTTTCCCAGCTCACTGTCCCAGGATCATGCACAGAACCATGATGGTCTCGAGGCCTTGCGTCCATCCCAGTGTCTGAACCACAAGGCTGGTGAATGAATCAGCTGACACACACACTTAGGGCAACAAATTGCCCATTTCCTCTGGTGCAAGTGAACAGCCTACCTCACAGGATGAACGATGACAATTAAAACTGCATGGGTTGCATTGGGTCCTCCACTTATGCTGCCCCACAGAGAACAGCCTGGGTGGGCTGCCACCTTCACCCTGGCTCACGGCAGCCAACCCTGTCCCTCTGGGGGACTGTGAGACCTCAGTTCAATTTGTCATAGCTAGGAGGATGAGGAATCCTGGTCTCTCCTTCCTTTTCCAGGACCCCTTGCCCATGCACTGAAGGACCCAGCCTCTAGCTGTGACCAGTGGGAAGGGTGCAGTAGCATCAGCTGCTTTAGGCCATATGAGAAGGGAGCTTATGTTCTCTGGGCCTGGCTCCACAGGTGCCCAACAGGATTCCCAAAGGACCCCAGCACTGGTCCCTGGAGGAAGAGTCCACAGGGGGAGGGAGGAGACTGAGTCTTAGTCCCAGTTCAGCTGCTGGCTTCCTGTGTCCTTGCCTGCATGACTTGTCTCAGCCTTCAGCTTCTTCAGACATTTATAAAATAGGCCTGGATGGCTTAATTTTAAGGGCTTAGCCCCACACAAGATACTTTGGGATTCTGGAACCTGAGTCCCCCATTGAAACAGAAGTAGCTATGCCCAACTGCTTTCCTGCCTCTAAGGACAGGTGGTAGGAAGAGGGACAGGGAGGCTGACTCTCCTGTGCTGCCTAAGCCCTGGCTTGTCCTGTCACCTTGGGATCTCTAGCTGAAGATGAGGGAGAGACTCCAAATGGAAGAGTCCTCAGGCTGAGGCCAGATGTTTGCTCTGTAGCCTGCCTCCTAAGGGTGTGACTGTGGAGGATGGGAAGCAGGCTGACTTGTCCTCACTCAGCCTGAGACTTTGAGGTGGGCTCCCCATTTGTAAAATGGAATAAAATAAGCACGTGGCATCAAGATTCCCAAGTTCCTCTAAATCTTCCAAGCAGCAAAGGAGATGCAGGGGAGAGAATAATACTCATTCTACAGATAAATAGGCCAGGGGGTTGAAAAGGCAGGCACTGGAGTACCAGGCATTGGTGAGGGAAAGTTCAAATGACCTGTGGAGACCAAGGCCATTGATGACTAAGGCCTGGTAAGGAAAGAGATGTGGACCAGATGACTTCCACAGACCCCAGATTGGATGCTGGAGATAGAAGGTGGGTCACACCCCCCTTTCCAAGTCTGGTGGCTCTTCCCCTGCCCACCAAGTGCCAAAATTGGCCCATCAGACCAAGACCCCTGGTAACAGACAGAGGGAGGAGACACCAAGGTTGAGCTTGTTTTATGAGTGATGTGCTAGCTGGGCTTGGGAGCAGGAGGAAGAGTCGGGCTGAACTTTTCAAGAGACTGAGGGCTTGAGATCCTGGCCGGTGCCAGGTTTCCCTCAGTGTCAGCTGGGGTTAACTCCATGGGGACTGTGAGAGGCAACAGGAGCTGAGGGGTGAGAACGTGAGGAGAGGGAGGCAGGTGGTGGGAAAGGGAGTAGGAGGAAGGGGTTGGGAGAGAGGGGAGGGGAGGAGGAAAAGGGAAGCAGGGCCTGGCTGGAGCTGAAGCCAAAGCCGGAGGTGGTCAGGTCAGCAGCAGGAGAGGCTCAAGAGGAAGCCTCCGTGGAAGCGCAGGCAGCCATGAGGGCCCGTTTCAGCTGCTCGTAGGTGACGAACATCACCACGTTCCAGGAACCGAGTCGGAGAAAGGAGGGCATGAACCTAGAGGGGAGAAAACACAGGTCATCTCCCACTCACCCTGCTGGGCCCTTGCATCCAACCCTACCCACTTCTCTGTCCCAAGGAGGTTGGGAGGGTCCAGAGAAAGGAGCTGTGGGTGGTGAGCAAGAATCCTCTGTGAGTCTCCATTTTAACAGCAATAAAGTAGGCATGATAGCAACTCTGAGAGGAAGGAGTTAAGAGCACGAGGATGCCAGGGAAATACCAGGACCAGGATCAGAAACGGTTTGACACTTGGTTGCCACTCAGTTCCAGGTTGTTCTTTCCCACCTGTGTGACAGGTACGGGTAGTCAGAAGGCCTGGGGTTGGGTGGGGTGGGTTGGAGGCTCACCCTTTGTAGAAGGCTCGGGGACCCTCCTTCTGGAGCATGGTGAGGGCACAGTGGCCAGCGCTGCTGTACTGGCCCAAGGCAGAGTTCATGTATCTCGTCTTGACCACGTCGACGGGGGAGGCGATGATGGTGGTGCAGAAGCCCGCCCCGAAGGCGGAAGTGAAGTGGCAAGGAAGGTCATCTGCCAAAGAGGGAGAGCAGGTGAGGCAGTCAGGACTCCTCACCTCATTATTCCAGAAGGAAAGAGATGACTTAAGTAGCTAGGGTCTCGTGGTTTCAGAGAGACAGAGACTCCAGCTGGGACCTCTCCTGAGAAGAGTCATTTTGAGGAGTCATTTTGCTAATCTAGCCTCAGTGCCTCAATGTGCAAGGTGGAAACTTTGTCCCAGTTGGTGTCAAGGCGGCAAGGGAAACTCATTCCATAAGCAAAGGGGAAATAGGGTGAAAAGATGTGGTCTTCAGGCAGCCAGACCCACACCAGCTCCTGGGTTAGTGGAAGGGCGAGACCCAGCACTATCTACCCAAACTCACCCGTCATGAGATTGGTCTTCAGGAGAGTGTCCTTGATGAGGTCATAGGTCACCAGCTCAGCACAGTTGACAATGGCATTTCGAGCAATATTGGGCGAGGTCCCTACAGGAGGAAGGGGTCCCTATGTGAGACCAGGGAAAAGGGGAGGAGGAAGATGGGGAAGGCGAAACACCTTGTACACACCTTTCCAGAGTCCCCGAAACCCTTCCTCCTGCGCAATGATCTTATAGGCCTCAATAGTGCTCTGGTACCTCTGGCCACCTCCAGTACGGGCCTGTGCTTGGAACCGGACCTTTACCACATCCGTTGGCTGGGCCACAGCCACAGCCAAGGCACCTGTGGTGCTGCCTGCCAGGAGGCGGCTCCCGATGCCAGCATCTGTGGAGGAACTGTGGGGGTTAGTGGCCAGCTGGGCTTGCACTCATTTGCCACCTCTCCTCCCCAAAAGCACCACTGTAATCTCTCATCTTCACTCTAACTTCTTGTCTTTCTGTAATAAGACCCAAACCAGCTCTGTTCTAAGGACTCTTTGCATTATACAGAATACCACTGGGAGTGTCTACTAATTGCTAGGCACTGGGACATAGCAAGGAGTAGGACAAAATGATACTTAATGATTTCTTCCATAAAGCATTTTCAGTCACTTCAATTTATCTGCTCAACAGCCCTGAGAAATCAGAATCATTTCCATTTGACAAATATAAAAACCCAGGCTCCAAGGGAAGAGGCTTTCTCAAGGACTGGGAGTCACAGGACTTGAGTTCTTATCCCAGATCTACTTCTCCCTGCCATGTGATCTTGGGAAAAGTCAACCTTTTGATCTGGGTTCTCAGTTTCTACAAGTGTAAAACTCAGGGTGGGCATGGCATGCTGAGGAGGTGAAATGGAAGAATGCTGGCCTTGGAAGCAGAAGTGTGTTTTCCAGCTTCTTGTTGTGTGCCCTTGGCCAAGTCCCTTCCCCCTGGCAAGCCTCAGTTTCTTCATCTGTAACACAGGGATGATACCACTTGTTCCTGAGGTGACTGTGAGGACTGTCATGAGATAATGCCCTGCTGGAAGCCTGGCATAGCCCAAGTGTTCAGGGATCATTAGAAGAATCAGGGCCCATTCTGGTTCTCAGTTCCTCTGAAATTCCTCTCAGGTGTCTTGGGGCCTAAAGGAACTATGCAACTAAAAGAACTAGGATCAGCCATCAATGAGAAGAGGACAAGAGGCCTGTGGCCCAGCTCCACACTCACGCTCAGAGCCCTTGGTGTAGAATTGCTTGACAGAGTCATAGAGGCCAATTCGGACGGAGGCGAAGCTCATCTGGCGCTGCAGGCCGGCGACCAGCCCATTGTAGAGGCTGCGAGGGCCCTCGGTGCGCACCATAGTCAGGATGGTGCCCAGCACGCCGCGGTATTGGGCACTGGCAGCAGCCTGCACTGGCCCCTGCCTTTCTCCTTGGATCTGCAAGGCCAAGGCAGGTGGTTGCCCTCCCCATCTCCTGTCATCCCTATGCTCTAAAATTTACAGCCTCAAACACCCCACTAGCCCTTGAGGAATCTGTGTCTTGGAGAAGGAGCAGACTAGCCACCATCAGAACCCTGGGCGTCACCCCCTTACCTGTAGCCGGACTTTAGCAGTATCCAAGGGGAAGGTGATGAGGTCTGCAATGCAGGCAGCTGTACCAGCCCCCAGGAACTTAACAGTGGCAGTAGGGGGCACATCTGTAGCCTTAAACCCAACCATAATGCTGATTTCCTGCTACCTCCGAAGAAAAACTGAAGAAGGGGGCCCCTTTGATCAGCAACAAGATGAGACAGAGGAACTCTGCAGGAAACTAAGCCAAGGAGAAGCCCCATCAGTAGCTGAACCCCCAGACTCTCCCCACTGACTATCCCTCCCCCAGCTTCCCAGATAGCACCACCTCCCTAAGCAAGGACTCAGAGCAGCCCCGGAGGACAAATAGGAGTGAGTTTCACAGTTTCAAATACGGGCTGGAGGATGGAAATCTGTATTTTGTGACGAGCTCCCTCCCTTTCACCACAGGCAGCGTCTGGATCCCAGCTCTCTAGTGCTGCCTCACAAACAAGCACCGGCCCAGCCCTGCGTCTGCTGGGTACATCTTGCACTAAGCCCCGCATTCCTGACTCTGTGGATCTGTCTGGAGGGCAGGCAGAAGTGGGGAAAAGGTTTCAGCCAGACCAGGACCTGACAGGCACAAACCCACAGGCTTGTGCCCTAGATTTCTAAGTAGAAGAGGTTCCTATGGGTCTAGAGTTGTCTAAATCTAGAAGAAAAGGAATGAACAAGACCAATTTGACTCCTTCAGTCTTCTTCTTTTCCTTCCCCACCAGCCCTCCCACAGCTTGGGCTCTCTAGAGTCACTCTTTCAAGGAGCCTTCTTTGCTAGGGGCTGGTTCAGAGATGCAGGAGACAATATCTATCCTAGAGGGGCGCTTATTGTCTGGCACAGGGGTGGGCAGGTGATTCAAGCTGCATTCGGGGCTTGCAGAACATACTCTCAAAATGCAGAGGAGGGAACAACCAACTCTACTGAAACAGAAGGAAGAAAGGGTGGGTAATCAGAAACGACTTAGCTGGGCCTTGAAGGACGCTGGGCAATTCTCAGGGCTAAGAGTAAGTGCGTAGGTGCTAGACTCTCTCCCCCAGTCTACTGTGTGATGGAGGAAAAACTGACACTGTGGCCAGTTTCCTCTCCTCCAACAGAGGTAGTCATGTCTTCATGAGAGGTGGGGATGGGGAAGGGCAGGTCAGAGCTATTTAGAGTGACAAAGGAAACCAAAAGCTCCATTTTGTTCTCAGAATTGGAGCAACACCCTCCTCTGCTTTAGGAGGAAGTGAGCCCAGCACCCCAGTGCGGGAGGGTGACCTGCTTCTCTCCCTTCTGAGCTTATTTCTTTACTACATAGGACATGCTGCTTTGAGCCCTGCTTGCCCGATTGGCTGCCCCTGTTGCTGGGGCCAGAAGGAAGGAGCTGGCCAGCAGAGGATGATGTGGTGGGAGTCAGTAGTGAACACACAGACCCATGGAAACAAATAGCTCACTCTGCTTCTTCCTCCTGGGCGTCTCACCCCAGGTGGCTGGGAAACAGGGAAATCTAGGGCTACTCACCACTCAGTTGCTCAGGAGCCCCTGTAGGGTGGTGCCTGGCCTTATTCATGTTTCTCTAGAGCCTGGCCCATACAAGGCTCAGTGAAGACTGGCACTTAAATGGCAGAGGGAGTTGACAGTGTTACAGAACTCCCAGCTTCCCTGCTCTGACATCCTCATACCCCAGGTGGTACTCCACACCTTTCCCCACTCCTCTGCTTGCCACATTCTATTAGTTCACTTACTCCTCAGAGCAACCCTATGCGGTGGCTGTCCTGACTTCCACATTATGGATGCAGGCTCCAAAACTTATGCTATTTGTTTTGCACTGGTGCATACCGCTGTTTTCTCAGCCCCAGGCACAGGCAGGGCCTTTCAAGAGGAAGTCCAACACCCAAGCTCTCTTGTGACATATGACAGTTCTGAGAAGGTTTAGGCGAATGGCATCCCTCCTCTGGATATCAGAAACATGATGACATGAGTCAGTCATGTCCTGACCTTGGTCTGAGTTGTAGTATGTTGCAAGGGCCAGAGAAGAATAAGACCCAGCCCCTGCCAACCTCAGAGACAAGTGCACAGAAGCTAAGTTGCCATTTTGAATGTTGCCTTGTGTTTACCATAAGTCAGGTCCTTCAGAGGTGTGGGTATGGAGGTAAAGGTCCCTGTGCTAAAGACCCTACTAAGAGGAGTAAATAAAACTCAGGCCTAACTAGAAAGAGTTAATCATATATAACAATCCCCAGCAAATAATCAGTTTCAAGACCTAAAAAGTACACCTGATAACTAATCTCAGTCTCAAGGATAGTCAAAAATTCAACAATACATAAATAGAACAATAGAATTCTGTCCTAGCTCTGCTGCTGACTTGCAGGGTGACCTGGGGCTAATCACTATCCCAACTGGGCCTCTATCTTCTCCTTTGTAAAATGGGGATTACCATCCTTGGCTTGTCAGGGTTGGCTTAAGGGCCAGAATGAGACCAGGGATGTAAGAAAATGCTTTGTGAACTCTGAAGAGTGACTTTACTAGGATGGTGGTGCTAGTTATTTTTATGTCCTGCTGACCCTGCCCCCAGACCACAGGGCTAGGAAGCAGTAGAAGACCCCTCCCTTAGACTGGACTCTTACCTGGCTTTGTAAGGTGAGGCTTTCAAGATCAAGCTTCTCTAAAGGCATCCCATTCTTCAAAGCTGCCTGTGGCTATCATGGCCTGATCTCTTTGGTTTTCCATAGAAAATGGCTGGGAGACGAAACACCTAATGGTCATACTATGTGTCCTGTGGGTGGGGGCAAAGGAAGAGAGTTTAGAAAGGGAAATACGCCATAAAGGACCACACCTCAGCAAGGAAGGGGTCACTTGCCCACTCAGTCCTTGCTTCGGGGTGAGTGGGTAGGGAACAAGGTCCAATTCCCACAAGGCAGCTGGGGACTAAACAAGTGCACACACTGGAGGGGGAAACACACTGGAGGGTGGGGTGGGGGGAAATGAACCCAGGAGTCCTGCCTCCCCTGTCTGTTCCCTTGGTACTACAAATTGCTCTCTTCAAGACTGCTGCTTTAGTGGAACTCAGGAGTCTGGAGAAGCATCCCCCAACAGTCAGCAGACTGGTGAGTAGAGTGTTGTGAGGGGGTCATGATGGGTCAGAGACTAGCTGAGTCAACTAGGCCCAGGAAGCGGGGTTGCGAGGTTAGAGGGGCTGGAGAGGGCCTTGCAGGGGCCGCATCAAGCAGCTCAAAGCCTCCTGCCAGCAGAAACAGCCCCAGGAATGGCCTGGGGCCGCCTAGGGTGGGAGAAGTCATTCTGGTCCTTGCTGAAGCCCACACCCCCAACCCTGGCCAAGCAGAGGGAGGTTGGAAGGATGAAGGCTTACATTACAGCCATTTGAACGCAAGAGGTGAAGAACAAAAGTAACACGGGAAAAGGGCGAAAGAAGAGCGTTAAGGAAAGAAAAAGAACATAAGACAGGAAAAATTTAAAAATAGGCCGGAAGGCGATGAGTGAAATTAAAGGAGTAGCGCCCCGTGGCCGGCGTAGCGGGCATTAGGAAGGTGTCGCGGGCACAGGGCTGCAGCGGACCGGAGCCGGGCTCACCGGGCCGCAGGGAGAACACGGGAGTGCAGGCCGCTCTGTGTGTCGTCGGACGGAGGGCGCGTCCTGGGAGCGCTGACAGTACTTGATCCAAGGGCACGGCTGACGGGTCTTGCAGAGGGATCCGGTAAGGCTGCGGCGCTACTTAGACCTCGGGGGCGGGACCTGCGGGATCCAAGGGCGGGGCCTACGGGCTCCGAGGGCCGGGAGGCTGCGCTCTAGCCGCCCCCTTTCCGCAGAGACCGTCAGGCCTAGAGTTTTCTCCGCGCCTTTCTCCACTACCATTTCCGGGAGCCAATCTCCGTATCTTGCTCCTTTGTTCTCCCGTAGGGTCACCCCCTCGCTCCGCCAACCTCTTTGTGAGGATGGCAAGACTGACGCCAGGAAAGGAGCAAAGGCTGCTAGGGTCACAAACGCCTCTGCTCCCCTCCTCAGGGCTCCTTCTAACAGCTCCTAGAGGCTCGGGTGTAAGAGTGCGCCCTCTTTTCACAGACCCAGTCCGCTACCCACAACTCCACGACCCTACTGGCAAACCACCGGCTCTTCCCTCGGCGCAAGGGCGGGCTCCCACGGGGCGGAGCCTCCCGACAGGGCTCGCTGGCGATTGGTTAAGGCCGCGGCACGGCCGGAGGAAAGAGCCAATCCGGGCTGCAGCAGCAGGTGGCCGGCAACCCGCCAACGGCCGCTGGGCGCGGCTGGGCTTCCCGCAGCCTGCCGGCTTAGCCTTGCGTTCCCCGGGGACTTCCGACCCTGATGGGGAGGGGGCGCCGAGCTTGACGCTCCCGCCGACACTTACAGCGGGCAGGCGCGAAGCGAGTGAAGAGGCCGAGCAGGGCCTGGACCTGCTGCGTGCGTAGGACCCTGCATGAGAAAGGGACTGTAGGAGATGAACCAGACCTGGGTCGCCCTCAGGTGGTCGGTGGTATCATGGGGGTGACAGACGTAGACAACCAGTAATTATGTCCTGTGGCCGGACAAACACGTGCTTGTGGAGAGTAGAAGGAGAAAGTCTCTGTTCGCCCTTGGACTCTGTGTCCCTACTTTTACGTACCATCTGTCTCCCTCTTCCTCTGTTTTCAGCCTTGTGGGCTGTCCCGGACTGTTGTAAGAATTTGTGGAAGCCAGCTCCTTGACGACATTGTAAGCTTCTGTAGAGCAGAAAGCTATTTCCAAAGTTTTTGGTATCATAACCGTCTAAAGGCCGCTCTACATGTGGTCAGGAAGTGTTGCCTGACATTCTAGTAAACAAAGAATGTTGCCCGCCATCCCAGTTCTAGAAGAAATTAGCCATTAGCCACTGCAGCGTCCCACCGTGGTGATCCCTGAGAGGGATTCGGGGTGGAGAAAAACAGGAAGCATTTTCTGTGCTTTGGATACTACTGGCCTTAGATAGTTAAGGTGCACACCTAAGGGATAATTTTTTTTTTCCTAAGGGATAATTTCAGTGAACCCAAGTTCTTGCTTCTTCCCACACATAGAAAAGCACTAAAGTCATTAACTTGAGATGTCTGTTCTTTGTGTTTCACAGTAATGTTTTAATATTCGACTACATGTTTTTCCCCAGCCCAAAACTCCTACTTATCCTGGCTTCCCTGTTACCTCTGCAGAGCAGTTCTTCAGAGCTATCTGGGAGTCTGTCTCCTGGGCTATGGTAAGAGTCCCTGAATAAAACTTAACTTTTAGGTTGTGCGTTTTTCTTCAGTCAACATACAGTAGCCGCTCAATGCATGCTGTTTGGTTGAAAGTGTCTTGGAAAGTGTAATGGGAGGATCGGGAAAGATGATCATTTAGTTCAATTACTATGTTCAGATTCAGTGTGAATACCTCACATATCTCTGTGAGGCTGGTATTAACCTCCATTGTAAGAATAGCGCCAAAGAGATTAAGTCACCTGCTTAATGTCACACAGTTTGGCAATAGTGGGCCTTGACTTAAACCGTGATCAGTCAGGCTTGATAAGTGTGTTTTCTTTATTGTCTGTACACAAGCAGAAGGAATTGTCAGCTGGGAGACTATAGCTGGAATGGGACTAGATAGCAGGAAAGAAAAACACACTGAGCACATTATATTTGTGAGATTCATCCAAATTACATGAAGTTGTAGTTCAATTCTCATTGCTGTATAGTCTCTATTGTGTGAATATATTCAATGTACATTTCAGTTATTTCTAGTTTTTGCTATTGCTATGAACCAAGATACAACCTTTTTCACTCTTAACAGCCTTATTAGGTACAATTTAAATACCATACAATTCACTCATTGCTAAGTGTGCAGTTTAATTAAATCTTAGTAAATTTAAACAGTTGTGCAACAGTGACCACAGTCCAGTTTTAAATCACCTCCATCACCCACAAAGTTCTGTTGTGTCTGTTTGCAGTCATTTATTTCCTTCACATTTAGCCCTTAATAACCACTAATGTTTTCTTTCTCTACAGCTTGCATTTTCTAAAATTTTCATGTAAATGCAATGTAGTCTTTGGTGTCTGGCTTCTTTCACTTCACGTAATGTTTTTTGAGTTTCACCCATGTTGGCTCATGTATCAGTAGTTTGTTCCTTTTTTATTGCTGAGTAGTATTCCATCACAATTATATAGAACATTTTTGTGAACTCACCAGCTGATGGGCATTTGGATTACATATTTCCATTTGGGCCTATTATGAATAATGCTGTTATGGACATTGATATACAGATCTTTGTATGGACATATGATTTCATTTCTCTTTGGTTAATAACTAAAAGTAGGATGGCTGGATCAGATGGTAGATACATATATAATATTTTAAGAAACTCAGAATTTTCCAAAGTCACTGTACCATCTTACATTTCACCAACAATGCATAGGGAGTCCAGTTTGTTTCCTATAAAGTTTACTACTTTTAGTTGATAAAGCTGTGGATTTTTGCTTCTGTAAAATTATTACCTATATTTTATGCGTAAAGAAACTGAGGATTCAGAAGACCAAGAATTTAACCCATGTCAGCCAATAACTATTAGAGCTGGGATTCTAACTTTGATTTTTATTACAAGCTCCATACTCATTACATTTACATGAATTCAGATGTATACTCATAGTCAAGAGATTTCCATCCCTGCAAACAGATTATTCATTGTTTTTGGTTCCCAAAAGCAAAGCCTTATTTTAGAAAGGGGTTTTTCTTTACCTCTTAAAAATTTGTTCATTTTAGAGAGAACTTGGACCCTTACCTAATATCATGTACAAAAATTAACTCAAAATGGATCAAAGACCTAAATATAAGATCTAAAATTATAACACTTTTACAAGAAAACATAGGATAAAGGCTTCACAACACTACATTTGGCAATGATTTCTTGTGTATGATACCAAAGGCACAGGCAACTAAAGAAAATGTAGACAAATTGGTGCTCATTAAAACTAAAAACTTATGTGCATCAAAGGACACAATCAATAGAGTAAAAAGACAACCTTCAGAATGGTAGAAAATATTTGCAAGTCACATATTTGATAAGAGATTAACATCCAGAATATATAGAGAACTTCTGAAACTCAAAAACAACAGCAAAGACCCAATTCAAAGGTGGGCAAAGGACTTGAATAGACATTTCTCCAAAAAAGACATCCAGATGGCTAATAAGCACGTGAAAATGTGCTCAACATCACTAATCATTACGGAAATGCAAATCAAAACTACAATGAGATACCACTTCACGCTCATTAGGATGGTTATTATTTTTAAAAATGGAAAATAAGTGTTGGTGTGGATATGTAGAACTTGGTGGGGATGTAGAATGGTGCAGCTACCATGGAAAACAGTGTGGCGGCTCCTCAAATATTGAAAATAGACCTACTGTATGATCTAGCAATTCTACTTCTGGGTATATACCCAGAAGAAGGGAAAGCAGGGTCTTGAAGAGATACTTGTACATCCATTTTCATAGTAGCATTGTTCACAATAGCCAAAAGGAGGAAGAACCCTAAGTATCTATTGATGGATAAGTGGCATATACATGTAATGGAGTATTTTTCATCCTTTAAAAAGAAGTAAATTCTGACACATGCTATAAAGGTGAACCTTGAAGACATCATGCTAAGTGAAATAAGCTTGTCAACAAAATGATAAATTCTATATGATTCCACTGATACGAGATACCTAAAGTAGTAAAATTCATAGAAAGTATAATGGTGGTTGCCAGGGGCTGCGTGGGGGAGGGAAATGAAGCGTTACTGTTTTAAGGGAATGGTGTTTCAGGTTTGTGAGATGAAAAATTTCTGGGGATGGATGATTGCACAACATTATAAATGTATTTAACGTCACTGAACTGAACACTTAAAAATGACTAAGATGGTAGATTTTTTGTTATGTGCATTTTATCACAATTCTTAAAAATTAACTAAAAATCTCATTCATTCACTCATTCATTTTGCGATATTTCACGCACTGTGTTAAGGGCCAGGGATACAATCATAAATATGATTTTGTGCATGCCTGCAAGGAATTTACAGGCTCTTGGCTGTCAGACAGGTGGGTACAGTGTGACCAGGGCTGTGGGAGCCTGTCAAAGGGCACCTAAGTTCCCTATGTATGTTATATCCAGCATATGTTTAAGAAATAACATAAGTGGGCGAGGCAATAAGTACTACAAAGTCTGTGCCTTAGATTCATTATCAGAAAGCTCTCTCCTAGGCAGAGGGGACATGGTGAGTCTGCTACTACCCAAGTGGTTTGGTTCAGAGACCAGAAAATGATTTGCTGGGAATATTATTGAGGGTATCTCTATGTTATTACAAACACATGAACATCATCCTTTTCTTCTCTCACTACTCCTTCCAAATGGAATCTTTTTATTGATATTATTACTATTCTGTTCACTCAACTCCCACTTCCAGTATTCTTATCTGGGTTTTGACAACAGCCTCATCTTCCAGTAATTCATTCTCTACGCTGCAGCCAGTCACCCCTACTTAAAATACTTCAGTGTCTCCACTTTCCGCTCAGAATAGTCCAGGCTCCTTAATGTGGTGTCTGAGTCAGCTCAGCCTGCCGTGAGAAATGCTATAGACCCGGTGGCTTTAATGACAGGAGTTTATTTCTCATTGTTCTGGAGGCTGGAAAGTCTGAGGCTCAAGGTGCCTGTCGTTGGGTTCCCTGGTGGAGGCTCTCTTCCTGACTGCAGAGAGCCTTTTCACTGTCCTCACATGGTGGAGAGAGCAAGCTTGGGTTTCTCTTCTTCTAAGGAACCTAATGCCATCATGGGGGCCCCACCCTCATGACCTCATCTAAACTTAATTACCTCCCAAAGGCCCAACATCCACCTATCATTTCATTGTGTGTTAGGGCTTCAACATGTGAATTTTAGGGGGACAAATATTCAGTCCATAATATGTGGCTTCTACAGCCTTTCAGAGCTTCTGTTTTACTTTTCATCCCCATCTCTCCCACTGCTTCCCTTTAGTCTGCAACCTAGCCATACTGCCAGCTGGCAATACTTGAACGTTCCTTGTTCTTGCTTCTTTCTGGGTCTTTGTATAAGTCATTCCCTCTGCCTAGAATGACTTTCCCCTCTTTTGCTTGGATAACTCCTTGTCCTTTAGGTGTCTTCTTCAGAGAAGCGTCCTTGCCCCCAAACCAGGTCAGGCGTCCTTAATCTGTCTTCCTGCTCTTGAGTGCCATGTGCATTTCTCTGCTGTGGCTTTTATCACTCTGTCTGGTTTATTTGTCTTTCCTGCCCCACCACCTACCACCCCAATGAACTCCTTGAAGGCAGGACTGGCCTTGTTCACTTCAGCACCTAGTGACTTTTAAGGTATGCACAACGAATATTTTCCTTTGTATAGCACTCAGCAGTTTTCAAAGTGTCTTGACACAAATTAACTCATCTATAGAGATATAATTATACTTCCTCACTTAACATTTATTCCTTCTGAATAAAACATTCATTTTAAAAATATTACTTTTCCTGACAAGAATTCTGTAAAGTCAGTTACCCACTGTGTCACTAATGTGACTGCGTCAGGGCCCAAACTATCTCATTTTTGCCTGATCTACTAGAAAGTTGCATGAAAAAGCAGATTTCTTTTTGTAACAAGCAGGACCCTATGGGCCCTTTCTGGGATGGGCCCTTTCTGGGATGGGCCCTTTCTGGGACAGGCCCCTCCGCCATATCCTCTGCATTAGCTCCTCTCTGAAGTACCTAGATAATTGTTATCTGATGCGTATTTCCTGAGTTGTTTTATGGATGCTAAAACCCCCACCAGATGGAAGAAATTTACTACTTGATGACCACAAGCACATAGCCCCCAGGCCTATTGGCGCATAGGGGTTGATAATGTTAACTCCTGTGACACCGCCCTGTTAACTCACCATCAACCAATCAGAGAATTGTGCACGAGCTACTACCCTGGGACGCCCCTCCCTCACCTTGTCTTAAAAATGCTTTGCAGAACCCATCAGGGAGTTCAGGCTTTTTAAGCACTGGCTGCCTCCAATTCCTTGCACTATGCCCTGCAGTAAACGCTGCACTTCTCTTCAGCACAACCTGGTGTCAGTAGATTGGCTTTACTGTGCATGGGCAAGCAGACCCAAGTTTGGTTCGGTAAGATTTTGAATGACTTGATGGAGGTAAGTGTCGGTAGGGGTGCAGAGGGGGAATGCGTGTGGCTTCCCTGTGGCCTCAGCTGGTGATCTGACCTCATGAGTTTGCATCTCTGGATTCCTGATGGCAAAAATTGGGAGTAGGACTCGGAAGGGAATTCCTGTGGCTTGGAGGAAGCTGTCTTTTAATTCTTAGACTTACAGAACTTTAGAGTCTTAGGTCATTTGGTTCAACCTCTGCCTTTAACAAGCAGGGAAGGAGATGTAGTATTTTGCCCAGTAAACCTCAGAAGACCTTCTGTTACCAAATTCAGTTGTATGGACCCTGCTTGGGTCCGTCTGAGGCTCTCTGCCTCAGTGAGGGAGGGTTCTTTTTCCATTTGTGTTCAAGTTGGTGAATAATGAAACCAAAAGCTGAGACTGACAGCACAAGCTTTGTCCCATGGCCAAAGAATGGAGAAGTGGGAACCAAGTTCACTGATCAACTTCTTGCCCACCTGCAGAGAGGGATTTAATTTTAAAGAGTGAAAACACAGGGAGGAGGAGGGAAGCTAATAATGGGGAGGCATATGCATTAGCCTAAGAGGGAAGGGGCAGGGCTTTTCCGAGGGGGGTGGTGCCACCCCCTTTTAATCCTTTTTTGGTCCTTAATGTCCGATCATGGCCACCAATAGGTGTGTCATTTAATATGCTAGTTTAGTAAAATCAACATATAATAAGACTTTTTCTGTTGGAGGCCAGATTCCTTGCCATCTTGGTCCCAGCTGGTTCCATCTGGTTTTGTTTGTTTGTGGCTTCCTTATATCTGGACCCTTTAATTAAAGATTTTATGTTAACTCCTTCTAAAGATAGGGGTTGGCCGGTTGTGAGCAAAGACCTGGAGCAGCTGTGTTAGCACTCCCACCAATCTTGTTTTCCCTTCCCCAAAAGCCTGAAGTTGGAAGCCACTAGGCTTCTGATCCCAGTCAAAATATCTCTCAGAAGCATTTATCCTCTCTGTTTCAGCATCATCATCTGAATAGTATGCTCTGAGCAGATGTGTGTTAGCATTGCTACATAGAAATTCATGGAAGACATAGTCCTTGGCCTCTAGGAACTTAGACAAACCAACTTGGAGTTTAAAAATGATTTACACATGCCATCAAATGAAAAGAAAATTTTAAATGTTTTTTTGTTTGTTTGTTTTGTTTTTTGGGGGAGGTAATTAGGTTTATTTATTTTTTATTTTTAATGGAAGTACTGGGGATTGAATTTAGGACCTTGTGTATGCTAAGCATGCACTCTACCACTGAACTGTACCCTGCCCCATAAATATGGGTTTTATTTGAAAACCAAACAGGACATTAAATCAAAATAATTTTTAATTTTTTGATTTTTGTTTGGACTTTTCGTTTGTATATATAGATAATCTCAAATTATGATTTAGATTTAGGAAAGTGTTGAGGGTAAGTGGATATTCATTTTTTTCCCCAGGGTGCAAAGGAGTCAGAGCAGGGAAGGAGGGATCACATCACTGAGCACTTCCTATGAGGTGGGGACTGTCATTCCTACTTCTCCATAGGACTCAGGTGCAAGGATCCCCGTGATTAGGTTACTAGGAGTGTGTGTGAGTGTGTGTGTAAGGTGAGGTTTGAACCCAGTTTTTCACCAGAGCCACATAGGCTGCTGAGGAGCAGAAAAGGACTGGCATTCTGGGTCCCTATTATCGACGTGAAATATGGCCAGTTAAGTTCAGAAGGACGTCATCTGGTTCAAACCCACCTTTTACAGATGGAGGAGCCGAATCCCTAGGGTAGAAGGCAGTGTGTGCGTTTGGGCCCGATGTGACTCAGTGCTGACAAACAGGAAGCCTGAAGTGAGAAAGGGAAATTCCATCCAAGAAAGAAGGCAGAAAAGTGGCTATTCTCATTCCACACTCAAGGTGTGAATTCCTTTATTGAGTCACAATCATTTTCTAAAAATTCTGGGACCTGGTACTTAGGCTTTCAGTCCAGCATTTACCTCTTTATCCCTAAACTAAACCCTCTAAAGTGCCTCATAGTCCAGGGGGTGGGGGGCTGCATGGTAGTGAGGCTCCCACAGCTGCACGTCATACTTAGTCACCCCCAGCTCCTGGTTCCTTTGGTCTCACCTCTAGACATCTGTGTCATTCAAAAGCATTGTCCCAGGCACTTCCTCACTGACCAGCAAAATCTTTCGTAGGGCCTTGTCCTTACATTTGTGCTTGTACAGAGTTATTGCTTTTACAAACTGCTTTCTTGCCCAGCTTCTCCCTTGATCCTTATAACATACCAGGTGAAGTAGGGAAGGGATTGTTACTCCCATTTTACAGGAAAGGAGACCGAGGCTGCCCTCTTGTTTCTCCAGTGTCATCAGCAAACATTTACAGATCTCAGCCTCACGCTGACCCAGCAGTGCTCCTTTGACAAAGGTTCTAGACTTTCTCTTTTTCCTCTTTCCTAGAATGCCAGTGGATGCTACACAGCAGACACGTTTCAAATATGGCTGATTGAAGGCTGTGGTCCAAAGCTTTGGCAGTGCCCTTCTAGACTCCTTAGCTGATTTCCACATGTATCACATGCCGCTCCTGTCCCATGCTTGCAGTCTTTCCTGTTTATAACTCATCATCTGATCAGATTTTTCAGGGGACATAAGTTGGCAAACTTCCATTTTATCCAAATGAATCTGTTTTGGTTTATTTCCTCTTGCCTAAATGTTAGGCGGCCAACCTAACAGGTTGCACAAATTAATATAATTTATTTTCCATCTTGTCAGTGCAAAACAAAGGTGTTCTTAAGACAAAGCACTGAAGACCAAAATCCTTCCTCCTCTCCTGTTTTTTGAGTCAGCAGCAAGTAAACAGCTCTGTAAACATGTGTGGGTCCGTGTCCTTGTGTGCAGGGACCCACAGTTTTATTCCATCCTTAACAGGTTTTGTCCTACTTCAGTATCAAGTGGCCTCTTCTTATTCAAAATGGAGATTCCCGAAACATCTGGACTTCCATCAAGGCCCGTTTCAGCTGCTCGTAGGTGACAAACATCACCACATTCCAGGCTCCCAGACGCAAAAAGGAGGGTGTGAATCTGATGAGAGAAACAACCACAGTATCAGATGGGGGGACTGAGTCCCACATAGATGCACGTGCTCGCCACGTTCTTGGTGTTCCTGCCCAGGGCTAGCCGTCTGTGAGTCACGGCATTTTCTGATACTGTTTAGTCTTTCTTCTCTGCTGAAGGAATTTAGGCAGAAGTTGGAGTCAAGAAAGGGAAGGAAACTAACATTTTTGAGCTGAGTTACTGTGTCAGGCAGTTAATTCTCACAGTTCTATCAGGTAGCTGTGATTGTTGCCAGTTATTCCCCCCCTAGAAATAGAGGTTGTTAGAGTCAGGTGTTTTCAACTAAGATTTATCTTGCACCTGGGTGTTTCTGGGCTCATTTACAACCTGAGTGGCCACCCCTGAGGAGGCCCCTGCCTCTAGCTGGGCAAAAACAAGAACAATGTGACACTAAATTTGGCTAATTTTCCAAGAGCCTGCCTGTCCCATTACAGAGCAGCTGGGAGAGTCCCCATCTCAGGGGAAGAGCTCATGACTTGGCCCCTGTCTTCTTCAGCCTCTCTCCGTGAATCCCCTCCTGCCTCTCAGCTCCTGCCAGACCCTTCCTCCCACACCTTTGCCAACGTTGCTCCTTCTGCTTGGACCATCCCCTCTCCTGGCTTGGCTGGTTGCTCTTTGCTCTGTGGGACTCAGCCTGGGCACCAGAACCTCACACTGAGGCCTCTCCTGAACCTCAGCCTGGGCCCTTCACAGGGAGTATAGCACGGGGAGCAACAAATGTGAACTCGGGGGTGAGACCTGGGTTCAAATTCTAGCTTGACCAGTTTCTTTCAATTTTATTATTTTTGTTATTGTGGGGGGAGGTAGTCAGGCTTATTTAATTATTTTTCAGTGGAGGTACTGGGAATTGAACCTAGGACCTTGTGCATGCTAAGCATGCACTCTACCACTGAGCTAAACCCTTCTCTCCTCAACCAGTTTCTTGAACTCAGTTTTTCTCAGGCTGTTTCCTTATCTGTAACGTGAGGACAATAATGGTCTTTCCTCCACAGAGTCATTGAGAGGACTGAATGAGTGAACGTGCAGCACGCAGCACAGGGCTCGGTATCAGTAAATCCTCATTACATGTCACTTACTTGTTGGCTGCTCTTCAAAGGAAGCACAGCACGGGGCCCAGCACCCACGAGATGCTCCATGCATGTTGTCCAAATGAAAGGACAAACCAAGACAAGTGGCTACAGCTGAAGAGTGTAATAATGGAGGCACTTATAGGAAAAGGACTGTCAGCTGAAACTCGGTTTTGTGCCGTCATCCCAGGGTCAAGAACGTGTTTGCTTGTTAGGTCCAGTATAACACCGGGCACCAGAAAACTCTCCTCTGAGGTGAAGGTAAGAGCGCTGGGCAAAGAGCTTAGTGTGGTGTGGATGACATGCTGTTGCATGGCGTCTACCAGTCTGGGTTTGAACCAGGACTCTGCCATTTAAACTTTGTGAGCTTGGGCAAGTTCCTTGACCTTTCTGCATCTCAGTCTCTTCCTCAGTAAATGTGGAGAACATGACCCAGTTCAAGAGGGTGTTGAGATAATATATGTGAAGTGCTTAGCACCAGGCCTAACACTTAGTGACTTTGGTCCTGGTGATTGTTAATAACCTACCCTATAGAGCACTGGCTTTGTGCTGGGGACTCTGGGAGATGAAAGATGTATACAGTTGACCCTTGAACAACACAGGTTTGAACTGTGTGGGTCCACTTACACAGATCTTTTTTCAATAGTAAATACTACAGTACTACACGATCTGTGGTTGGTTGGATCTGTGGATGTGGAACCAGGGCTGTGGAGGAACTGCATATGTGGAGGGCTGACTATAAATCGTACACGTCTGCAGCTGTATAGGGTCAGCCCTCTTAATCCTCTCGTTCAAGGGGTAACTATAAGCCACCAGTCCTTGGCTGAAAGGAGCTTGCATTCTAGCATGGGGGATAATCTAAACTTACAAATACTGTATTACAAAGTAGGAAGTGGTAGATACCATAAAAATGGTATCAAGGAAGTATTGCTGAAGTTCACAGGGAGAAAAATTTATACCTGAGAGTGTTAGGGAGGAGGTGGCATTTGAACTAGTCTTGAAGGACGGCTAAGATTTAGAAGGTGTAGATGGTGTAGGAAAGGCATTCCACCCAGAGGGAACACTTAATGCCGAGACAAAGAAGCGGGAAAACATGAAGCACATTGGGCATTTGGGCTGCCACCCCTGGGGACCGACGGTACTGGCAGAGGGTCAGGGAAAACTCTCAGGATTACCAACCAGCTTCTCCTCCTTTTTACCTGCCCAGTATGTTTGGAGCTGGCACTTTGACCTATGCCTACACTCCTTTTTCTCAGATAAGCCTCTCTGACTCCAAATCAGACTTGGTCCACCCTCTTTAAAAATTTCTGTAGGTCTTTATACTTGTTCTCTGTGGCATTTACATCTGTGCTGTCCACCACTGCATTTCCAGATGGACCCATGTGGGCACAATCTGCATGGAGGGAAGGAAGGAAGGTGTGGAGGGAGGCCTGAGTTCTCTCTCTGGGAGAGAATGCGGAGGCAGGAGGGGAGGCTCACCCCTTATAGAAGGCTGTGGGGCCTTCCTGGGTCACTAGCTTCAGCATACAGTCCAAGGGGCTGTGGTACTGGCCTGGCAGCGAGTTCATGTACCGGGTCTTCACCACATCTACTGGGGAGGCCACCACTGTGGCACAGAAGCCGGCTCCAAAGGCAGAGACAAAGTGGCAAGGGAAGTTGTCTGTAGTGGGGAAGGGAAAAGCAAATATTGGGCTGGGAGATGGTCATGCTCTTGCTTTCTGTTCTCTGTGTGTTCATTGTCCCTAAAGAAACTGAACTCCTTGAGCATAAGGATACTGTTCTCCAAATCGCTCACAGTACCCAGGGTGGAGCTCTTGGTAAGAACTCGAGAAACAGAACTGGGTCATCCCAGAGGTGGAAGCTAATCCAGCCCAACCATCTCGTTTGAGGAAACTGAAGTCAGAAGGTGACCCTTGCCTAAAGGTGCATGGGAAGAAGTGGTGTCAGCCTGGAATCCAAGTCCCTGGCCTCCTGTCCAGGCTTCTTTCCTACTTGTCATAATGATGTACTGGGCACTGCCCCTCTCTACACTCCTTCTAAAGCCCAGTCTTCTCTGGGTGGTGTCCACTCTGTAGAGTCCTGGGTTCCCTCCCTGCTGTGGGAGGGCTGTCTGCCTGGAGCCCAGGGCCTCACCAGTGAGCAGGTGATAGTCTAGCAGCTTCTCCTTGATGACGTCGTAGGTCACCATCTCAGCACAGTTGACGATGGCATTCCTCGTGATGTTGGGCAGAGTTCCTGTGAGGAAAGGGGTGAGGCTGATGAGTGGGGAATAGGAGAAGTGGACAATCCTGGCTGCAAGGCCACAGGCCCCAGTTTGGGGGACATTGTGCCCCATTCCACTGTTCTCAGAGGAGCCTACCTCAGGTGGGCTGATTCCACAGTTTCCTTTCCAGTGTTAAAAACTCAGATTATCATGTCCATCTTAGAGACAGAAGACAGAGAGGCCCTCTTGTGTTTGTTTAGGCCACATTTTGAAGGATGATCTACAACATCTATCAAAATTAAAATATGCCTCCCTGAGACCTGGCTAGAACCAGAAAAGGAAGTATTTCTTTGGGAAAGGGAGGCTGAGCTCTTGGAACAGTGACAGAGTGTCTTCCTGGCATGGCCCTTGGAAAGCATCAAGACCAACCCCCTGGTTTCACAGATGAGGGATGGGCCCCAGGAGGGCACCCAGCAAGTAAGGCTGTGACCCAGGTGTCCTGCCCTTAACCTTCACTGGGTCACTGTTTCTCCTGCAAGCTTCATGTGAGCCCTGGCCATGTGTGGGAGAGACTCCAGCATTTGTCAAGGGGGCCACTACTTAGACACGTAGGAAACCCCTAAAGCCTTGTTCTCAAGGAAGACCCCCTCCTCATGGCTGCTTCCCCAGTGGCCTCTGTTTCTGCTCCATGCCCTGCAGTCACCCGTCGTAGGTCTTTGTTGGGGAGGCCCTTCCCACCCATCTCTATGCACCAAGAGACTGCTGAGCCCTTGAGGCCCAACTTTCATGTTACCCTCCCCCATCCAAGTCCACATTGTCTCTCCCAACCTCCAGCCCTGCACCTCTGTGTGAACCTAGCACATCCTGCCCTGTGGAATGGCTGCTCCTTGACATGTCCCATTTCTCTGTGTGAGAGCCACGAGGGTGCCTTCTATTTCATTTCAGTCTCCCTCGCAGCCCTGTATATGGTGACAGGTTGGCAAAGTGAGCTGAATTTGGGCCAGTGTGGCATGTCAATTGGGATGTGGGGATGGCTGGGATGTTCCTTTGGAATCACTGGAATCCACATGCTGGGAGCTCCCCTCGTTGCTCAGTTTCCTGCCCCAGCCCTAGAGTAGGAAAATCTCTGCCGAAGGCTCTATGAACCTGGAGTCCAGACCTACCTTTCCACAGGCCCCGGACTCCTTCCTCCCTGGCGATGGTCCTATAGGCATCCATTGTCCCACTGTACTTCCTGTTGCTCCGGGACCCACCGTGCACACTGGCCTGAAATCGGACCTTCACCACGTCAGTAGGCTGGGCACAGGTTACTGCCATGGCCCCGGTGGTGCAGCCTGCCAAAATCCGGGTAGCGATGCTGGAGTCTGGAGAGGAGGAGAGTGAGTGGGCCAGTGTTCTGCCACCCAGCACCCCTGTGGGCCTGATGCTGATCTCTGGGGGCCGCCCCTGCCTGGTGCCTGCCTTCCCTGGGCCAGGGCTCTGGAGCTTCCTTGATGGAGGCTCAGTCTCCTGAGCATCTGTTACCAGCTCCCCACTTCCAGCTCTGCCTAAGTCGCACTGCCCTGGTCTCCTGACCCTCAGCCTAGATTCTGCTTCTGCACCCACCCCACCCCGGCACTCACGATCCGAGCCCTTGGGGGTGTAGAACTGCTTGACAGAGTCGTAGAGGCCGATGCGGATGGAGGCGAAGCTCATCTGGCGCTGCAGGCCGGCAACCAGCCCATTGTAGAGGCTGCGGGGGCCCTCGGTGCGTACCATGGTCAGGATGGTACCCAGCACGCCGCGGTACTGCGCAATCTGGGCTGCCCGGGCCGCCTGGTTCTCCCCCTGGATCTGAGGGACACCCCGCAGCAGCGTGAGGAGCTTGGTAGGGGGTGGATGGGGCTGTGTGCAAGGGGGCCTGCCTGGGGCTGAACCTCAGAACAAGCATGATCATAGTGTCACATCCCAGTAAAAATGATAGGTTTATGCAGCAGTTTCCATCTTGCAAACTGTTGTACATGGTGTGGTGTTGGATCCTCAGGGAAAAAGGAGGGCAGACTTTTTCTCACTACAGGTGGTCAGTGGCTTGCCCAAACTCACACACTGCTTCCTTCCTCCTTCTTCTCACTTTATGGTTTACAAAGCAGGCAAGGCCATGAAAGGCCCTGGCACATCATGCCAAGGAATTAAGATCTTTTGGTCTCGGGTGATGGTGATGGGCAGGCAGCGAGGCAGGGTCGTGGGCAGTGGGGTGAGTGGCCTGCTCAGGGTTCTCTGTGAGGAAGAGCAGGCGGGCAGATGCTGGAGGTGCTGCGGTGGAGAACTCAGCCTCTCCATTGATGTCATCAGTGACCCTTGGCCAAAGGGCACCTACCTGCAGGCGGACCTTGGCCGTGTCCAGTGGGAAGGTGATAAGGTCAGCAAAGCAGGCTGCCATGCCCGCCCCCAGGAACTTCACCGCCGTTGTGGGAGGCACCTCTGAAGGCTTCAGTCCAACCATGGTCCCAGAGGCTCAGTCCCTCCAGGGCCCAGTGGAGGTCCAAGGAGAGAGGCTGCTCTGTGGGCCTGGGCTTCAGTGCATGGAGGAGGCTGCAAGAGACAGGCCCGGGGAGGGGTTGGCACCTGTGCCCTCTGGGCCAGTCCCCAGGCTCCTCTCAGCACCAGGAGGGGATTTATAAGTGAAAAGCCTGGGCATGGCCATGCTTAGCTCTGTGGATTTGATTTATAAAAACAGGTCATTTTCCTCCCTTTTCTCCTGCCATCCTCACCCTGCCCCCTCCTCCTCTTCCCCCTGCTGAGATGGGTCCTCATTGTCTAGAGGAGGAAACCTTGGCTCAGGCAGGGACAGATCTGGTGCTGACTCCACACCCCAACCCCGTTCTCCTTCCCCAGCACCCAGCTGCTTTCTGGGAAAGGTCTGCTCCCCGAGGTGTGTGGAGAGTCTGGTCCTTCATCCCAACCCAACAAAGTAAACATGCCTCGTGGCTCAATTAAACTGCTGATCATCTTGGATGAAGTGCTTTTTTTTTTTCTAAGTCTATCTGAATATACTCAGGTATCTGTTTACTTAAAATCCTTCTCAGCCTGTAATTCCTTCTGTCACTAAGGGCATTGAGTCTGTGACTAGAAGTATTTCCTCCCAACATTGTAGGACTCCTGGGCTGATGCTCTGCTGTGGAGACCAGCCCCAGGCCAGTCTGCTGCTCTGCCTCCCAGGGAGGTGGGGCTGAGGGGGTCCTGCCACTGATCTCTGTGGTGGTGTCTGCTGACCTCCCTGGCTCAGCACATGCCCTTTCTTTACTCACACTTCTTACACCCTCAGAAGGATGAGCTTCTCAGAAGCCAGAGGAGGATCAGCCTTGGTCAAGGGAATGTGCCTCCTCCCTGCCCCCAGGGGAGCATTTGTGCCTGCCCCCATCTTACTGCTTGTGGACGAGAGCCATGTTTACATCTGAGGGTCCTGGTTTAGCCTTGCTTACCTTGGGAAGCTGGCACACCTGTTGCCCTGCGTTCTTAGAATCTGGACTTCTAGGCATGAGGCCTTTGGTACTGATGCCATCTCTTAGCAGTTCACACCCACTGGCACCCCAACTCCCGTACCACCCCATTGTGTGCTGGGATCCTGGACCCGTCAGCATCCTCACCCCTGGAGCCAGGGCCAGTCCCACAGAGTTGTGAAGAGGGCAGCGTGTGCGCCCCTTCTTTATAGTAACAGAAAATCCTCTAGTCCTGTGGTGAGGAAACTCAAGTTCCTGCCCTGTCTTCCCGGCTTAATGATGGGTTATAGGACCTTGGATATGTTATTTAACGTCTCTTGGGTAAATGAGAATAGTATATTACCTGTTCACCAGTGGTAAATTGGATGCCAAAAGATAGTGGTGACCATTTGAAGCTTCTTTCAGGACTGCCGCCTGCAGCTCTGGTTCTCCCTGTGCTGTCTTCTCAACCCACACGGCTCCTTGGACTCTTAAGCCTGTTGTCACCTTTCCCTGGAGAAGTCTGTTCTTAAGGAGCTGATGTTTTAATTCATGTTAAGGTGTAAGTGACTATCTTAATGATCAGATATTTCTTGACCACTCTGGTAGGTACTAGGGAAGGAAGGATATGGAACGAATCATGTTTGGCCCTTGCTGTCAAGGAGCTTATATTCAGGAAGACTGATAGGTGTAGAATTATCTGAAGAGAACAAGGAAGGTGAGATGGGGGGGATGGGTTGAGATTGGAGCTCACCAGCTGCTGGGTCCCGGTCTGGAAGCCTGGGTCTAATGTAGAGGAACAGCTTTGAATCCTGCTTTGAGGATGGGGGTGCTTTTATTTTGATGTTTCCCAGCATAAAGTTGCATTTAAGATTCATTTTTATTTCTAAAGCTTTTAAAATTGAGATATAATTAACATACCATGATTTTATGCATTTTGATAGTCACCAAGCTATAAAGGGAATTAGGCATTGATTCTGGAATGTTGGGTCTGAACAGCAAATGCTAATTTTCTGCATGGGGACCTCATCTAGTGTCCAAGCATAATTCAGATCATGTCACTTCCCTTTTTAAAAATTCTTCACCCACTATGCCCCCACCATTATTCAGAACAAAGTCCAAAGTCCTTGCCATGACCTGTGGACCTCCCTATGACCCACTTCATGCTAAGTTCTGTGCTTGGCGCTCCAGGAAATCTGGAGAAGAGTAGTCTGTGTGACCTGCCCACAGGGGACTCTCAAGGAGTCTTGTGACAAACCCACAAATAACTGTCGGGCTGGATGGGCTGGATCATGTCCGAAGGAGGGAACCATCAAGAAGGGACTCAAAGGAGGGAGAAACCCTCTCTCTTGTTTGAGAGGTGGAATTAGAACAGTTTCATGGTGAGAGGTGGAAGGAGGGCTTTGAAAGGTGGGCAGGATGTCAGCAGCTGGAGAAGTGGGAGGGGAGTTCCAGGTTCAGGGAAGGGCACAAGCTTGAGTGAGAGTCCAGGCCCGGCTTCAGGTAGGAGGAGGGAATGGCTACTGGGCTGCGAGGCCTTTGCAGTGGAGCTTTATGACACGATCTCACCGAATTCTCACAACTTTCCCGAGAGGCAGCTTTCCCCCTTTTCTCCCCTGCTTTTCGGTGAGCAAACCAAGGCTTGGAAATGTTGGCTTGCTCAGTACTACCAGCCACCAGTGTCAGGGCCTGGTCCACTCTGCTCTGCTGGGCTTGAAACAGCCTTGGAAAGAGGCCAGGACAGTGTTTAAATCCATCTGACAGATGAGCAAAGAAAGGCTTAAGATGGAAAGAGACTTCCTCAAATTCACAGTACTCCAGCCAGTTTCTTGTGAAGGCAATAAAGCTCCCTTCACGGGTCATTCTACTCAGGGGCCCCAGTGGAAGTGGGAGTGTGGGTATCTACCATCTTCCCTTTTTGCTGAGGACAGTCAAAGCCCTTCACAGTTACTTAATTATATGCCAACCCCGTCTCTGGGGAATTAAATGCTAAGCCTATGGAACAACAGCTTGGTGAGGAAGGCTGGGCAGGCATCACTGTCCAGTTTGGCAGAGGAAGAAAATGTGCCCAGAGAGGCTGAGATCCGTGCACCTGGCACAGTGGGGCCTCGGGCTCCCTCTGCAGTGCTCCCCACACCGCCTATCTGTCTGCCTTTCTGTGCTGCCTCCCTGAGAGGGTCCAAGGAGAATTTGGCTCCTTGGGAGGCTGGTGTGGAGCTGAACCTGGACAGCACTGCAGATGTGCTAGGGGAACGTGGCCTCCACCTGCCTCCTTCCTCACTCCCTTTTGCCCTGCAGAAGCCCCGAAGCTGCCAGGCAGGCCCAGTCCCCAGCAGGGAGGCTGTGGCTCCTCTGTCCGGGGCTGGAATGCATGTGCGGTATGTGTTGGAGCACCTGCCTCTCTCAGTGCCTGCATCCTGTTAGCCCTGCTTCCCTGGAGCCCTGGCATGTCCCTTGCTCTTCCCTCCTCTGACAGGAGCGGGACTGCTCTGAACCTCAGATTCAGGAATTTGAGATCCTGACTCTTAAGGCAGAGACCTTCTCTTGGAGAGACCCTGGGGCTTGTGTTCTCTAGTGTCTCTTATAGGCTGTACGAGTGTCCCTTCTTCAAACCTCTGGAAGCCACCCAGGCTCTAATACAAGAAGCCTACACTTCCACTTATGAGTTATGAACTGAGGAGCAGAGGTGGGATTCGTCCAGGGCTGTGTGACTCGGTGCATCCCCTGCCCTTGGCCCCTGGTGTGGAGTGTTCAGGCCCTGCAGGGAGCACTTTGTGGGCTTTGCCCTATGGGCTGGGTCTGTCTCCCTGGGGACACCTGTGTCCCCTGAGCAGGGGCTGACTGTCAAGCACTGCTTCCATTCTGAACCTCCTCTGTCCTCAGCTGCCTCTGTCCTACACCTTCTTTAGAATTAGCCCATTAACTGCAATGGTTTCCCCCCTAGATGGGGCCCTAAATCTGGGACAGGGGCTACTTATCTTGCTGCTCTGTGCAGCCTGGTACAGGGATGGCCCAGGGAAGATCAGTTGACCAACAGACCCCCACTTGCTGAGGTGGAGAAATGGGCAACAAGATGAGATGTTGTTCTTTGAGGGCCTCAGATGCCACAGCTATACTTAATCTAGCAGAGAAAGGGGACTTGTTCGTGGTTCTCAAGTTGAGGAATGACACCATCATTCCTGTGTTTGGATCATGGTGGTGCAGATGTAGAGGATGGATTAGAAGGGAGTGACTAGAGGCTAAGAGACCAGTGAGGAGGTTGATGGGAGGCAGCAAGTGGTGGAGGAGCCTGAACTCGGACAAGAGCAGAGGCAAGGGATGGAGCCGGAGCCCATTCTAGAGGCTGTCCTGACCCCTCTGTGGGAGGGATGGGCATGGGCTCAGGCAGGGAGGGCTCTAGACTTTGACTGGTTAAGTTGGGGTGGGGTGGGGGAGACCACAGTTGGCCCAGGTAGGGGCTCTGAGGTCAATGCTCCCCAACCTCCTCCCCCCTTTACTCTAGCCTCCTGAATTGCTACATTGGTACTTGGGGAGCACCAGCAGACCTTTGTGAAAGTGAAGCATGGGGCAGAACCCTCCTCCTTGTCGCCCTGCTGGGGCATGTGAGGAATGGGGAGTTCTAGCCTCTATGACACAGCATAGTGGTGCCCCGTTCATGTGCTTCCATATCAGGCATTGAGCTGAGGGCTTTACAGGCACTGACTAATTCAACCCTATTTATAAGGCTACATCGCTATGATTGTCTCCATTTCAAACACAAGGGCCCTGGGGCTTCGAGGGCTTCAGCTAATCATAAGGCTAAAGAGTGAAGCTGGGATTGGAGTCCAGAGCCCCTGCCTCTTCACCACCCAGAGTCTCAGACCTCCAGGAGAGCTCAGGATCCTGGAGCTGCTTGTTTACTGAGTGGATTCGTGGCCCTCAACCCCAGAGATCCCGATATAGGGCTGAGCTGGGGCCTGGGAATCTGCATTAGAAACAAGTTCTCCATGGTGGTTCTGAATCAGGGTTCAGAGGACCCTGTTCTGGGATGCTGTGCCCGACCCCACCCTCCTAGCAAAGCCTCTACTGCATCCCCACCAAGGAAGCTGTCTGAGCAGAGCCAGGGGTGCCCCCCAACCCCTTCTCAGGAAAGGGGTTCTCATGGGGAAAGGGTTTTATACTCTGGAAGAATCCTGGGGAGTCTGGGTCAGACTAAGGAGAAAGCCACATCCCATCTACGGGGATTTGCTAAATCATAGCAGGGGCAGCCAGCAGAGCAAGGGGGAAGCGAGTCCTGGGTGAGTGACACAGGTGTTGGGGTTGAGTCCCAGCCCGGCCACAGCACCCTCATCAGGGCTGCAATTCCGTCTTGTCTCAATCTCTACGGGCTCTGTCCTGCTACTGCTGGTGAACCCTGACAGCTCCTGGCTGCTCTCTGGGCGGCTGTGAGGGGAGAACTTGGAGGAAGGCAGGGTGGAGATGGGGTCTTACCTGTGAGTCCAGCCAGGGTGGAGGAAGCACAGGGCCTCCTTAAGGCTCCTCAGGGCTCCATCCTAGGAGGTGGCAGGAAGGATCTGATTGCCCCTTTGCCATTCTCTGTTGTCTCTGCCGTCTCCGGCTTGGCACCTGTCTTTATACACTCCCGCTGACCTGAAACCTTACCCTAGAGAAGCTAGTTGACAGCTTGATCACTTGACCAGAGGTGGCTGGTGAGGGGGAAGGTCAGAGTTCCAGATCTGCTTCAGCTCCTTTGACTTGGGGTTCTTTAAAATAGCTCCTCCCAGATGATGAAAGAAGAGCTACCTCGGGTGATAAGGGCATATATGGGGTTGGGGGTGCTTGGACCTCTCTCTTGAGAGTCCAAAGGTCAAGGCCTCCCATGATAGGCTGGGCAGGGCTCTCCCGGTCCTCCTCTTAATGCTAACAATGATAACTATCATTTCCTGGTGCCTACTATGTGCTAGAAACTTTACATACGTTATTTCTATTTTTCACAATCCTATGAGGTAGGTTTTGTAAGGAGTCTAAGTTTTTTAAATAAAGCTTTATTGAGATGTAATTTGCATATCACACAAATCACCCATTTAAAGAGTACAGTTCAGTGGTTTTTAGTGTATTCACAGTTATGTGACCATCAATCATCACAGTCAATTTTAGAGCATTTTCCTTAATCCCTGCACCCTGCTAAATATCCCCATACACATCAGCAGTCACTTCCTTTCTCCCCTCCCTCCAGCCCCAGTCACTAATCTACTTTCTGTCTCTATAGATTTCCTTGCTCTGAACATTTCATGTAAATAGAATCATACAATATATGACCTTTTGGGACTGGCTTCTTTTACTTAGCATGATTCATCTGTGTTGGAGCATGTATCAGTACTTCTTCCTTTTTATGGCTGAGTATCCACACCTTAAAAATTTTTTTTTTAAATTGAAGTATAGTCACAATGTACAGTTACACGGTGTCAATTTCTGGTGAACAGCACACTGTCCCAGTCATGCATATATATGTACATATATTTGTGTTCATATTCTTCTCCATTAAAGGTTATTATAAGATATTGAATATAGTTCCTTGTGCTATATGGAAAAAATTTGCTTTTTTAATCTACTTTCATATATAGTGACTAACATTTGCAAATATCAAACTATCAAATTTATCCCTTCCCACCCCCTTTCCCTGGTAACCATAAGATTGTTTACTATGTCTTGTAGTCTGTTTCTGTTTTGTTGATGAGTTCATTAGTTCATTACTGTCCTCTTTTTTTTTTTTTTTTCAGATTCCACATATGAGTGATGTATTTTTCTTTCTCTTTCTGGTATACTTCACTTACAGTTATAATCTCCAGGTCCATCTGTGTTGCTACAAATGGCATTGTTTTATTTTTTATGGCTGAGTAGTATTCCATTGTATAAATTTACTACAACTTCTGTCAATGGACATTTAGGTTGCTTCCATGTCTTGGATACTATATATAGTGCTGCTATTAACATTAGGGTGCCTGTATCTTTTCGAATTAGAGTTCCTTCTGGATAGATGCCTAGAAGTGGGATTGGTGGATCATATAGTAAGTCTGTTTTTAGTTTTTTGAGGAATCTCCAAACTGTTTTCCATAATGGCTGTACCAAACAACATTCCCACCAGCAGTGTAGGATGGTTCCCTTTTCTCCACACCCTCTCCAGCGTTTATCAGTCGTGGATTTTTTTAATGATGGCCATTCTGACTGGTGTGAGGTGATACCTCATTGTAGTTTTGAAGTACATTTCTCTGATAGTTAGTGATACTGAGCATTTCTTCATGTGCCTATTGTATGTCTTCATTGGAGAATTGCTTGTTTAGGTCTTCTGCCTATTTTTGCATTGGGTTTTTTTTCTTATTAAGTTGTATGAGCTGTTTATATATTCTGGAAGTTAAACCTTTTTCAGTCACATCATTTGCTAATATTTTCTCCTATTCTGTAAGTTGTTTTGCTTTACTTATGGTTTCCTTTGCTATGCAAAAGCTTCTAAGTTTAATTAGGTCCCAATTTTTTGTTTTTGCTTTTATTTCTATTGCTTGGGTAGACTGCCCTCGGAGAACATTGCTAAGATTTATGTCAGAGAATGTTTTGCCTACATTTTCTTCTAGGAGGTTTATCATGTAATCTTTTATTTTCTTATATTTAAGACTTTAAGCGATTTTGAGTTTATTTTTATGTATGGTGTGAAGGAGTGTCCTAACTTCATTGATTCACATACTGCTGTCTAGTTTTCCCAACATGACTTGTTGAAGAGACTGTCTTTTCTCCATTGTTTATTCTTGCCTCCTTTGTCGAAGATTAATTGACCATAGGTCTGTGGGTTCATTTCTGGGCTCTCTATTCTGTTCCACTGAGGATCCACACCTTTTAATACTTATTTTACAGAGGAGAAAACTCTCAGGGAGGGACAATGACTTACTCAGATTATACAGCTAATATGTGGCAGGGCCTGATCTCCAGTCTGTGAATTATAGGGTACTTTGGCCCTATCTGCTGTGACCACTATCATCTATGACATGACGCTTGGAGGCTTCAGCATGGACACTGTCGGAGCCAAAGGGATCTGGGGAGGGTGTGTGGGGCAGGGCAGGAAGGGTCCCCTGAAGCAGCTGCTGTAGGTTCCATTGGTAGACACTGAGGGTAAGGGTTGGGCACATCTGAATGTGGGCCCAGGTGACAAGAGGAGAGAAGGGGGCAGGGGAGGATAGAGGCCAAGAGGTGGGAAGGGAAGGGAGTTAACTGGGTGGGGAAGAGGAGCAGGCAGAGGCCGTTTCTGGACTTGGGCACATAGTTATGGCCATGGGGCAAGTGGTCACAGGTCCCCATACTCAAGTGCAAAGGTCCTCCTCCTGGCACCTGCCCTAATGTCAGCAGAACAGGCAGTTGGGTTAGTGCTATGAGGGAAGGGGCTGCTAGGGCCGCTGAGGTGGGGAAGGCTTGGGAAGTAGGTTCTTGGCTCCACCCACTTCCAGAGCAGCCTGGAGGTGGTGGGTGAACTGCAGCCAGATGGGGAGGGCTCAGCAGTAGAACCTAAACAAGGGGGCAGTGGGCCCTGGAGAAACCCAGAGGGCGGGCAGTCTCCACTCATGTGGGCCTAGTAGGAGCTCTCTGAAGGCAGGGCTAGGCTTGTCTGCTTTACTCCCTGTCCCCAGGATCCAGCCTGCATTTAGAAGTTCCAAAGTTGGCTGCTCTGGGCTGGGATCAGCCACCCTCTGGGTGATCAGAAACACCCATTTTCAGGGCTCTGTGGAGGGAGTGCTCAAAGGGAAGTGGGGAGACATTGGCTTGGCTGGTTCTACTGGTGGTGGTGGGAACAAGTAAGTACCTCATACCCTCAACCTGTGCTGCATGCTTGGCAAGGCATTTACATCTGAGCTGTTACTGGGAAATAGGTCCAACTTCTGGGGAGAAGATAATAGTAAATAACACACTCTGTAAACGGAGGCAGGGGTTTCAGACCCTCAGGGTGCCTCTGTTACTGGACTTTGCCCTCAGTCTGGTTAGGAGCCACACCTGTCCTCCTGTGGCCTTATCCTGACTTGACCCTGATCAAGTTATTTGCAGGAGCTGGGGCAGGATTTGGAAGGAGTATTCTTCACCTGAGGCTTAACCCCTCAGGCCTGGGCCCCTGACTGCCCGTCTGTAGGTCCCCTGAGGCCTCAAGGGAGGTGAAGACCTGCGCCTTGAAAGCTCCTTGCAGGCAAGTGGCTGGTGACCTGAGAGGGGGTGAGCTGACAGGGTGAAGGTTGGGGGTGTCGAGATGAACAGATGGAGGAGGACATGCTGGTCTGAGGGCAGCTGACTGATGAGGAGAACACCCTGTCTTTCCTCAGGGTTCCTGCATCACCCTGTCCCCTCTGGGGTATGTCCTGCCTGTCTCAGTGTTACTGGCCTGTTTGCCTATCTGAGGATTTGCTCCGGGAGAGTAGGGGAGGAGTGGGAGGGGCTGACATTTCCTAAGCTTCCACTAAGTGCCAAGTGCAGGCGAAGCACTTTCACAAATGTCATCTCATTTAATCTTCACAACCACCCTGTGAAGCTGGGGTTCTTATCTCTGGTTTACAGATGAGGCAACAGAGACTCAGATACAGGGGTAGTCAGGCCAGAGGGGACCTTTCAGGGAAGTGGCAGAGCCAGACTCGTCTTTTCTCTCTCCCCAGCTGCATGGGCCCCGAATGCCCCCCTGGTTCTCTCTGGGCTCACTCCAGACTTAGCTCTTCAAGGAAGCCTTCTCTGATTGCTCCAGCCCACATGATTTCCCCCATGAATTTCTTGAACTCAGAGCACTTAACTGGCTGTACCCTGGGCATGGAAGCCGTGGGACATATCTGGAGGTGTCTTGTGTGGTGATTTACCTCCTAGGTACGTGAATAGAGCAAGACACTTCACTTCATTGAGCTTCAGTTTAACTCTAAAATGGGAATCATAATATGTGGCCTATAGAGTTATTCTGAGGACTGAGTGAAATGACCTGTGCTTGGGGGTGGAAAGCGGGGCCCCCCATCTTAGTTTCAACCTTAACCTTCCCTCCCAGCCACTCTGCGTATCTCTGTCCCCTTCTAATCTTCCCCACAAGCGCTGTCTAAGACAGCTGCTCAAATGTTTGAATCTGACTGTCTAAGCCAGAGCTACCTACTCATCCCAGAGAGATGGGGGATTCTGAGTGGGCCTGTGCCATGAGACCCCTTCACTTTGCTGATAGATTTGAGGCACCAGCAAAGGAAATACTACGCATCACTCTAATCTGGACTAACCTAATCTTTGAAGGAGTCAGAAATCTCATGGCGACCTTGGCCACAGGTTCCAGATCAGCTTCTCTGAGGGACTGTATAGCTGTTAAGCTTTCTCTCTGGCTGTTAGAGCACAAATGCCTGACACCCCAGTCCGGTGGCCAACCCAGGAAACACTTGTGTACAGAATACAAATACTGATATGATTTTATTCAAACACAGGCAGGAACAATGACCTTCAGAGCTGGGTAAAAACACTAAGTTAAAAGCATGGTTAGAATTTCAGACAATCAGATAAAAAATGTGAAGGAGGTAATTTCCTCCTCTCCTATTGATTAATTCAACACAGCATAAAAATACATTATACCTATAAAGTACCCTTATTCCCAAGCAAATGAACTGGAGGTGGCCCTAGGATTTCCTTGGCTATGATTGATGCACACAATGTCTACCCACCTGCACCACCCTCCTCAACCTTTAAGGCAAAAGGGCCTGTCATATTCAGGCAGAGAAGGCTCGTATCAGCAGGAGGCTCGGTCAAGGACATTGAGATGGGTTTCTCAGCTGAAAGCTGCCTGCTTGGGTTCCTTGGTCAAAAGATGAGTGGGTCACTTGGGCACGGAAATCCATGCTGTTTCAAGCCTTTGCCTTGCCATAGCAGGAGGAAGCTGAAGTCCTGGCAAGTGGCCACTGGTCTGGTTTGGGATGCTGACTGGCACCGAGGGACTAGGCTAGTGGTGGTTTCAGGGTTCTCAAAGCCCTGAGGAAAGCAAACCTGGGGCCTCCTGCGAGCTGGATAAGGCTGAAGGAGGGTGGGCAGGTGGACCTTCTGTCAGTCTCTCCAGCTGCATTAGTCTTTCTGGGAGTATTGGGAAGAAAATATCCGTGCGATCCTGCGAGTTTCTTCCTCAGGCAGGGTGGGAGGCAGCGAAGTAGGTCTGGGGCGACAAGGCTTTTGGGTCAGGGCTCCCCTGGTGGCCTCGTTCTTGTCCTGGAGAGGAAGAGGTCAGCGAGGTTAGCACTGTGCACGTAGCACTGCCTAGGGATGACTTTGACTCTTATCTTTTGGTCCTTCGGCTAATACTAGTATAGAGCTGACTGGTTTACAAAGCACCTTACATACCTGATTGTGTTTAACCCTCACCTGGACCCCACAGGTTGGTGTATCATTCCCATGTCACAGATGAGGAAACTACAGTTCAGGTGAAATAAACTCAAGGTGTCCCACAGCTTGGAGTAGCAGACCTAGGATGTGAACCCTTGTTCAGATTCCTTCTATGCCTCTGGAGGAGGGGCAGTCTTTCCAGGACATCCCTTCTCTTGCTGCATGAGTCTAGACAGGTCATCTGTCCTCTGAAATGTGACTGTGTGTGACCCTGCCAGGGAGAAGATGCTGGTGAACAATACACTCTGTGTATGGCCCTTGGGAGTTCTCAGAGCACATAACCACTGCCCTGTACCAAATGTCTCCCTGTCTCGGGCTGATGGGGTATCACTAATTCCCCCTTTAAGGTGTGTGCATTTGGGCTATGACATCATGGTCCTCTGGACTCCTCTAGGACTCACCCATTTGCTCATTCAACCCTTTTCTCTGTGCCAGGTTCCTGCCCTGATGGAGCTCAAAGGATACAGGAAAGCCACCCAAGGCAGGTGGCCGAGAGCAAGGCCCCAGGGAAGAGGCAAGGCTGAAAAGACATGGGAGTTGCTATTACAGGCAAACCTGGCTGACTTCATAGCGTGCAGCCTGCCCTGTGGATGGGTATTTTTTCCCTGTCCCCAAATCCCAGGAACTGGGATCTTCACAAGCTAATGGGGCACTGAGAGCGCACTGTCCCACTCCCTGGGCACAGAATATCAGCTTGGTGGAGACCCTAGAGATTGAGATTACTTCCCTGCCCCTTGTAATTCTGTTAATGGGAAACTGAGGCCTAGTTAGAGGTGTTTCTGGGATCAGTAACATTCAGGAATCCTTTCTTTCATTTCTTTAACCTCCTTACTGCCTACTGTGAGAGGGAGACAGATGAACAGAACTCAGTTCCTGACCTCCACAGCTCAGTTAAACTGGGACAGAGCTACTCAAAGAAACAGAATAGCAGCCAGGATATGAGAAGAGGAATGGAAGTCAGACAACCTTGAGGGTCCCAGCCTGTCAATCTGGAATTCTAAATGCCAAGGGTGTGCATACAACCCAACAAGCTCTCAGCACTGACAGCCCACAGGCACTCTGAGAACCAAGAGTAAAGCAGAGTGAGGGGCTGAGCATGCCCAGCAGGGATGAGAACATACAGCTCCCCATCTTCCAGGCAGGCCTAGGCTAAAAGGGGAAAAAGGAAACTCACCCTGTGCTGGTGTCAGCAGTTCTTCCTTCCAAAATAGGGGAGGCACCTACACCCCATAATGCCTCAGGCTGGGGAGGCTAGTCACCAGCCACTGCCTGTTGCCCTCCCTGTCCAGACTGGGTGCTCCTGCAGGGCATGGACTGAGTCTGATGCTTCTGACTCCCACTGGGACAGGTCCAAGATGGGAGCCTGCGTGCTGCTAGACAGTGAATGGGTAAACTAAACCATGGTGACCAGAGGCTTAAACTGGTTAGGGAGGAGACTGCCTCTTGCAGCAAATATCTCATTTACTCATCCATTCATTCCAGAACCAGTGATTGCTCCAGCTAGAGGAGAGATGGACACCGACTTACCCAGCAATCACAGAGATGAAGCCTAGAGCTTGGGAGCACAGAGAAAGCAATTCTTGACAGTCTGAAAGGATGAGGCAGCTTCACAAAGAGGTGGGATCTGAGCTGGATAGGGGTAGGGGTGAGGTCATGCCACTGGAGGGAACAGCATGAGCACAGGCCCACACCTGCTGGCTGGGCCGACATCTGTGAACCAGCCACAGCCAACTTCCTAGCACCTACAGCTGGGCCCAGTGACCTAGTGGGCCTTATCTGTGTGGCCCAGGGACAGGGACCGGGATGGGGCTTGCTCTGTGTACTGGGCAGGGCAAGGGTGTGGAAGGACAGAGAACACACACTCAGCAATATTTGGTTTTGTTGACCTCCACAGAGTCTAAAAGATCATCTTGACTAATAGTAAAGTTTCTTTCTTCATCAGGGTTGCCACCCCAAAACACACAACTTTGGAGGGGTTGGGCAGAGGTGAAGCTGCCCAGAGCCGGGACACCCCGACATGTACTAACCATGCCTCTGAAAATACTCCCAGTACTCCCATGCACCAGCAAATTGCAACCATCACCTGTGATTTGAGAAGCCTCAGCCTTCCTGGGGAGGAAGCAGGAGGAAGCCAAACGAAAGCAGGATCATCAGACTAAGGGGCTGTAGGGGCCTTGGAGTCTAGGCAGTGGGTGCCATATATGAGGTGAAGTCCCCAGAAGGGGATTTTCAAGAAGAGGGACTTGAAACATGAAGGTGGAATCTGAATGCAGAACGTGAGATAGGAGATTCCAGTGGAGACGTGGCTTGAGCAGAAGTGAAGAAGGAATTTCTTTTGCTAGGAAAGCAGTGGGGATGGGCTGGCTGACTGCAGGTATGGAGAGCAGAAGACAAACCGAGAGAGAGGGGCTGAAGTTCCTGAATGTCTGGAGAGGAACTGACCATGGTCCTTTTGGACCTTGCCAGTGATTTGGGGGTATGGGGCTGACCTGGGGTGAAGAACTGGCTTTACTGTGGTCCGGGTGTTAAGCATGGCAACCAGGGCTCTGACTGCCCCCATTAAATCCACCAGCTCTCCCACTAATGTCTCTCACTTCCAAGTATGGGGACCTGCTCTTTTCGGGGCACCTAGACACCCAGGCAATGAACATGAATAGGTCTTTCAGCCTATTGTTTGAGAGAGATAGCTCAAAGAAGACCTCAGTGTCAAAGGCAGAAATGTCAGCTGGGATGAAAACGAAGCATCATGGAAAGAGTAAGGAGCAGTGGTGTCAGGAAAATACAAGACTTTCTGGGGCTCTTCAAATCAAGAGGCCACCCCTGGCTGGGGAGTTCTCAAGTGGCTTTGGGCAAGTCATTTTCTCTCTGGGCCTTGGTTTCCTACCTTGAAAATGGATCAGGATGAGCAGATGATACAACAGAAGGTGCTCTGTAACCCAGGGACTAATCCTGGCTCGTGGCTCCCTCTTTGGCCAGTTCCCTGTGATACAGCATCTTCTCCAAAAGCTCTCTCAGGAGGCTCCAGCCCTCTTCTTTGGTCTGAAATGTGATCTGATCCATCCAGTCCCCAGATGGCACCCCCTGAACAGGCCACATGTTCCCGGGAGAGTGGTAGGTGCAGGTGCCTCCATTTGTCCCTGCTTCAGGGTGTCCCCGGGACTTCCTCAGAGGGAGATGGTGGCGTGGAAGGAACATTGGTCTGTGGCCTGGCCCAACTGCCCCACTGGCTTGAGGCCAAGACACTTTCTGGGTCTCAGTATCATCATTACCAAGTGGAGCCGAGAACTTCTGTTTGCTTCCTTGCTCCAGGTCTACTGTGAAGTTGAATACAATTCAGATGTGACCAAGGCTCTGGCCAGATACAACATCTTGTAAAGCACAAGGGCTAAGCTGGAGCTACAGCCGACACCAGCAGCAGAGAGCAAAATGAAGCCTTGCTGTGAGCCCTCACCCCAGCAGAGCAGAAGTGGGGCACAGCGCCCCACAAGGTATGCCCAGTGCTAGGTCAGGCCTGGCCGTGCTCCCCCCTCGCCACCCCCCCGCCAATGAACCCCTGGGCCTGGCATCAGGACTGAAGTTCTGTTTTTTTCCCCCTAGAGCAGTTCCCTTACATGACAAACAACTGATTCAGGAACTGGAAGCAAAACTTTCCAGAGAGCCGAAAACTGAAGGTAAACAGCCGCCTGGTTCTGGCTGGTGAGGATAGCCCTGCCAACAAATTGCTGCTTCAGAGATGAGTGAGGCTCAGTATAACCGCCTGCCTTGTTCAACTTTCACCTCCTTGGCTGGCTGCCTGGGGCAGCTCCCAGAGTCCTCTTGGAAATCTAGGACTAGGATTTCCTTGTGCTAAAGAGAACAGCTAACTCAGCAGCCACAACTAGGAGCAGTGGGGAAGTGAGGACAAGACACACAGACCAGGGGCCCAGCCCTGAGAGGCAAATCCTAAATCTGACCACCTAGCCTGGCTGCAGCACGGCTGGGTTCCGTGCTCTGAGCTCAGCCTCCATTCCTGCATTAGGACTCTGGTCATGTGGTTCTCACTACCTACTTGCTCCCTTGTTCCTCACTAACCCTGAGGCCTCCCTTTCCTTCCTCCAAGAAGCCTTTCCTGACAATCGGCAGATTCCATAGGGCCAGGGTCACCCCCTCGGCCCAGGCCTCAGTCATCTACATAATGAAGAGACCTGATGAGATCAAGACTCCTTAACTTTTTGAACCTACACCCTGCCAGTGAGAGGGCTCAAAAGTCCAGTTTCCTGAGAGGGAAGGGTTAAAGTGACACTCTTGGAACTCCTGGCTCCTCCCAGACTCAGGCAACTCGAGCCTAACACCTGCTGAGCAGACCTGTGGACCGTTTCCCTTAAGGTGCCTGCCAAACTGCATTCTGGGCCAGGGTGGGCACCAGCCGATTTTGGCTGCTTCCCCTGACTCCTGTACACTCTTGGCCAGCGAGCTCATTTCCTCCCCAGAGCTCTGTGTGTCCTTAATCAGAAACACTCTGACCCTTGGGTCTCCTCCTGGGGCTCTGCAGAGGGCTTGGGACTCGGTGGCTAAGAGATGAGGTAGTAAGTCAGGGCTTCTTGCCCCAAGAGGGGCAGCTCAGCTTGGAACACAGGCTGAGATGAGGACACCAGGCTCAAGAAGTTCCCTTGGACCCAATGATTTGATCTGGTGATTCTTTGGAGGGCTGGGTTCCTCTACCAGGACTGTGTGTCTCTTAGATGCCCCTGGGCTTGGGAAAGGGAAACCATGGGAGAGAGAAATTCTTTGGGCTCATGGGAGAAAAGCAGCAGCTTTAAGATCCATTGGCAGGCAGGCCATGAACTTCTGAGGCTAGGGCTCTATCACCCCGAGGTGGGGGTGGTGTGTCATCCTGAGCCTCTGACTACGGGTCTACACTGGGCACACCGTCAACTGCTACAGCCCCGAGCTGTGCTCCCCATCCTTCTGGGGCTGCCCTTGGGGGGGGGACGTAACTTCCTGGCTCCCTGCTCCTGGTGCTAAGCTTTTGATGATGTCCCTATTCCTTAGCATTTCTTTCGTATCAGTCCCCCCAAAATGTAATGGCATAAGAGGGGACATTGTCTCAATAATAATGATGATAAAAGTAACAATAGTTAATATTCATATAGTGCTTACTATGTCATGTGCTAAAAACTGTTCTAAGCACTTAACATTTTACTCAGTTTACCCTATACAAGCTCTAGGAGGCAGGTACTACTATGCCATTTATCACATAAACTGAAGCACAGAAAAGTTAGGTAACTTGCCCCAGGTTACAGCTAGTAAGTGGCAAAGCTGAACTCTGACCTTAGGCTGTCTGGATTCAGAGGCCATGTGCCCAACCACTACAGAAGACTGCCTGGTAGGAGAGAAGAGGGACATACAGCCACAAACTAAGTCTGTGTTGCCTCCGCAGACCCTGTTCAACGCTTCAGAAAGCCAGCAGCAGAGCGAGGGTAAGAAACCAGGTTTGCTGACTCTCAGGTCCCCAGCTGGCCTGGGGCGCCTCAATCCCCATGATGTGTGAAACGCCGTGGTCTGGCTGAGTGGACCAGGGAATGCCAGGGGAAGAGGGGGGCTGGGTGACTCAGGGTTACAAGGGGACACTCGTACCTGGCCTTGTCTCCTACATGCACTCCTCATGAACAACAGCACCCGGCCCTAGGCCTGTGTTAACCTGTGGTTCATGAAGTGGGCAGAGCATGGCCTTAAGGCAGGCAGGAAGTCAAGGCTCAGATGACAGGTTGATTTTTGCTCTTTGCTTCTGATTCCTGATATTCTGATTATTCTGGTCCAGGCCGACCTCTCCTCATCTCCGACTTCCTCTCTGGTACATTCTGTTTTTACCCCCAAATTCTGTTGATTCTCTGAGAGGTTTCTTTTCTCCAAATCATAGCCTGCAAAGCCTTTCCTTCATCTTTGCTGAATTCTACTCCAGTTACTCCACATGGCTGTCTTCCTTTCCCTGTACTCTTTCTCTGTTTTGTTTTACTTAAGTGCTAATATAGGTACCGTCATTTGAGAAAGTTAGTGGTTTGGTGGCCAGTGCCTCTCAAAGAACTGTGAACGCCCTGAAGACAGGGTCCATGGCACCAGGTCCAGCTCTTTAAGTATAAGAGGTGCTTGGAAAGAGTTGGTGGAACTTACATTTAAAGCTGACTTCCCTGGGGAACTGTTGAGCTTTTGGGGGAAGGGGCCAGAGCAACTGAGCCAGCACTGACAAGCTCTCTCCTTTTTCAGGGATGGTTTGCTTGCCCTGGCCCTGAAGCAGGCGAGCTACAATATGGCAGTCCCAGGACAATGGCTGAGAAGAGTCCAGCAGCCTCTCAAATGGCTCCCCTTCAGGGCCACGGCGTGGCCTTAGGAGGAGGCAGAATAGATGGAATCATCAAGCTGGGTGTTCAGGACAAGGCTCCTGCCCTCCCCTGCCTACCTCTCACTTTGAGCTGTTGACTGTGCCTGAAATATTACTGAAAATAGAAGACAGAGGAGAAAATGGAAGCTTCTATCAGACGGGAAACCCCATCACCAGATCTAATCCTATTTGCTGTAGCACCAATCTCTGTCTTTCCTGCCTGCCTGCACGCTACAGGTGAGTTTTCTTTTTTCTTTTCAAACGGCTGACATCTGCACGTGCGCTCTGGACGCCATGCCCTCTCTGACCCAGGGGCACTATTCTCTTCTCCTTCTGCATCTTTCCCTTCTCCCTTTCTCTACTGGTCACTGTGCTGGCATACAGAAAGCTGCTGCGTTTCTCATATAAAAACCCAAAACCCAAAAATACTTTCCTTATCTCAGATGCTATTCTACCCACCATCCTATACTTCTGATCCATATTCACAGCCAAATCTATGGAAGGAGTTGGTGTCTCCATCTTGTCATCATTCAGTCATAAAATTTTAATTATATATGATTTCATTGTGTAACATGCTAAAGAATCTATGTAACATGTAAATTATGAAGCAATAAAAATGAACGTCTGTAAACCCACAACCCAACCTAAGAACTAAAACTTATTAATACTGTTGAATGGACCTACGTACTCTTCCTCCCCACCCCAGCCCCACCTCCACAACTATGAACACTGTTGTCAAACTGTTGAAAATCAAAGAGAAAATTGTAAAAGCAGCCAGAGAATAAAGGTCACATTACATTCAGGGCAACAGCAAGAAGAATGATGGCTGCTTCTCATTGGAAACAATGGAAGTCACTAAGTGTGGAATGATAGTTCTAAAATGCTAAGACAAACAAAATTTAAGTTAGAATCCCATATCTAGTGGAAAAATATCTTTCAAAACTGAAGGCAAACTAAAGATATTTTCAGCCAGTTGAAGCTGAGAGCATCAGTTCCCAGCAGGTCTGCACTACGTGAAATTCTAAAGGAAGTTCTTAATGCTGATGAGAAATGGTCCCAAACTGAGATTAGGGTGTGAAGAAGAATGAAAAACAACAGAAATAGTAAGCATGTGGGTAAATACAAAAGACTTTTTTTTTGCCTTAAATTCTTCAAAGTGAGGCCACTTTTAAGACCTTCAGAGACCCTAAGCTGAGAAGATTATGGTGTCCCTGCCCAAATATAATTCACAAGTAAGTCTAAAATAAAACATAAGTATGAGGAAGGTAAGCAAATTTCTAACATCCCATGTAACTATTTTAATGCTTTTAAAAAAACTCAATTCTTAGAAAGTTTTTTCTCTTAATTTTTGGTGCTTCTATCTGCTAGTGCCTTTAACACATACTTGATTTAATTCCCAGGTTACCCAGCAGTTTGGCAGCCAGCCAAGAGCATAAGATGCAGAAAATATGTTGCTACAAATGCATCAAGCAGTGAGACACGCTCATCACTGGTGAGGATGATCAATGTCCCGAGGTTTCCCGGGTTGTGGGACTTCCAGTGCTGAAAATGGGACAGTTCTGGATGAACTATGATGACTGGCTACCCTAACTAGGATCCAGAATGAAGTCTCGAGGAGAGAGGTGGCCCAGAAAGCAGCAAACAATGGAATTTTGCTATGGGCAAGGAAGAAAAAAGGCTGCAAAGTGTATGAGACTGTTACCTTTTCAAATCTAGACTTACTCCTTAACTGAAGTAAACATTCTTATTTCTCCTCTCCCATCCTTTGTATCTTATGTGTAACAGATCAAACACAGTAGGTCCCCCTGAAGCTGGCACACCATGAAGGCAGAAACACAAAAGCAGGTCTGGTGGGTAAGAGCTGACAGCTCGGACACAGTGGCCTACAGACCTCCTTTCTCATGGGGCACGACGCACTGACATTTCACCCACTTGACTGGAAAGGGAAGAGGGAAAGGGAACTAACAGTGTCTGCTTTTTTCCTCTAGGGCAATTCTTGTCGTGGTCTTATTAGTAAGAATTATATTAGCTGGATGTTACTTAAAAAAACTGAGACTCGGAAAAACCAAACCAAACCAAAACAGACTCAAAAAGTTCAAGTCACTTGCCCAAACAGATCCAGTATTTCGCTTCATAGATCATAGATGTCTCACTCAAAAGCTTGTGCTTGGTGCTGGACACAGCCCTGCGACCCTAGCCTAAGTGCTGATGGCTATGTATGGGTCACACAAGGAGAGATGCAGAGTGGAAGAAGATGAGTTGGTGACCATGAACCAGAGTAGGAATAAGGCCATGGAAATGCAGAGCTCCTGGGGAGGAACTGGCGCCCTTCCTCCTCTATGACAGGATTTACAGGTTTGACAAAAACTGAGATGTGTAGGAACACAGATTGATCCATGTACCAAAGGAATGAGATGCCCTCAAAATGGGGCTGGGAAAGTTGAGGGAGAAGGGAAAAACCAGCAAAAGGATCAAACATCTTATAGTTTCTCTTTAGGACAATAACCCCAGGCTCCCAGGAAACTTCTGGACTCACCCCAACTGTCATCAAAGTAGATGCTGGGAAAGCATTAAGAATGTTTAAATTTTAATTACAAAATGAAACCTATATAAAGGCAAATTGACTAGAAAAATATACTGCAAGCCAAGTGTCATGATTTTAAAGTGGTGCAATGGAAAGCACAGGGTTTGGACTCACACGTTTTAAGTCACTTACTGGTTGGGAGACTCTGGGCAGGTGACTTAACCTACTTTATGTATCTCAGTTTCTATATAAAATAGAAATTTTAATACCTCATAGGTCTGTATGGGAAGTCTGAGCCTCAGTTTTCTCCTCTATTAAGTAGGGACAGTACCCCTATTATTGGGTTGTTGGGAGAATTAAATCAGTTTACATGTGTAAAGTACATGTAAGAATAATGTCTAGCACATAGTAAGCTAATATGTTTTGTTTACAGCATGTATTATTCTCTAATTTTTTTTTTTTTTAAGTTCCATGAGGCAAGGGCTCTTTGTCTCCTCCTCAGTATAAACCAGCCTGCTTGGGTACCAATTCTGGCTCTACCACTTACTACTACCTGTGTGAGGCAAGCTACTTAACCTCTTTGTACCTCAGCTTCCTCGTCTTAAGACAGGGATAAGCATGTACTTCACCAGGTTGCTGAGTTAAATGAGTTAACGTAAAGTGCTCTGAGCAGTGCCAGGGGCCTGGCAAACACCACCATGATCATCTTTCAGCTTAAACACTGCCTCCTCAGAGAGACCCTGTTCTTTCTCAGAGCACCTAGTAGTCATCACAATATGTAAATATTTATTTTTTGTTTACTATATGTACTCTGTTAAGACAGGGAATTTGTCTTATTTACTACTGTATGCTTAGGATCTAGCACAACGCTTGACAGAGCATAGGGACTCAATAAACATACAATGAATGATTAGAAAAGTTGGTATCATTTTCTTGCCACCTGCAAGATAGGTCAGGGGTTGTGCCAAGGCAGAAAAGAGCTGGGATTTGTACCAAAGCGCTAACCTAATTGCTGATGAATACTTGTGACGTGTTTTGTAAACAACAAATAGGTGTAACACTGTATTACTCTCTTCATCCAGACCTTACTCATCTGCCACGGTCTCCCAAGGCTGCATCTCCTGTTCGAAGGCTCCTCCGTTCAAACCCACCTTTGGTAGTTAGGAGCTCCGACAGGGCTCAGTATGCGTTTCTTAGCTGAGTCCTGTTTTTATGCTTCTGTGCTGTTTCTTCCACCTATCATCTTGGCTGATGATGCCCTTGCTCTTAACACATTTACTCTTTGTCACTTCCTGAGCTCCTCCAACTGCAGAGCTGAACAGAATGTGTTCAGCACAGCTTGGAGAGTGACCACTGCTGCTGCCTTTCCAGGCACATGGCTGGGCAGCTTTGCATTCTGTATACACTTTCATGGAAGGGGTGACAACTTTACAGGAGGCAGGCCTTTGGCTGACTGTCCTCTTACCTGATCTGCTGTGACTGGTGGTGGCAAAGCTGCAGAGAGTGAGAGCATCCGCAGGGAGGCCTCCAACTGCTGGGGAGGTAAGAAGAAGTTGGGCACCACAATGGGCTCTGGGCTATAAAGGCAGTTAAGGAACGCAAATACCTAGAAATTTCCCCCAAGCTAGCATCTCCCCTGATCTCAGTCACCCCATTTGTTTTTCCCTCCAACTTATTCCTGCCCATGAATCCTTTGTTCAAGTGGTTCCCTCTGCCTGGGAGGTCCTGCCCACTCCTAACATATCACAGTCTATACTTTATGGGTCAGTTCAAATCCTGCCTCTTCCTGGAAGCCTTCATCTCATCTTAGACCACAGTAATCCTCCTCCTAGTCTAGAGCACAGTCTGAAGCACAGACTAATGCTTGATTATTTAGTTAGATATGGTTCTCAATTTCTTTCCCTCCCTAAGCAAAAGGAAGAAACAGTAGTTTCCTTCAGTTACCCCATTGCTTCCCTAGAGGCTTGCATGAGGCTGGTAGGCTGCAAACATTGGATGATATTTGCTGAGGACCTGCTGGCCAAAAACTGACAGACAGGGTGGGCGTGGGAAGGTGGCTCTGGGGCAGTGCCTTAGGCTGGAGGGAGGTGCCTGGCACTGAAGGAGGGCCTGGCTTGGTTGTATTCTGCTCACATCCAGAAACAAGGGCTCTACATAAGTGGGCATAGCTGGTCCACATCTGGATGTGAGCCCTGGAAAGCAGGTACTGTATTCTGCACTTCTCTGTATCCTCTGGAGGCACCCAGTGCTATACTGAGAACACGGTGTTCTACAAATATTTGTTCAAAGCACTAATTCAGTTTAGGAGGCAAAGGAGGGGACTATTTTGATGGTTCCCTTTTTTTTTGTTTCTGCTGAATAAGCTAAGTATGGTTCTGTTCTTCCATGCTAGACTTTGAACTCAAGGAGGGCAGAGATGATCTCTTTTTCATACTAAATTCCTGTCACCTACCTGAGACACAATAAGTGTTCAACAAATACTGAATGAATGAATGAAATGCATCATTTCCTGCTTTGGTTCAAATCCCTGATTTTGTTTTTTTTTTAACAGAGACACTGGTGTGGAGCTGGAGATCCTTAAGGGAAAGAGCCCTTTGACCCTAGCCTTCTTCAGAGGCCCTGGTGAGGTAGGATCTATTTGCCGTTGCTCCTTGGGCTGGTGGGAGTACTCCGCTAGTCAGCTGATACTGTGGGGAAGAACAGCTTTGCTGTGGTGTCCAGGGTGTGTCTAAAGAACTGAAGCGCCCCTTCTCAGCCTAGCACCACCTGCCCTTCTAAGGGTCCTAACTCCAACAGTAATCTCTGTCACTTATTAGATGGCAGCTTCAGGGAAGTTCACTTTTTATGCCTGTTTCTTCACCTGTAAAATGGATACAATAAGTCTACCTTTTGTTTTGAGGATTAAATGACTTAATATATGCAAAGTGCTTAGAATAGTGCCTGATACACAGCATGTACTCAATAAATGTCCACTGTTCCTGTCTCTTCAGTTTAGGTGGGAAAGCTGTCACTGGTTCCTTCACCCACTAAAGTCTTCCTTCCATCCCTACCTCTGGTCTGTCCTCCTAATGCTAAAGCCAGCAAATATTTGTCAGTCCACATTCCCCTGGACCTTCTCATGCACTGACCACCACTCCCCGAAACCCTGCTGCTCCCAGCTCTCTGACCACTCGCCTCTGGCTCCTCTGTTGGGCGCGTCTGCTCCGTCTGTGCTCGTGGCTCCATCTTGTGTGTGCTTCTCCCGTTCCTGCTCTCCCTGCTGCCCTTACCTGCTTCCAGAGACACCGACATTTATAGCTCATCTCATCCTCCACTCCAGGCCTGCATTTCCTCCTGGATGTCTCACAGGCACATGTCCAAAATGAAAATCTGCCTCTTCCCTCCAAACTGTCTTTATGTGCTGTTCCCTACCCAGTAAATGACCTAACTTGTGACAGAAATCTCTAAGTCATACTTTCCATTTCCCTCCTTCTCATCCCCTGACCCTATCCAATCTTCTCAAATCTCTCCTTCTCTTCCTCACCATAAAGCAGTCTATACTTTAGGTCAGACTTTCTTCATCTTTTATTACTGCTGCAAGTTTCCTACCTGGTCTCCTTGCTTCTGGTCTCCCCAGATCTAATCGACCCTTTATAAGGCACTGTGAGAATTTGCTCAGGTAAATCTAACCGAACGTACTCTTGCTTACTAGTTAACATTTACTGAACACTGTTTATGTTCCAGGCACTATGCTAGGTAGTTTACATAGTTAATTTATTTTTTCACACAACCCCATAAGCAAAGCACCATTATTACTTCCATTTTGAAGATAAGAAAACAAGTTCAATTTGCTAACAGGACAGAGCCCAAGCACCTTAGCCAGGCATAAAAGGCCCCTTAAGATCCAGCCTTGCCTCCTCTCGCCACCCCACTTATCCCTGGGCTCTAACCGCAGTGACTTCCACCCACAGGCCAGGCTCTGTCACCTGGCTGTGCCTCTGCGCACACGATTCCCTCCAACTAGAACTTTCTCTGCTTATGGAGTGCCTATTCATCTCTGAGGTCCAGCTCTACTGTCTCTTACAGGGATACCTCCAAGCAGAGTTACGGCGGCCTCCTCCTCTTGCTCCCTAGCACTTTGGCCATGTCTCATCGCAAACTTAGGCAATGGCCCTTTATTTAATGTTACTGCCATCACCTGTCTCCCACCTCATAATGGGAGCTTCTCGAGGTAAGGTCTGATTCAAATCTCTGTCCTCAGCATGCAGCAGCACAGGGCCTGGCAATACTCGTTTTCTGAGAGAATGAATAGTTCTTTGGTAAGGCCCAAATTAAAGCAGTACCCTTAGGACCTGGGCACACGTAACTGCTCCTCCACTGACCATACATTTTGAGCACAATAAATTGACTGTAAAGGCAGCAACGCTAGAAGCCAGAATGAGTGAGGCCAGAAAAGAACTCCACTGAGGCAGTCTGCTTTTAGTGCTCTGCCTCCTGCCATTTCTCGCCTTAAGCCTCCCCTGAGTCCACAATGCTGACCCTCAGGTTTCTCTGTCTTGCATCAAGAATCACATTTGTGTGGTGTGTACACATGTTCCCGTATAAGTTTCTCAAGAATCCTGTGAAACTGTTACAGTTCAGTTCAGTCTGTATTCACTGATCCCCGTGTGCAATGTCTGGGGACATAGAGAAGGCAAGGTCCTTGACTTACCTGGGAGCGTATAGTCTGGTGGGTAAGAGATTATTACCTCCATCTCATAGGTGAAGAAACAGGCTCAGAAAGGTTAAACTACATGCCTGAAAACACACAAGTAATAAGAGCTGGGTCTAGAAGGGTTAAAGTCAGGCTCTGACTTTTAGTGGACAAAGATCTCTATTCAGCAAAGCAATCTGCTTCATCTACCCGTTTGACCAGGTGAGCTGATCTGACTGGCTGATTAGGCTACAGATGCAAGGGCTACTGATGGTCCTAAGTGGCTTCCTTTCCCACTACATGCCCATCAGCATTTCAGAGGGGGAATGTCAGATGTCCCACTCCTCACCAACACTGTCATACTGGGAGGGTGGGGCTTTGGCAAGTCTGTTACAACAGTGCCCACTTCCCCTCCTCTTGGCTCCATCACTTGCCTTTATTAAAAAAAAAAATTAATTATTAGGTAATTCACTATTACTAAGTCTCAGTTTCCTTACATGCAAAATAGAAATGATACCATTAAAGATTTGGGGTGACTGAATGAAAAATATATGTCAAGTGCTTGGTGCATGGTAAATGCTCAGTCAGTGGTAGTAGTCTTTCCCTTCCTCTTCCTCTCCACTGAATTTCAACTGAGATGAATGGTCTCCTTTCTTAGATCCAGAGCCTTGCCTTCAGGTATAAAATACCCAATAGATTACAGATAAATCAGGGTAGGCTAGGCTAGTGAATGTGCTACCAACACCTAAACCCATCTCAAAGCATTATGCTCCAGAGGCCTGGCCGTAAGAGTGCAGGCGAGTCTTCTGCAGGAGGTGCAAGCTCCTCAGTGCACTCCATGAGGTGGCCACTGCTCACACAGCTGGCCTAAGCATCGGCATCCAAATGCCTACAGATGGCTTAAGGGGCTACCTGAAACACCAAAGGATACAGAAGGAGGCTTTGCCTTGTGGACACCTCTGACCCAGATGTCGTCTGCTTCTGCCTGCTATCAGGGCAGTTTATGGGTGGCTCCTTATGGTTTTCTCTTCTGTTCTGAGAGGCTAGGCGTAGAGGGAATTTCTCACAGCTATCGGCAGAGTCACTTAGCTCCTCGGAGGCAGCTTCATTCTCAGCCTCGGCCTCTGGCTTGGGCTCCTGGTCCTGGTCTGCCTTTGGTGACCTCCTCCCAACACTGGTGCTGCTGTATTGGGCTCCTGAGAGTGTCTCATGTGAGCTAAGTGGACGATCTGCTGAGGCAGGCTCTCCAACCCTGGTCTTACAGGCCTCACCCTCACAAGGAACAAGACTTTGGGCAGGAGAACCCTGCCTAGGCAGGTGGGGGTTGACAGCCCTTTCTGGGCTGGACAGAAAGCTCCTTCTGACCCTGAGCTCTTCTCTAGGGAGAGGCTCTGAAGGATAAGAGGGGGCTTCCCTCTGCACCTCATCAGGCTGAGGGCTAATGATCTCACTTGTGTCTGACATGAAACTGGACCAAGGGCTAGTTTTGTCTGTCACAGTGGTGATCTCATTGAGGGTCCTGGGCTCAATGATGTCTTCTTCATAGTCCTCATCACTGCAGGCCAGGCCTACCTCAGTGTCTTCACTGCTCCGCATTCTGGCGACAGGTACTGTGTGTCCTAGGGACTCCTGAAGCATTCCTCTTCCATTTGAAGTCTCTTCAAGAGTATGAGGAGGTGGAGAGTCTGTGCCCTCATCTGCAGTTCTTGCCAATGGCCAGTCTGGAGCTGCGCTTCCTTCTTGCATGGCCACTGTGTCCTGAGCGTCTGGGAGGGGGGTGACTTCTCTGCTTCTACTCCTGGCTTGGTGAGAACTCAAAGATCTTTGGGAATTCCTGGTGATAGTCTGCAGATCTGAACAGTAACAGATATCACTCTTACTACAAGGTAGGGCCACAGACCACTCAACTTCCCTACACTAGCTTCTAGTTTCAGATGTAGTATTGCAATCAGACTTTGAACAAACCTTAAAGATAATAGTTAATCCACCCAAGAGTCAGTGAAACTATATTCAAGGCAGTACAATTTCTAGTGCTTTATTCTAATATCAGAGGACCAAAATCTAATCTAATTTATAGTTGTGGTTACATCTGTGTGTTTGCTTTCAGAGACTATCTGCTTATGCTCAGGAATTCTTGGGAGCTGGGAGTCCTGGTGGGCATGTTCATGCTTCCATTTACTTCAGTATTTACCTATATTAAAAACCAAAATAAGAATCCACTTATTTATCTATTTGATGACAGTTATTAGAACTATTTTACTTGGAAAATAAAGGCAAGGAAATATCTGTGACCGAAATGATAAGCAGGGGAGATTAACAGAGAAAATGGAAAGAGCATATAGGCTTTGGAGCCAGTCAGTCTTGGGTTCAGATCTCTACTGTCACTTGTCAGCTTTGTGGTCATGAGCAGACTATCCTCTGAGTTGATTTATCTTTAAAATGTGATTAACACTACCCTTTTCATAGGGTTATGGTGAAAAAAATGAGATAAATGGGCACACTGTGTGGCACATATATAGGCAATTATTAGCTCCTTTCGAAATTCATCCTTTCCTTGTGACCATTAGTTCTCCTTCTGTCATCACCTTGCTTAGAACTCCCCATTTTCTTCTAGGATAAAGATTAAACTCCCAAGCTTGCCTTCAAAGCCTTTCAGCTTCAAGCCTTGCTCCTTGCTCTCTTTTAATATACCCTTTAAAGAGACTCCCCTTATCTGCTCTCACCTCCACCCCAAACAACCCTCTGTTTTGCTCTTGTGCTTTCTTTCTGAGGGGGGAGTTTCTTTGACTGACTGTAGAATGTATGCTTGGTGAAAGCACAGACAATGCCTGTCTTGTCCACCACTGCATCCTGCTGGAACTAGTAACACAATAATGCCTGGCATAGCTGGTACTCAAGAAAAAGCAGACTGATTATTTCTAACCAAATGGAAGCCAAAAACAAGAGTCCACTTCTGGGGTCCTGACTACCAACAAGTTAGGTATCTGGCAGAAGAGGTTCCTTTTTTTCCCTTTAAAGAGAAAAAACTTATTTATCTCTGTAGAATCTACACATTTTGAGCAAAAATAATACCAATTGAGGGTTAAAGGTGCTGATCTAGTTGATTTCTCAATATTCCCCAAGGTGTGCCTGATAGTTTTCTGGACCTTAACCTTAGACCGTGATTCAGTGGAATGGAGTGGGACTCAGGAATCTGTATTTCAAAATAAGTAATCCAGGTGATTCTTTTGTTCAGGCAAGTTTGGGAAGTAGTTGTTCTGGAGTGGTCTTTGTCTGGGCTGCACAGTGGAATTACCTGGGGAGTTATGAAAAATGATGCCTGGGTATCACTCTCAGAGATCCTGATGCACCTAACCCACAGCGCAGCCTGGCGTCTGTATTTTAAAAAGCTCTCTCAATAATTCTAATACAGTCAAACTGAGAACCACCATTTTAAGGGGTTTTTCAAAGGGTGGGCTATGGATCACCAACTTCTAGAATCATCTGGGGTGCTTGCTAAAAATGTGGTCTTCTGGTCTCTGAGAATTAAAAATTTAAGTATGTTTGTAGTTGAGTTTTTCTGAAAATAAAGTGGCACAAGTTCAGGAACTGCTACTGAAGAACTCATCTAATTCATCCTCTCTTTTTTGGGTTGCAAAATGTGAAGCTTAAGATGGGAAAGGGTCTACTCAGAGTCAAACAGTAAGTCTGTGCCAGAAACCCACCGAAGACCCAACCCGGTTCCCCTGCCTGTCAGTTCAATGCTCTTTCCATTGCATGTGCTCTGGTGTCATGCTAGTGTGTCTCTCCTTCCAAAAGGAAGATGGTAAGTATGTAAATAAGTAAAATGGTGAAAGCTATTGGTCTCTATTTGTCACAGGGGTTTGTCTGAGGATAGATATTCAAATGTTCTTCGACTAAGCACCCAGTGACCGTAACTCCTCAACAAGAGGGGCCCTGAGCCATACCCGTGATTAAGGAGCTGACTTGCAACACGAGGTCATTGGATTTCTCCAGGATGCTTTGTTTCTCAGGGTCTAGGCTGCTGGCTCCTGGCTGAAGATGGTCCCTCTGGCTCTCCTGGCACTGCAAGATGGCGGTATGAGTCTGAGGACTGAGGGGAAGTAAGGGTTTGGTGAGCTTCTGGCTGAAGTACCGCTGGATCTGATCTAGCTCACTCAGATTCTTCCTGCCAAAAGAAAAAAGGGATTATAAGCATCTTTTACATTCCCTTGACATTCTATCACTTGAGCTAGATCTTTAATATCTCTCACTTGGTCCATTAAAACTAGGACCCCCGTCTCCAATCCACCAATTCATCCTTCACCTCTCTGAATATAATCCCACTCCTGGGGACAATGTTCTCCTCTGTCTGTCTGGCTAACAGGATTCCTCTTCTATCCAGCAAATATTCTGCTTCCTTGTAGGGAACCATTCTTATCATCACTCCAGTCCTCATTTCCCCTTAATCTGGGCTAGCTCTGACCTTTGCTACCTCATAACCATTTCTGAGCCTTCAAGCAAGTGACCTCTTCTAGCAAGTCTTCCCTGCCTCTCTAAGTTGGTTTAAGGGTCCCTCCTCTGCTCCACAGTTCTTCCTGTACTCTTCAATCATATCACTTGTTTGTTTCACATCTATTTCCCCTGATGTGGTATGAACTCTGTGCTGATTCCTTTGTATCTTCTGCACCCAGCACAGTTGCTTGGCACAAAATAAATGAATGGAGAATGGATAAATAGACATTAAAAAATGACTTAAAATTTTATCTTTTTTCCAAAACCCTTTAATAGGGCCACATTCATTCTTACTACTCCAATGAGAAATCACAACAACCACTACTCCCTTCACTTGCACAGGATTTTATGTTTTATGCTTTCAAATACATTTTCTTGTTTAATTCTCATCCAACTGCATGACATCAGTAATTGTTTTACAGATAAGGAATGTGAGGATCGGAGAATGTAAGTGATCTGTCTGGGGTTAGTAGTAGTATGCAGCTACTCAGAACTTGGGATTCTAAGTCTTATACTTCTTTCATTATAAAAGATGGTCTCCGTCCTAGCTGGATTCATTTCTGCCTCAAACCTCTGCATGCCAGAACCAGAGTTCAAGCTGCTCCTTGCTCTGTCCCTATTCCATTCATTTTTTAAGGTATAGTTCATAGTTCTCCTTTTTTTTTTTTAAGGTATCTTTTTGTTGTTTTTTTGGGGGGAGGTAATTAGGTTTATTTTTATTTTATTTTATTATTTTAATTAATAGACAATTTTTTTAGAGCAGTTTCAGGTTCACAGAAGAATTGGGCAGAAAATACAGAGAGTTTGAACATTTTCCCACATATTTATCATTATTTTTTAAATGGAGGTACTGGGGATTGAACCCAGGCCCTCTTGCATGCTAAGCAGGTACCGTACCACTCGGCTACACCCTCCCCCTCAAATTCCTTCACTCTAGGCATCTAACCTTCTGTCTTAAATTTTCCCTTAGTTTTGTTATGTGTTAGTTTAATTTCCCTAACTAGGCCATGAGCATCTGATAATAGAAGATAGTATCTCAAACGTCTCTATTTCTCTAGCACCCTCAATGTGCCTGGTACAATGGGCACAACACACACTCAATACCTGTGAAATAAACTGAAAGTCCTTCTATCCTTCTGTTAGGAACAGTCAGAGTGTCTTTGAGTCAAATCTAAATTAAATGAGAGAAGAAAGCTGATCCTTATTCTGTCACTAGATCTACAATTCTATCAAATCACAGCGGACTGACTTGGATGTCTGTATCTGGCTGGCTGGGTGTATGCCACATGAATACCTGTAGCCAAACCAATGTAAACCTGGTGAAGCTCCAGAAAATATGCAAGCCCAAATGGCATTGTCAGAGGTTCTGGGTGTAGAACCTACTAACACTAAGCTGCAATTTTCTCATCTGTGAAAAAGGTTTGGGAATATGTGCCCTGCAGGCCTCATAGGATTGCTGTGACTCAAAGGAATCCCGTTTTAGGGCTCTGTGAACCTAGGAAATAATGCAAAATTTACATTATCTTATTTCATCTCTATTTTGTAGAGAATTTGTCTATGGCAGTGGTTCTCAAAACCTGGTTCTAGGACTACTATCATCAGCATCACCTGAGAAGTTGTTAGAAATGCAGATTCTCAGCCCCTGCCTAGATCTACTGAATCAGGAACTGCATGGGTGAGTGGGTCTCAGCAATCGCTGTTTTAACAAGCCCTCCATGTGATTCTGACACACACTCAATTTTGAGAATCACTGCTCCAAGAGCAGTGATTTTTAGCCTGGTGGTTTTGGCCCCAAGGGAACATTTGGCAATGTAGAGAGACATTTTTGGTTGTCACAATTAGGGGAGAGGTGCCACCGGTATCTAGTGGATAGGGGCCAGGGATGCTGCTAAATATCCCACAGTGCACAGGACAGGCCCCATATTGGGGCAAAATACTCAGCCCAAATGTCCACAGTGCTGAGGGGGAAAGAAACTGCTCCAGGGCCGAGGAGAGTTTCTTTTTCTCTCTCCTCTGGGTTCAAAAGTATGTTATGTGAGTGATTCAATAAAATGCAGCCAAACTGTCAATGGTTTTACTTAGCCTCCAGGCTCCAGCATCTTACTAAAATGAGAATCTGAACATATTACTTCCTTGTAATATAAGTTTGGGCAGTTTCCCAGTCTGTAGCATACTGCTTCAATCCTTTCTAACCTATGTCCTACCAAAAAAGATTTCGTCAGTAGTTCATTCTGAGCTTGCTTGAAACCAAATAATTGGTTAGTTTTTTCCAAATACAAAATCCCTTAAATATTTTTTTTCCCTCAAACTTTACACACTCTCTTCCTCCCTAACCTATCACTTTCCATTTGAGAATCAGTGTTCTAAAAAGTCCACTCCTAGCCTGACATTCAAAGCCCTTCAGGATCTGACCCTCACAGAACCTGCTCTCTACTTACATCTTATTGCTCAACTTTATTGTACCTGCACTGCGGGTGTTCCCCCAAGCTGTATTTGTTGTTTCATGCCCCTGGGCCTTAGTACATTTTTTCTGCACAGAATGCCCTTCATATTTGTTGACCTGTTCCTTCAAAGACCAGTTCAAATGTGACTTCTTTGTATCCTTCCATGACCAACCTGGAATGTTACTCATTCCTCCATCTATCCTTGGCTAGGAAACCTGGAATGCTTATCAAACATTGTTATAATCATAATGGCAACATGACTGTCTCCTCCACTGGGAATGGTAGAGCCAAGATTGGAAATCAAGTCTATCTGACTCTGGAACCAAGTCCTTTCCACTGCACCATACTTCTTACTATAAACCTGGAGCTGATCCAGATGATCTATGATGGCCTTTTTAATTCTCTCAGATGCTGACTAAACTAAGAAAGGGACAGGGGAGCATTAACAGGACAGATGCTGATCTGAAAGAATCCAGTGGTTGTGAGGATTAAGACAGTGAGCAGGATGAGGCTTTGTAAATTGTAGAGTAGATCTGAGGCTATGTAGGTGTAAAGGTGGTTATTAAGTTTGGTGACTAATCTAAAGTTTCTATATTTATAGGCAGACTAGTAATAGAGCCCCCTGAAGGAACAGAAGGCCCCAAGCAGAGAGAGATTCATTTGTGGGGAATCTCGTGAAGCTCCAGGTCCACTTGGACACTTAACATACACCAAAGCCCCTGCTAAACCTCCCTGAGTGGTGAGAGCTGACAGAAAGCAGGACTGCAGGTTGCCTTTGCCCATTCACTGAGCCCCCTATGGTTCCCCGTGTCTCCTCTTAGCAGAGAGCCTCACCTGAGAGAAGTCAGAATGGAAGTATGGGAGGACAGGGGTGATGTGGCCAGTTTGTCATCACTTGGCAAGACTGCCTCTCCCTGCTGCAGGGATTCATGAAATCGGCGGATGTTCTGTACATGCTCTTCATGGCGTGATGCCTGGCTTCTTGTGGTACCGCTTCTGTCAGGAATAAACGGGAGGAAATACATTCCCAACCAATGAGAAAACAATAAATGTGTGACAATACACGAGTCACCCTCCTGAAATGATACTGCAAATCCATCCCCACTACCACAGTTCTGGCTTCATCAACTCAATTGCCTGGATTACAGTTATCTCCTAATTAATTTTGCCTTTAATCTTACATATTCCCCTTTAATAAAATTTCCACATTATTGTCTCAGCAATTTTTTTTTAAAAACACAGATCTGAAATAACAATAGCAACAACATTTATGGAGCCCTTATTACGTGCCAAGCACTGTTCGAAGCATTCAACGTGTACTAACCTATTTGATTACCCCCATTCCTTTCTAGTTTTGACTTCTCTTTTTTGATCTATAGAACAAATTTCAAATTCCTTAGCATGGCATTTGAGAACTTGATCCCAGGAATAATCATCTTCTTTTTAAGTAACAGCTTCATTGAAATATAATTCACATACTATACAATTCATCCTTTTAAAGTGTACAATTGAATGAATTTTAGTATATTCAGAGTTATGCAACTATCATCACAATCAATTTTTTTGTATGTATTTTTATTAAACCACCATCAATTTTAAAACATTCTAGTGGATGTGAAGTGGTATATCTTTATGGTTTTTATTTACATTTCCCTGATGGCTGATGATGTCAAACAACTTTTCACCTGCTTATTGGCCATTTGTGTATCATCTTTAGAGATGTATCTATTCAGATCATTTGCCAATTTTTAATTGAGTATTTGCTTTAATATTTAGTTGTAAGAATTCTTTATATATTCTGGATACAAGTTTCTTATCAGATCTATGATTTGCAAATATTTTCTTACATTCTATGGGTTGTCTTTTCACTTTCTTAGTATCATTTGTAGCATGAAAGTTTTAAATTTTGATGAACACAATTTATTTTTTCTTTTGTTGCTTCTACTTTTGGTGTCATATCTAAGGAATCACTGCCTAATCCAAAGTTACAAAGATTTACTCCTATGTTTTATCCTAAGAGGTTTTATAGTTTTAGCTATTATGTATAGATATATGATCCATTTGGAGTAAGTTTTTGTGTAAGGACTGAGGGAGGGGTCCGATTTCAGTCTTTTGCATGTGTATATCCAGTTGTTCCAGCACCATTTGTTGAAAAACTATTCTTTCCTCATTAAACCTTGGTACCTTTGACATCTTAGCACATTGGTTTATTTCTAGACTGTCAATTCCATTCTATTGATCTACATATCCTTATACCAGTACCACACTGAATTGTTTATAGTAGCTTTGTAGTAAGTTTTAAAATTGGGAAACTTTTCCTTCTTTTTCAAGATTGTTTTGCCTGTTCTGTGTCCCTTAAATTTGTATATGAATTTTAGGACTAGCGTGCCCATTTCCATAAGGAATCTAGCAGGGACTGTGATATAGGGAGTATGCTGAATCTGTAGACCAATTTGGGGAATATTGCTGTCTTAACAGTATTGTCTTCTAATCCATGAACACAGGATAGCTTTCCATTTATTTAGAACTTCTTTAAGTTCTTTCAATATTGTTTTGTAGTTTTCAGAGAGTAAGTTTTGTACTTTTCTATTAAATTTATTCTTAAGTATTTTATTCTTTTTGATGCTATTGTAAATGGAATTGTTTTTTTCAATTTCATTTTGGATTATTCATTGCTGATGTATAAAAAACACAATTGATTTCATATACTATGTTTCAAAAGTTTCTCAGTTTAAATATCTAATACAGAAAAAATTGATAGATATAACCTACAGAAACAAAACTTTGAGGTCACCAATAATTTCTAAGTGTATAAAGTGGTTTTGAAGTGGAAATGTTTGAGAACCACTGCTTTATTAAGGTATAACCGGTATATAATAAACTTTACATATTTAAAGGATACAGTATGATGCGTTTTGACCTATATGTATCTCTAAAGAAACCACTACCACATCAAGATAATGAACACATCCATCACCCCTAAAACTTTCCACCTGTCCTCTCTCCCACTCCATTCATCCTGCCTTGTCCCTAGGCAACCACTGATTTGCCTTCTGTCACTACAGATTAGTGTGCATTTTCTAGAATTTTATATAAATGGAATCATACAATGTGTTGTTTGTCTAACCTCTCTCTCAGCGTAATTATTGTGAGATTCCTTTGACTGGCTATGATCAACGTAACACCTATAAAACAGATAACAGAATTGATCTAAACTTGGGATCTAGGATTTGATCGACACATGGGCTCAGTTTATGCAGAGGGTAGAGGCTCCCTTCATGTGGTGAACAGGTAGAAAGCTACACAGCACTGAAATGGGTCTTTGAGTGGCTAAGCAGTATAAGAGTGTCTTGGAATAAAGGGTCTATTTAGTAACTGCTGCTGTAGGAGTGGTGCTACAAGATCACTTGCCTTATCCTCGAAGTGGAGAGAAAGACATGGGGAAGACTGGTGGAGGTGGGGGATGCCAAATGGCACTAAGGCCTGGAAGGGAGGGGTGGAAAGAAGCAATCTTAGATCCTGCCCTTTGACGGGATGGAGTATGCTCCAGCCCTGATATCCAAATGCATATTCATAGTTGGCTTGGTGAAAAGGATGGGCAGCTGCTTTTTACAAAATAACCTAGCACACAGGTTTGGAAGGGGAAAAAGATCATGGTATGTTTCTCACACAGCTGATGACTGACTTTAGGGAAAAAGGTAAAAGGCCTCTGAGGAAGAGTCCCTTGCACTGAAGCTATCTTTCTGATACCAGTAAAAGTTCTAGTTCCTATCTTATAAAAACTTTCTTTTCACAGGCTCTTGGAGTTCCCAGGGGTTATGAAAGAAGGTCAGCAGTCTATCCCCGTCTCTTGTTTCTTCCTTTAATAAAGGAAAGAGAAACGACAAGCCAGTTTACACACTCTGACTCCATTTCCTCCTATCATAAAGAAATCACTCACCTCCCAGGAGAGGAGAAATCAAGCTCCTTTGATGAGATATGAGCAAACTGTTCTGGAGTCTGTCTTGCAATGCAGCTGGGGAATGCAGCATACATATCGGAGGCAGGGAAGGAAAAGGTGCTGTATACTGGGATCTGTAGAAGCAATGAGAAAAATGGTACACTTGTAGCCACAAATCCTTTGGAACACAGCAGAGTAAATAAGTGTGTAAAATTTATCAAATGTGTATAAATATAATTTATTGAGTATTTTCTATGTATGGAACACTTACTAAGCAACTTACATGCATTTGTTCATTTAAACTTCACAATAATCTTATGAGGTAGGTACTTTTATTACTCTGTTTTACAGACTATATTATCAGATTGTTTTTGAAAAGTTGCTGTATTTATATTTATGCTCTTGTTTCCTCCAGCTAGTTCTGTGAACTCCTGGCTGGGTATCTTACATTTACTTTACATGTGAATAATCTGGCTATGATATTTCTTGCCTCATGATTACCAGGTTGATGTGAAGAAAAGACCTTTGTAGGAGGGGAGGGCAGTATCTCAGTGGTAAAACTTAGCACGCACGAGGTTCTGGGTTCAATTCCTCGTGCCTCCATTAAAAAAAAAAGACCTTTCTATATAGGAACTATTTAACTCTGTCATTTTCTCATGTATTCAATCATTCACTCATTCATTTATTCAATATTTATTAACACCACCCTCTGCCAGACCCTGGGCCAGGCATGTGTGATAGAGAGATGAGTAAACAGTCTTTGCCTTGACAGATCGCCCCTACCTGGGACAGTCTGGAAAATTCTCCCTTCCTTTACAGTTAAACTCCCTGAAGAGTTGTCTATACTTACCATCATAAATTCTCCTCTTCCCATTCTCTTTTTTAAACAGACCAATGATTTTAATGTAACAGAGTTTTTTAAGAAAAGGTCATCCAGTATGGTTTCAGATTCCACACTGCAACTAATTTTATTTAAAAACTGAGATTTAATTCATGTATTATAAAATCCACCCTTTGAAAGTGTTCAATTCAGTGGTTTTCAGTATATTCAGAATTGTGTATCCATCATCACTATGTAATTCCAGAACATGTTTATCACCCCAAAAAGTCATGAGGTCATTATGAGACACAAAGGTGTTCTGTAAGCTGGAAAGGCCCAAATACATGTAAATTATTTTCTCACTGGTTTTGCTCAGTAGAATCCTTGTTGGTTAAGGATGTGAATCAGGATACATACCAGTGATCCTGGGGTCTCCACCACACGTCTTGCTTGCCTTTCTTCTCTGAAGTGTATCAAACTCTCCAAAGGGGAGATAGCAACTTTTATCTGCCCCTGGCACTCTCCACTGAAGTCTGTGATGTTGTACCAGCCACAGACAAACTGGAAGCCAGAAAGAAGCGGAGAAAGGTCCACCGAGGCAAAGCCAATCACCCTCTCCTCATCTGCGGGGGAAAGAGAAGAGCTGGGCAGTGTGGCTTGGCATGACCTGCCACTGAGACTGGAGTAACTTTTATAATAGGTTCCCTGAGTCTGTGTGCAAAGCATTGAATTAAGGGGAGAGAGGCATCTACATACACTGAGAGAGAGACCTGGCTGAGTTCTATCTCCATTTACAACTGGGTCTTATAGGACTCTCTAGGGGTCCTGGAAGGTAGGGAATGTATTTTATTCATCCCTATACCCAACAGCCCTAGCATTGTACCTGACACATAGTAGGCATAATAATAAAAATAAATAGCTCTATTTATTGAATACCAATTATGTGCCAAATACTATATATAATTATCTCTAATCCTTACAAAAACACTATAGGGCTGGTACTATTGTCCTAACTTTAAAGATAAGGGGAAAAAAAAGGCTCAAAGAAGTAAAGCCCTTTATCTCAGGTCACACAGTTTGTAAACAGCAGAGCCAAGATTTGAATACAAATTTTCCAATTATTTTTTCCTGCTAAAGTAAGTGTTGAATTGAGGCAAAGCCTGGTCTGCTTGACAATCTCTAGAGTACTTTAGAGAGAAGACAGCAATAGAAAACAAGAGAGGAGTGTGCAACCCAGCTAAATAAACCAGGAATTCCTTATGTTTCATCAGAGAAAACTGATTGACAATCAGCTCCTGCCCCATTGATGAGGTTTGGCAGGGTTGTGAATGCCCGGCAGCAGCATGGGACGAGTCATCAAAACCAGATCCACAGCATCACTCCCAAACAGGAGCACAAGAAGAGAGTCAGGTAAGTCGACTTCCTTTACCCTCTGACTATCCTCAGATCTTTCTGAGGCTTTGGGGCTAGCCCTGAAACTTACCAATGGCAAGCAAACACTGTGATGCTGTAGATAACTCAAAACAACTGAAGGTTTGGAAACCAAGATCCAGAAGGAATCTTAAAGGGGCCAGATTTACAGGAGGGATTTAGTGAGACTGAATTTTCTAAGCATAAGATTTGTGAGATAGTCGAATGCCCTAACTACCTCATTTTTCTGAGTGATCCAATCTTCCCAGCATGGTGAAGTACAAACGGCAAAGGCTGTACAGCCAGTCAGAACTGGGTTTGAATCCCAGCTCCATCAATTAACAGGCACATGACCTTTGTCAAGCCACTAAACTTCCTTGGGCCTCAGTTTCTACATCTATAAAATTGAACTAGTCATATTTTTACCTTGCAGGATTAGAGATATTTGTAAAGGTTTCAGCATATTGCCAGTCACTCGTAAAAACAACAAAAACTGAGATGGTGTTTACTAAGTTAGCAAGCACTCATTTAATTTCCCCCAAGCCCTATGAGGTAGGTACTGTTATTATCCCTACGTTATAGATAAGGGAACTGAAGCACAGAGAAGTTAAGTTACTCACTGAAGGTCACCCTACCCTGTAAGGGGCAGAATTGGTATTTGAATCCAAAGAGTGTGGTTTTACAGACTGTGTCCTTAATGCTGTTGTATTAAACCTTCTAATAAATGATAGCTGAGTAAAACTAGATTCAAGGACCATGATGTCAGCACCTCCATAGTGGGTCTTAAAACAGGGAAGGACAAGCTGTCAGACTCTGGTCTTGTGTACTGCCTGAACATGCTAGGGTCTTGGTTAATACGCCAGAGTCAACAGAAGGCATAACATCATAAAAAGGGGGAAGAAATCACTTGTATATCGTAGCTGTACATTGTGATTATTGAGGTATGATTTGAAAGACTCAAATGTACTTGGATTTCTGCACTACGCAGGTAGTCAAAATGATATGGTTTCTAAGGATTTAAACTCCATAGGAGAATGCTGAGGCATTCTGTGGAATTCCCTCTAACATATACATGTGTTCCCAGCACCATCAGAACATGATTTTACTCGATTAAAAAAAGAAAAGGATTGCCAAATTGTCAATATAATGTGAGCTTATTTTTACAACCAGGTTAGACACAGTTCATACCTCCTTTATGCCAAACTTTGAAGACCAGAGTTTGTTGCGGGTCCAAGAGAAGCTCTTTTGATAGCCTAGTAAGAAAAACAACCACCATAGATTAACTGTGTAGGAAGCTTCTGTAGCATGAAACTTAGATTTGAAGAATATCTTGTAGTTTGCAAAGTACTTTCCTAACCCTTTCATTTCATGCATCTTCTGGAATATATTTCATCTTCCCAGTTAAAAGGAGGGGATGGAAGTTCAGAGAGGTGAAGTGACTTGCCAAGACTTGAAAACAGGCTCCCCTGATGCAATACTCCCCGTCCCCAACCCCAACAGTATCTGCCACATTCAAACTGTTTCTCTAGATAAGGGAGATGGTGTGGAAAGGGAGCTTAACATGTAATGAACAGTTTTGTTTTATTGGAACAGGTAAGGATTCTTCTTATGCCACGTGGTGGTGAAAAGAGGAAAAAGAACCTTTATTGAGCACCTACCTTGGGCCAGCCATGGTGCCAAGAGTTTCTTATGCATGTCATAGGTTTTTGTGCATTATTACCCTTGTTTTACAGATGACGAAGCTGGGCCCAGAGATGTGAAGTGATTTGCTCAAGGTCACATGAGAGTCAGTAAGTGGCAGAGCTGGGATTTGAACCCTGGTTTGCCTGACTCTAATGCCACACTGTGCAGAGGTGAAGCACCAAAATAAAGTGTGGAAAGTACCCAACTTAACAGATATAGAAGTCGATGTGGAATTCACTGTTACATTTTATATGAAGTGAATTATATAGTTTAACATTAAAACGATTTGGAAATTTCCAACCAGGTACCACTGCTCCAGGTGAGCAAGATGGAGAACGAGAAAAAATCAAGAGACTTAATTTCCTTCCCCAGACTCCACTGGGGAACTGAAGAGAGCCGATTTCAAGACCAGTGAGAGGCATTGTGCTAACATGAAACAAATACTGTGTCAGAGAGCTGAATTCCAGCTGGGGGTCAAAATATCTACCTCTGAATTCCAGCTCTCTTATTATCATCTGAGTGACCAGAGCACTCAGTCTCTTTGAGCCCTGGTTTTCTTATCTGTTATATGGCATTTTATTATTTACCTACATGTTTTCTAGGAGGATCAAATGAAAGAATTTTGTGATAAAGAAATTATAAACAGCAGCATAATTCATTTTTCTTCTAATCATGCCTCTGCTACCAACAGACTATGTAACCTCCCTGGGCCACAGTCTTCCCAACTGTAGAGCAAGGGGATGCAATAAGGGGACTGTTAATGTTGCTTTAATAAATTTCTAAAGATAGGTTCTGAATGAACAAATCATCCTCACTTAGAAGCTCATCCCTCTGGTTGCCTACCTTTTGAGATTTGATATTTTAAATAAAGTACTGGTCAATATGGCCAGAATTTCTATACTGCCAGTAGCTCACCATGGATACTACTGAGCTGTCACTGCAGCTCCTGACTTAGGTTAACCTCTCAAATTTCGAAACACTGAACATGTGAGCAAGTGCTGAGACTCAATTAGGTACATAAACACTGTGAGAAAACAGCAGATCAGACACCATGTGATGTGGCTGGTGTGGGTGGACAAGAATTGAACTTTACAAAAGGTGATGCAGTGTAAAGATAATAATAACAATGACTAGTAATAGAACTCACACTTCTGATGATGATGAAAAGGGCAACAGAAGAAAAGGCCCACAGCAGGGGGCCTCTGTGCCCTCTGAGTCGTCATAACACATGATTGCCAAGACTCCAGTTCCCCTTTCTTGAGCCCTCCAATGGAGATCTGTCATTTGTTGTGTACCTACCATGTACCATGGTGTAGTTTTCCTAAATGTTATCTAATTTGTACCTCACAATAACCATGAAAAAATTGTCTCCACTTTATAGATGAGGAATCTTAGGCTCAGCATTGTTACATAACTTGTTCACACAGCTAGTAAATGGTAGAGATGGGGTTGGAGGCCAAGTCTCTCTCGTTCCAAAGTCCAGGCTCTTTCCATTGCACCAGAAATCCTTTCCAAGGCTGTATAATCCACAGATTATTTCTGCCTTCTTCACCTAGACCACTTGTATACATTCTTACACACTTGGCTGAGGTGTCTGATTTAAGAAGGCTTCCATGAAATTCCAAATTGACCCAAATAATCTTTTTTGAGCTCCTTTGTCTTCTTTATGGTACCTGTCACATTCTAATTTTTTTAATCTGTATATTTATGAGGTAGGCCATAAACTCAATAGCAGAAACTGTCTTAATCATCTTTAATTTCCACTACCCAGAACAGAGCAGAGCATATAAGAGGTTTTCATTGAATAATTTTTGAGTTGTACTGAGCAGAATTAAAAAACGCCACAATGAAACCTTTAAACCACCACTGGCTGTGAATTCGTAAGTGCTAGGCTTAAATAATTATTTGATAAAGAAAGCATTTTCCAAGTTTGTTCAATATTGTTGAGTCTGTTACACTCCTCACTCCAAGTCTGTCTCATGGAACAAAAAGCAGATTCTGGAAGGCTCACAAAACATCATAAAATACAAACCTTGATTGCTGTTGAAAATTCCAGATGGGGGAATCAGTGTTTTCAACCACTTGGGTGTAGACAGGAGATGGCTCATCAGCTGTTGCAAAGGATACACAACAACTGGGTACTGATACCTTCCGCTCTGTCAAGGGGCTCCCTGAAATAGAAAAGAGTGGAGTGACTGTATTTAGGGTACAAAAAAAAATGTGCTGAAAGATTCTCATTATACAGGTACAAGAAGAGCCATTCATTGCTTTCTTCCACCTTTGGATCTTTGCTCAAGCTATTCCCTGGATTTGAAATGTTTCTGCTACTAAAACTGCCCTTTTTAAGGCTCAGTTCATAAATATTACCCAGCAAGAAGTAACTTCTCCCATCTCCCTGCACTTTATGGGGTGATGGAAAATACTGGATTGAGAAGCAAAGGACAAACCTGCAAAGAGGCCTGGACTTACAAGTCAGATGATCAAAGATCAGCTCTGCCATACACATTGTGTGTGACCTTGGGCAAGGCCTATGTAGGCTACCGCTTTCTCAAATAGGGTGTATGGTACTTAAACCTCCTCAGATGTTGTAAAGGTTAAAAATAAATAATCATAGTAGGTAGCAGGTAACACTTACATATCACTTGCTGTGTACCAGGCACTATTCTAAGTACTATACATGTATTAACTCATTTAATCCTTACAACACACCTACGAGGAAGATATTATTATTGTTCCCATTATACAGATAAAAAAACTGGGGTACAGAGAGACCAAATATTTACTAAGAGGTTATACATTTATTAAATGGTAAACTGAGAGTCAAATTCAACCATTCTGACTCTACTGTGCAAGCTCTCGGCCAGTACCTATATTGCCTCCACTAGAGTTAATGAATGTAAAACACTGAGTACGGTGCTGGTGTTAATTTTTACAAGACTGGGTTTCCGAAGTGGGAGGTTCAGTCATTCATTCTCTCTTAAAACAATGTAAAATGAAGACAAATGATAATACTAGATAGTCTAACTGAACTGTCCAACCAGGTAGCCACTAGTCACATGTGGCTATTTTATTTTAAATTAGTGAAAATTAAATTAAGATTAAAAATTCCATTTCTTAGCTGCACTAGGTATATTTCAAGCACTCAACAGTCACATGTGTCTAGTGGCTACCACACTGGATAATAAAAAATATAGACCATTTCCAGAATATTACGAAGTTCTTTTGGACAGTGCTGAATAGTGCAGACTCTCTATAATGGAGATTGTGTATTCCCTAAGACCCCTCAGCTCTGCAATGCTGTGACCCTCAGGATTACACCTGAAGGAAAGAGAAAACAATAGGAGAAAATAAGTATGTCTTAAACATTATTTATGTGATTCAGAGGAATAAATTCTCTATGTGGATTCTAACTGATTTGTCTTCTTTCTACCTGTCTAGCTCAAGGTTTCCCCAAATCCATCGTGTCACTTCACTTTGGACATGAAGTTAATCTTTGAGCTTCACCCTGCTCCTTCTCTGAGCACTCTTTTCAGTAACTACTCTTTCAAAGACTTCAGGTTGTCCCTGTGGACAGAAAGCAATCCAATAAACAAATTCATACTCACGAACACTTTCACAAGAAGTGTAACATTTAATAAGCAGCCTTTGAAAGACAGACTTTAGTATCTTCTACTCTGAGAAGCCTCTCTTGACTCTCTGGGTAGAATCAGCAAACTTTATATCCCCAGTTAGATCTCTCCTCCAACTTCAATATTCTTTTAGGGAAACAGAAGTACCTGTAATTTTGCTTTGCTATATCTTCCTCAATCAAAACAATTTCCATTAGAGCAGACCAATTCTTTTCAAACTTTTCCACCAAAGTAATAACAACCCAGAGAAAAGTAAATACTAAAATCTGGAGTGTGGGAGTTCCTGTTGCCTTGAAAGAGCAACAAGAACATGACATCAATTAGCAGGTTTGTATTTTATCTAAAAATTCAGAAGGATTTTATATTATCTTCCACAATATAGCCTTATTTGTTTAAACTAAAAATGATCCCCACTCCCCCCAAATTTTGATAAAAAATGTACACGTCATGTTTATCTCATGACTTCTAACAACCAGACCAGATGGCATTACTTTTTAGTTCTTCCTACTGAGGATAATAAAGAAAGAAAATGGGTGACGAACAGAAAAAAGGGAGTGAAGCTTTTGCCAGAAGGCCTTGGGAAAGAGAAGCGAAGAGAAGGAAGAGGAATGCTGGCCTTGGAAGTGAGAGCTTGTGGTGGCTGCGAGGCAGGAGGGGGCTGAGGTGCAAGCAAGAGCCACCAACAAAGCAGGACCAAGAGAAAGCCTTATCCAGGAGTCAGAAAAGCCTTAGAATCAGAAAAGCACTAAGATACAGAGAAGAACTACCTGGGAAACAAAATAAAACCAAAAACCATTGGCTACAACATGGCAAAACCAGTTTATAAGCATATTCTTGAAATAGCAGGAAAAAATGACTCCAATAAAATGGTACTAAGCAAAGAATATATAGCACCCATCATTTTGAGTATAAAATGTACAGAACAGCACTAATAGTACCTTTATCTAGTGAGCTATCTTCTTAAAAGTTTTATCATGAAACTGAACAGTATTTACGTGGACTGACTTGTTCAGCATCCACCTCCGCTTACTTGCATTCTATTGTATTCCTTTATTGTAGAGATTGAAAGGGTCACAACTACACTTCCCAGACTCTTTGGTGTGAATACAAACTGGCCTCTATCAATTAGATCCCATTACAACAGCTTTGGAAGGCAGATGTGAGGCAGAGGACATGTTCCTTTTCCTTCTGCTTCAGCTCCAGCAAGGATGACAATAAGCCTTCTGTTCCAGGGTTTGGTCCCTGGGTGCCCAGAGGCCCTATGGTAATAGTGATGATGAGAGTTTCCTATCACTGGACGGCAGTGTTGGCACTGTATCCCGAACTTCAAAGACCTACTGGTTCTCTCTGAGAGCTTAGCCTAGAGCCCATTCCTTCCAGTAACTTGAACTACCTTAATAGTCTATATTAAACAATGCTCTGTTTAAAATGTCTGGAATGGGCTGTTTCCTATAACTGGACTCTCCCTGACACAGCTTTCATCTTTCTCTCTCTTTCTCAGTCTCAGCTCTCAATCTCTCCCATTTTCCTTAGTAGGTCTCAAGTTTCTCAACTGATTTCTTCCAATAAAAGGTCATCAATCCTCACAGTAAGGAGAGATAACTTGCCCCTATGCTGGCAGTTCCCACAGTACTCTACGATAATGTGTGTCTGTGTTTCCATCACTAAACTGCGAGCTCCCTGAATGCAGAGAGTAGACTCACGGCCCTTATTAAAGATTTGCAGACTCCCCACTGTCCTTTGTTTACAGACAGTTGCCAGGGTTGGAGAAGAGAGAAAAGCTGTCTTGTCTGCACGCAGTGTGCACCAGCAGAGGACAGCAGCTTCTGCTCAGGAAAGCTCTGCGAGAGATCAGCAGAGAAGACCAATCGTAGCTCTGAGAGACAGAAGCCATCGGTTCTGCTGTGCTCTGCCTTTGCTTTACTGTGACATATTGGGTACTTCATTCTGGCTCTCTGGGCATCAAGTTTCTTAATCAGACACATGTACTCTCAAATCTCTTCCCGCAATAAAATTCTATGAGTCTAGATATATACCAGTAGTGCTCAGACCTCTCTCGTACCCCAATCCCTTCTTTTAAGGTTTGCTATTTTTGAGGCTACTATTTGCTAAAGCCCTTGAACTAAAAGTACTACTTTTACTTTTGGGAAAAAACTGTTTCTTATTCAGTCCCTTTTTAAAAACAAAATTTAAATTTATTATTTTATTGGGGGGAGGTAATTGGGTTTTTATTTATTTACTTATTTTTAATGGAGGTATGAACCCAGGACCTCGTGCTTGCTAGGCATATGCTCTTCCACTAAGCTATCCCCCACCCCCACCACCCCCACCTTACTCAGTCTTGAACAGAAATACCCTTTTCATCCAAACAGGCAGGTGATAATGAAATCATCTTGGGAGAGCAGGTCTATCAGGTTTCTCTGGCTCTCCCTTTGTTGGTGGAAATTCAACTGCGCCTGTTTACATTTCTGGAAAAGGTCAAGTTCTGAAACACTTTTGGAGGCAGCCGCAATGCAAACCACTATACCTCCCACAAGGGTTTGGACACACACTGAGAGCAGTTAAGAGGACTTGAGATGAACCATCTTTACCGTTTTAAGAGTTTTCACTGAATTTCCTATGTTTTACACAGTATCAAAAGGTGGTAGTTTTATGCATCAAGAATGTTTCAAGTGTTTCAAATGAGATTAAAATGACAACCCCTTATTTTTAACACTTTGTAGCTTACGAACTGTTTTCTTACACACTAAACTTGTGCTGGTAACATCCCTGATAATCACAGAAGATGGGTGTCTCTATTTTAGAAATAAGGCAATCAAGGAACAGAGAGATAAAGTGGCTTGCTAGTCACATATCTGGAAAACTAGCATTTAGAAGATCCAGCCAGGTTTCCTAACTCTTATTTCAGGGTTATTCCATCGCAATAATTCTAATTAATTCTATCTGGTTAGGAGAAGAGCTTTCTCTTTGGTCTGGAGCAAATGGATGGAAACTTTCTCTCAAGCAATGCCCAAATTTGTACGTTAATAAAAACTTCGTTTAGTTCTGTTAAGCTAACATTAACTGACGCCTGTCATACATGCACAGATGAGAGAGATTTGATTCTTGATCTGGAGGCAGACACAATTATATAATTATAGTAAGATAAAGACTATACCAAAGGCACAGGGGGCTGTGGGAACCCAGAAGGACCCTCTAACCCTGCCTGGGTAGTTTAAAGAGAGTCTCTAAAGGCTGATGACACTGAACATGGTTTTGATTTTCACTGAGTATAACTTAGATTACTTCAAATCACTCTACCTCTCTATTCCTTAATTGCTTCATTTGTAAGACAGGGCTAGAGATAGTCTAGTATGTCATGATCAGTTTAAGCACACAAATCTTGTAAGTACTAAGGCTGATTCTTAAGAGTTCCTGAGAGCTTTTCCTAAGAAACTCGTATTTCAGAATCAGGACCACAGTGGGGACCATACTGCCTAAGATGAGCACATAATTCTGGGCTATTTGTGAATCCTCTGTATGCAACTTTGCACTAAGGAACCACTCCTTTCCTTCCTCAAGAAAGAAGCTTTCAAAGCATGCGACAGGCAGACAAGCTGGGAACACAAAGGCAGGAGGAAAGCCAATGCAGATATTAAGGAAGCATCTACATCATTTTCACAAAAGCTTGGTAATTTATAGCTGACTCAGAGTATGGGATATGCTGCCCTCAGCTCCATATTCTTAGAAGATGAGAGCTGAAGTGAATCTCAGATATGATCTTGTGTGATCATTACATTTTACAGTTGAAGAAAAGAGAAATGAGTTTGCCCAAAGACATGAAGCAAGTTAATGGCTTAGCTAAGACCAAAACCCAGTCTTCTGACTTCCATTCCAGAATTCCTTCTATTACATGATTGGAGAGATGGTGGACAGGTCTGCACACACCACAGTGTCTGACTGAAGCATAAATATCTGTGGGGGGAAGGACTATACGGGCTTATCACTGCACGGGTGGGACTCAAGAGACAAGATACTTCTGAAAGTGTCCACCCTGATGCTTGATCTGTGCTGGCTAAATAAAAAGAGGCCAAATAACAAATGATTTACAGATTTGTAACTCATGCCAGAAATATGAGAGGTGTTAAGCATCATATTCACAAACAAGAGGACATTATGTTTGCTGAGCTGCCATCATAAAGATCAAGGTGCTGAGATACAGAAATAACACACAGTCCCTGATCCCAAAGAACAAACAGCCTAGTGTTAAGAAACATTTTCAGTACAGAGTAATTAGTAATTAGTAATTGTGTGGGGGTGGGGGCAGCAGACGGGGAAGTTTTGGGAACACAGAGGAAAGTTTTCTGCCAGTAGGGTGGTCAGTAGACTTAAAAGTATTGGTATCACTTAAGTCTACTCTTGAAGGATGAGGAGCAAGTTTGCTGAAGAAGAGGGGAAAAAGAAATTCTAGGTGGAGGAAAGAGTATGATCAAAGGTAATGTGAGAGAACGAGGCACTGACAAAAAGCAAACTGTTGAATGTAAGAAATGGTGAGAGACGAGGCTGGAAAGACTGATGGGGGACACTCTGTGAGCTACAGCAGAGACTGCAGGTAATATGAAGTCAACAAAGTATTTTAAGTGGAGAGATGAGGTCATGTTTGTTGACCAGACATATAACCTCAGTGGTAGAATGAAAAAGATACTGAAGGAGAATATGAGAGCAGCAACCATTGAGAAGGCTATCTCATTAGTCCAAGTTTCTGAAGGCTGAACAAGCAAGGTGGTAGTGAGAATAGAGAAAAGGTGACAGAAACTTTCTGTGTAAGAGGACATGATCCTATACCCTGCAGTGGATACAGAGGAAACTTATTAAATATCTGTTGAATGAATCCACTAATTTCTGCAACTTATCCTCTGTTAAATTCCACGTAAGCAAGTTTCCTGCATGGGAGGCAAAGTAGAAAATCAGAGAACATATTAGAAGGAAAAGAAAGCATTTGAGGAAGGCCTCAGATTCATCAGCTTCCACATTTAACAAATATTTACTGCTTATGTGTCAGACATAGTTCTAGGTGTTGGGGATTCAGCAGTAAATAAAACAAAACAAAAAAATTTCTGTCTCTGTAGGTCTTAAATTTTTCTAGAAAGAAAATAAACAAAATATACTATTAAAGGCTATGATAAAAAATAAAGCAGGAAAGTGGGATAGGTATTGTTGGGGAGAGGATGAAATTTCAAGTGGGTGATCAAGGGAGGTCTTGTTGAGACAGCGATTTCAGTAAAGACATGCCAGAAGTGAAGAGCATTCCAGGCAGAGGGATCATTAGATTCAAAGGCCCCAAGCAGGAATCTGCCTATATATTCAAGAGAAAGCAAAGAGGCCAGCATGGCTGGAACAGGGTCAATGAGGGAAGAGCAGGATGCCCGGTAGAGTCTGGTAATTGGGGAAGGGAGAAAGGAATCCAGGCTAAAAAAGGTGCATGAGCAAAGGCCCAGGGAACGCTTATAGTTTGTTATGATAGGAAGGGAAAGGAAGCCAAGCAGTGCTGGGAAAAGTCACCATTGTGTCATCCACAGCCACCCTAAAATCAGGTCAATTAGTCTTAGCTGAGCCCTTCCTGCAGCTCAGCAATTTTTAAATTTATCTTTTCATGATTTCCTGTAGCTCCCTTGCAATGGCCATGAATTCCAGCCAAAGAGATCAATTACCGTCCCCCGTGCTCCCTCCAAACAAGCCTAGAGCATACACTTTTTCACTTCAATACCTTTGTCCAAGTTGAAACATCCACCTGGAATTCCATTCCCACCTTTCTGAAATCACCTTCATTCTAAAAAGTTCTGATTTCTTACACATGTCTGATTTCTCTGTTCTTAAATTGTCTTAAAACTAGATACTGTATTACCCTTCTGGCCCTCAGAACATTCTGCTTCATATATCATGAACTGTGTAGTTACCAATCCCCTTAACTCGGTTATCAGCTCTTGGAGGACAGAAACTATGTGTTATTTGCTCTATACCTGGCACTGGCCTGACACAGATTTACTACTTGCTAAATTGAACCACTATTCTCACACTGTAAGCACAGGACTGGGCATGTAGCACATAACCACCCCAGCAAACACAGAGTGTAGGCAGGACTAACTGGTAAACACAGCTGTATCTCATATCTGAGAAGCAGCATGGTATAAAGGAAAGAGCATGGGCTTCAGGTCCAAACCTAGCTGGATTCAAATTTCAGTTCTGTAGAGCTTATTAACCATGTAATTCAACTCATTTTACCTTTCTGAGCTTCAGTTTTCTCATTTGGAAAGTGGGTATGTACTGTAATCTGCTCTTACTATAACCCCAGTTGTGGTTAAGGATTAAATGAGATAATTAATGTACAAAAATGAGAATAGAATTTGGCACAAGGAGATGCTCAATAAATTACTGTCAATTACCTTGTGAAGCCATATTTAAAAAATGTAACTCACTGTCTAACTGAAAAGTTACAAGTATATTTTGCTTTTTGCAATATGGGGGGCACCCCTAAAATGGAACATAAATTATTTTTGCACCTTAAATTTCATTTTCAATGCAAAAACAAAACACCAAAATAACTCTTGCAAAAATAAAAGTTTTTTTTTGTGCTTTCCTTAAACTCATTCATCTACTGATTTTTCTCTTTTTAAAAAATCCAGTTTTTACATATCAGACTTGTCACAAATGGACTGCTTTGGTAGGGCAGTAAAAAGCAAAAACTATTTCCCAATTTTGTGACTCATACAGGATCTCAGAATCTCTAACACAGCAAAGCAAGATTGTACATGAAAACTTTGTCCTGAGATAGAATGTTTTAAGGTCTCTGATACACAAAGGTTGTGAGAAGGATAAGAACCTCTGGGTCTTTGTGGAAGCTTACAATCCTGAAAGTAATGTCTGTTGGTAGTGTGTATGGGGAGAAATAGGAATGAAAGACAAACAACAGATACTATGGAGTATGAGTTTTGTTTCTGTTCCAAAGTAATAAGGGTACAAAGCAAAAACTGAAGCAACACCGAATTGACAGGAGCCAAGTAGGGAGGCCAAACCAAAAGACATATATTGAGACCTTATGGTTTTCTGACTCTCACAGCCATCGCACAACTCAGAACTATTAATCATAGCCACTGACAAATGAGAAATTCAAGACAGAATAATTTGCTCAAGGTCACACACACACATAATTTACTGGCCGGGAATACAGGGTTGAATACATTCCTACAAGAAGGTAAGCACCACAAGGGCACTATTTTTGTCTGCTTGTTCACTGCTTTATTCCCAGCACCACGGACAGTTCCGCACATAGCAAATACTACATAAGTTTTGTTGCTGAATGAATAAATGAATGAATGAATGAATCAGATAAAGTCTTTGCTCTTAAACAGCACCTACTTAATGGAGAAGTAAAGCATACAAACAATTTTAGGACATGTGATATATGCTATAATAAAGAGGGCAAAAGTGCTAGAAGAGCAAAAAGGAGGGGACCTTTTTGTCAGGGAAACTCTGGTAAATGGTGATGGTTGAGCTGACTCTTGAGAGAGGAGGAGGAATTAAGACAGGCAAAAGAGAAGGGTGACAGCAAAGGGAAAATTTCAGGAGAGATTACAAGGTCGAATAAAAGTATGGCAGGGGTTCTTTGGTTGTCTGATGAGGTCTATGGGCCTCATCTTTTAATACTGACTTTTAAAAATGCACAGTGTAAAATACATAGGATTACAAAGAAATCAAATCATACTGGCATATTATCAAAACACTAAAAAACTGTGATATATTAATATGTGTGCTTCATTAATCATAACAAGACTTAATTATAGGTTTAATAACTACTGTAATTTTGAAGTAATTATAGGTATAAATATTCCAAGATATCTGCAGTAATTAAAATATGATATGAAAATACCTATGATTTCTATTGTTGACAACATCACAGGCACTGTTAATATTACTACTGTCTATTGCCTACGTTCACAATTGGAGGAAATGCTAAATTTTAGTTTGAGGTTAATAAAAATAAAATGTAACTATTTTCCCATCCAAGTTCACCTACTCTGACTTTTATCCTTGGATCCCTTGGCAGTTTATGGACCCAGTGTTAAGAATCCTTAGCCTTGGGTAGGTAATAAAGAGGGCTTGAGTTGGTAGGAATGGAGAAGAAGGCAGAGATCTAAGAGACATTTAAGAGATGGAACAATGAATGGATCTGATGATTTGATGGTGGATAAAGAAAAGAGAAGAATCTAAGTTGATACTCAGGTTTCTGGACTGAGGAATTTATGACATGCGAAATTAGGATAACTGAAAAGGCCCACTCAGGTTCAGAAAGGCTTTCATGTTGTTTAAACCTTTAGTCTTGAGAAATACAATAATTATTAAGATGATTAATAGTTCTTCCAGACCCTGTCATTATTAGAAAGATTTGTGAAGACAGGACCATAGCCTGCAGAGTCAGATACCTATTTCTGGATAAGTGAACAGAGCATACCTTTCAAGCTCAAGTGCATTGCTCTTTCTACCAGGATGCTGACTGCAAAAGTTCCATCCAACTCGGTAGGACCCTCCTGGGCTGGGCAGACTTCAGCTGTGGTGCTGTTACAGGGGACCTTGGTAGAGGCTGGAGAATTCTGGTGGCCATGTGGTGGAGAGAGCTGGATCTCATCATTTCCTCTGGGGAACTGCTCAGACTCACTGTGGCTGCTGCAGTCCATGGAGTCCAGCTCATGAGTGGGCCCAGGGTGTGAAGAAAGAGAGGAAAAAACCACATGAACTCGCAAGGCAGCTCCTAAGAGGTTGGAAGCATTTCGTCCAAACAGAGGATACACACCTGCAAGAAGACAGAGGAGAACAAGACTAGGCAAGCAGGAACCAAGAACTCACTCTAACCTTGGAGGAGATGCTCTCTGAGGGTGCTTGTGGCCCTGTCTCCTTTGGCAGAGCAACTATAGGCCCTAATATACCAATCTGCAAAAGAAACTATGAAGTTATACACACTGTGAGAATTTTTACTGCGTTCGCCATCCCCACCACTATCTACAATAATGGAAAGCAGCGAGAGCTCTGATTTCAGGCCAAAGCTGAATGACTACCAAGCAGAGCTGCTGTAGAGGGAACTCATGTGCTGGAGGGGCAACTAGACTTAATGACTTCTGAAGCCTCTTAAAAGTTTAAGATCTGATGAAATCAGGAGTGGCCTGTCTTCTTTTCCACATGTCCTACTAGCTCCTGTTCTTGGGCCTTCTCCTCGGGAAGCTGTCCTAGTGCTCAACTTAGCCCATTTCACCAACTACATAGGTCCAGGCAGCAGCCCTGAAGATCATTTGGAAGGGAAGTAGGAGGTTGTAGTAGAAGAAAGAAAAGTAAGGGAATTGATATTTGTTGAGTATTTCTCATGCGCCAGAATCTCAGAGGGGTAAAGTAACCTGCCAAGATGACTTTTCCAGTAAGTGGCAGATTTAAACCCAGGGATTTAAACTTTTTTTGGTTTGCTGGATATTAAAATGAGATTTTATTTATAAAGCAGAAGGCACTATAGTTCCTTCAGAATCTCGAAGTTTGCTTCATTACACTCATTTCAATTCAGGGAAATGGACTCAATCGATTCACAGATGGCAATAAGATGGAACTTCTCCAGTCTTTTCCTCTTTTGAGGTAAATTAAACTGTTTTCTTCCAATGCAACATACAGATCATTATGATTATCACAAACGAAAAAAATGAGCAAATCATAGATGGGAAGATACCCAAAAGCCATACAATTAAATTCTTATCCTCAACACACTTACAGTACTTGGAAGGAAGGTTGGATGGATGATTAGATGAACTCACTGGCTCATTCAACAAACACATCAAATGCCATGCTTTGTACAAGGCCCTTTTACAAGAGGAATAAAAAGCTTAGACTGGTAAGATGTGGAAAAGTATGAGGAAAATGAACAATCTGAAAAGTTAAATACTCCCTTTGGTATCACTCCACAAAAAGAGGTGTTTATGCTTGAGTCTGATCCTTAAATCTATATTGGTATCCCAAACCTACTTTCTTCAGCAAAGTGAACTTAAAAGCCTGTCTTTATAAACTTAAAGTTCAAGTGAGCTTTACACACTTCAAGGACTTTTTCTGCAGTCTCTCTGAAGTGACTCTAGGCCAGCCCAGATAAAATAGGGCACATAGCATTTGATGAGTGCTTAGGAGAGCCAGAATTACACCTGCTGGGTCCAGAGATAATCTGGGATGATCACCCAGATACGCGGTCCTCCTTCTTTATCTTGGGCCATCTTCTCAACAGCAGGGTCAGAGCACAAGGCTAACAGAGCTAAAATAGGGTTGGGACTCAGTTTCTTCAACTGTATAGTCGGGGAAATAACAACTAACTTTACAGGAATGTTAAGATGAGTAAATAATTTTTTTTTTTTGAAGAATCTAGTCTGGCCATCTCCAATTCATTCTATGCTATAGTTGCCAAACTTATTTTTTCAGAATGCAAAGCTATGCCACTCTTCTATTCAGAACCCATTATAGTAGCTTTGTATAGCTCTCAGAAAGAGTCCAAACTCTCCTGCTTAGACAAGGCCATGAACAACAGTATTGCAGCCACCTCTCTAGCTTCATCTCCCATCACCTATGTATCCTGAAATCCAGCACTACTAAATTACTGACAGTGCCTAAAATGTACCAAACTGCTTCCTGCCTCTGTGCCTTCACCCATACTGTTCCCTATTTAGAAAACACTTGTTTCCCCCTTTTGTTGACTTATTCCTAAATCCTTTGAACCGTGGGTCAAGCATCACTTCCACTGAGATATCGTCCTTGAATCAAAGAGATGCTGTGTCCCTGTGCTCTCAAAGTGCCACTGAGAATAACTTTTTCTTAGTTCTTCTGCTTCACTGTAAAGTAGTTTATTTATTACTCTACTCTCCCCTTAGACTATAAGCTCATTGACTATTTCTTACTCATCTCGAATCCCAGGGCCAAGTACATATATCAGGTACCGAACAAATGTTTGAAAGAAAAGCACCCTTACTGCCACCTGCAAAATGTTACCTTTTTCCTTTCTGCCTTGTGAACCAGTTTATTACCATGTAGATTTTATTATTCCAAGATGTGCTGACCAGAGAGAAAGGATAACCTAATCTCATTAGCAAGTATGCTTTTCAATGTATTTAAAAAACTAACATTCTAGGTTATCATATAGTCTCTCATACATGTGACTAAAGGTAGTTCCCTAAGTTCACTCATTTTTATTTTACACATATTAACTGACTGCATACAAGGCACTATGTTAAAGTGCAAAAATCTGATGAATTTGGATGTACTCTAAAGCTACAAAGTTCAGAGGCAGTTCTTAGATCTGTGGTGACCCCACTAAGATATACTATCACTAGATAATGCCCTTTTTAAAGCAGCCAGCAGACGTCTTTCTTTCTGAAATCTCTTTAGTTACAAGAAACATTACTAAATTACTATTAATCTTTCAAAATGCAATAATTTAAGAACACTTTCTAGCATGTGACCCTCGGTAGTTACCCAACCTCTTGGAGTATCCATTTTCATGACTGAAAAATGGGTTTGATACCTATCTCAAAGGATTGCTTACAGGATCAAATAAAATAGTGTCTGAGAGGGTGTCTTATATAATGCATGCCATAGAACAGCAGGTGCTCAAACCACAAAAGCTGAGGCTGGTCTCTGAGCCATTACTTACCACTGACAGTTAGTGTCCTTGCTGACCTCTCCCCAAGTCTGGCCAGGTCCACATAGGCTGAGCCAATCCAGCTGTCTGTCTGGTGGGGCCTCTCCACACTGTCATTGCCATAAGCCCGCCACACTTGGATCTCTAACCTCTCCTCTCTGAAGTACCAAAGCAGTGATGGGCTCCTAGGGACTTCTGCTCTCTTGGATGCCTTGAAAGTAACCATGACCTGCTTTTTGTTTGTAGATTCCTTAGGCTTCTTGAGAGGGGTCCAAAAGCCTTCATGATCATACAGCTTGTAGCGGAGGTAGCAATATGTATTCTTATGAATGTGCCTCTGGCCAGCAAGTAGCACACAATGGATAGGCAGCCACAGCCTTGGCGTGGAGATGGTGATGGTGGCTGGCTCATCTCCATCCATCTTGACAAGATCCTTCAGATTATTCTCAAAGCTCCAGCCCAATAGCTCAGCAGCTTCTAACACTCGCTCTCTGTCTCCAGGATGGGTGAAGGAAACTGAAAGCTCCAGACCACCTACAATCTTCTGCATGAGCTCCAAGCCGTGAGGCAGGGCCCCCTCTTCTGGTAAAATGATAGGATACCATCCTGTGATCCCTTATGAGAGAAAAGGAAGATTTTCAACGATTGTTTAAAAAGTAAAAAGATTTATCCACTTTCCAACCCAGAGCCATCATCAACCTGACCCAAGACAGAACAGAAAACATACACCCACAGTGCATGGAGTTTGTTTCATCTGACCACTGAAAGACAATTAGATCAGGTGGAAGAACAAAGGCTAGGAGTTGGAAGACCTGTATTCTCTCCTTGGCTCAGCACCAAACTAGTAGTTCAGTCTGGGTAAGCCATTAATTTCTTTCCGCTTCATTTCCTTACCTGACAAATGGGAAAATTAGTGCTGATCTTGCCTATCAGACAAAGTTATTATGACTGTCAAAGAAGATAACGGTTTTGGAAGAGCTTTGGAAGAAAATAAAAAGTGTGAAATACTATTATGGTGCTATGAGTACAACAGAGAAGGCATGGGACAAGAAGTCAGGAAATCTGGGGTCTAGTCCTGGGTCTTTTACCAAGGGAACCGCCACTTCGTCAACACACACCAATGACCAGGCACTAGATTTCAAAACAACAATTTAAAGTAATAGCTACTTGTTACTGAGGATCTACTATGTATCAGAAATTCTCTTATGCTTTATATATAGTACTTCATTTAATTCTCCTGATAACCCTGTGAAGTTCTGAGGATTAAATGTGATAATGATCCTTATTTTACAGATGAGAAAATGGAAGCTCAGAGACCTGCCCAAGTTATTACAGCTACCAGGTAGCAGAGATAGGATTTGAACTCAGGTCTAGTTGGCTTTGAAGTCTACACTCCACCTATTATAAGTTTATAATATCTTATCTGAAACTCTTAGGGCAAGATTTATTTCTGAGTTTAAAAATTTTCAGATTTTAGAAAGGCAATGTGGTACATAAACCGAGTATTATGTACTTGTCAGTGATCACGTAAGTCAGGGATTGGTAAATTTATTTTGTAAAAGGCCAGATAGTAAATATTTTAGTCTTCTGGGCCATATGGTCTTTGTTGCAACTACTCCAATGTGCTGTTGTAGTGAGAAAGTGGACACAGACAATATGCAAACGAATGGGCACAAGGTGCTTCAATAAAACTGTATACAATCAGGTAATGGCCTAAGTCAGCAAATAAAGACTAAATGGTCTCATGTCAGTTGAGGTCAGAATTGGCTGTTTAATGAGTTAATAAAAAACCTGTCATTTTTTAAGCTTTTTGGTTTTCACAATTATGTAAAACAGATTGTGGATTGGTATAATATTCATAGCAATTTTCTAAGATAGATTTTATTAATTTAGGTTATAGATAAGAAGATTTAGATTTATTGAGATTAATTTGCCAAAGGTCACCTAAGGTGGTATGACTTTTGGAAAAGGTATTTAATTTTTCTGAGCCTTCCAAGTTTTCATCTGTAAAATGAGGAGGCTGATCTCTAAGACTCCTTTCAACTTAGTCAGTCTAAGAACCTATGGCTTTAGCTTTAGTAAATTCTCATCACCGGGTATTAATTTACTTTCAAATATTAGTGGTTTTTAACATTTTTTGGTTACAGGCCCCTTTGGCTCTAGTGAAAGTTATCCTTAGAAAAACACACAAATACACAAAAAATTTCACACCATTTCAGCACTTAAGAACTACTGGTTTAGATCATTCGTTTTGCTCTGTGATTCTATAGTTGAGATTATTGGTAGAAAGAAACAAAATAGAATAGTCACTTTAGAATAGTTTTGAATATAAAGACAAATGATATGTCCCAAATTATTTAAAAGGTTTATTTCCAAGGGGTTAAATTTAATTTGTAGAGATGAGATTCCTCAGATGGTGCCTGATCCCTGACAAATTCTGTATTAAATTTGAAAAGGAAGGAAACTGAGGTGTTCTATGTGCCCAGCCCTGTGCAAAGATCTTTCATGTGTATAATTTCACTAACTGCTTCAATAATCTTGCAAAGATCCTATTATCTCCATATTTACAGATGAGGGAACTATGGATCTGAGAGATGAAGTGAGTTGTTCCAGGTCACAGTTAGTGACAGAAGTGAGATCTGAACCCTGCATCAAGTTGTAGAGACTTCTCTCTGGTAGGCACATAGTACCTGTTCATTAGAGTACTGCTCAAATTTCAATTCACATACTTAGGAGATGTGTGATATAACTTTGGAAACTAGATTACACAATCCTAGGGAGGAAGATGGGCAAGAGAAGGAAAACTAACATTTACTGACTATCTATCATGTGTCAGGTACTTCATATATCCTATTTCATGGATTCCTACCTTGTGGACTTGTCAGGATTAACAATCTCTATCAATTGATAAGAAAACTGGGGCTCAGAGAGATCAAGGTCACTTTGTCAATGTCACTGAGCTAGTAGAAAGTAGGATAGAACCAATATTTCCAGACTTCTTGTTCCTTCTTTTGGGCCTTTACCTCATACCCTTATTCCTTCTTTTGTGAGAGAGGAGAGTATAATGAAAAAGAATGGGTGAATCTGGATTTGACTTCCACTACTCTACTACCTAAGCTGTGTGGTTTTGGCAAATCACTTAACCTCTGTGAGCAAGTTTTCTCATCTGTAAAATGAAAATAATCCTGTATCCCTGTCAGTAAGGGTTAACATGAGGCTCAAACAAGATCTGAGGAAATATTTTACTGAGTATGAAATAATGCAATGCGTATTGCCTTATTATACATAGGATCATCCATCTTTCCTAAAGTAAGATGACAATACAATATTTTGAGCTTCTTTGCTTTATTAGAGACCTTTGAAATGATTAGGAAAGGATTTAAAATGCTTTGAGAAAACTTTTGAAGTATTTGGGAGAATTCAGAAGCATATGTTAAGTGGCCATGTTTTCTTCTGCATATCTTTCAAGAAAGCTAGACAAGATGATCTCTTGTGAATGGAAGAGGGTAAGGTTATAAATTAAAGTGATAATCCAGGATCCCTACCAGATCTCTTGATCAGCAGCTCTTTTGTTGGAATCTTTACTACTCCAAGCAGATAATCTTTGAATGAGTGGATACTGGTTATATCACTGGCTGTTTAAAAAAAAAACAAAAGAACAGAAATCATTTGGCAATCTATTAACCAAAGCACTTAGGTTTACAATAAAAATATCCATATAAGCCTCCATTTATACTCAGTGAATTTCAGTTTTGGAAGTCTTGCTCCAGTCAAAATTTGAATGCCCTCTCATTTTAGTTAAACCATTAATCATATGTATATATGTATACATATACTTAAATCATTTTATTTTGAAAAATTTAGGCATTCAAAAAAGTCACAAGAATATTACAAAGACCTCCTATATACCCTTCACCTAGATTTGCCAACTAATATCCTGACACATCTGCTGTATCTCTCTCTACATTCTCTTGAAACCACTCAATATATATTCTATTTTTGCTACATCCTGCAGAAGTAAGTTTCAGAGAATATAACTCCTCATCCCTAAAGACCTCAGCACATATCTCCTAGGAAGGGCTGTACCATTCAAAACAGAGCCCTTTTAAATTCTGACTGTGAGTCATCTGGTGCTCACCTGACTTGGTATCTTCATGATAAACAGCAAAAGTAACTTCTGCAAACTCCAACAGCTCTGCCAGGAAACAAGCCTCTCCACTGCAGTGCTGAGTTACCAAGTTACATGAGAATTCACTGTGATGGGAAAACTCAGGGCAGAAGGAACAGGCCACAGGGCGGGTCTGACGCTGTTCTCCCTTAGGCAGGAAGGACAGATGAGTGGTGACAAAGGCATTGACCCCAACTGTGGCGCTAAACTGTAGAGCAGGTTCCTGTTCAGCCAAAGCACTGTAGGGGAAAAGGGTGGGAATCAGAAGGAGGTGATATCAGAAATCAGCTTGACTGCCTAGAAGACATCACCATTTCCATGAGGCCATCCAGAACACTAACCAACTACATGTTTCCTACCTGGGCTTTTGGCAGTGCTGCCACAATGTGTTTTCTTAGTAATCTAGATATCACAGTGTACGTGTATGGGGGAGGCAACATTCATCTGCCCACTAGAGTGACACTACGAGGACACTCCACTGTACTTGGCCAAGCTTCCTGCCCTTCTTTCTTGAAACTGCAACACAGACCAGATGTGGGACTTACAACAAAATGCCTGCCATCCAATCTGATTTTCCCCAGGAGTCCCCAGAGAAACTGTTGAGTTTCTTATCTATTATTCAGTCTCTCTCAGATCTGCTAAGTATCAAAATTCCAAGTCCTTTTCTGTCGATTAAATAGTAGTTAACACCATATGTTAGAATTCTGACCTGGGCTGGGTCTTACTCAGAACAGCCACTCCATATACACATGTTTTATGACTCCATTGCCTTTGCTTATGTTCTTCTCTTTGACTGGAAAAATTTTCAGCTTTTGGGCATTGTGGTAACTCCTACTCTTCTTTCACAATGTTGTGTCAATTTCTGGTGTACAGCATAATGCTTCAGTCATACATGAACATACGTATATTTGCTTTCATATTCTTTTTCACTATAAGTTACTACAAGATATTGAATATAGTTCCCTGTGCTATACAGTATGAACTTGTTGTTTATCTATTTTATATATATTAGTATCTGCAAATCTTGAACTCCCAACTTACCCCTTCTCACCCTCTTTCCCCACCGGTAACCATAAGTTTGTTTTCTGTCATTCTAAGTGAAGTAAGCCAGAAAAAGAAAGAAAAATACCATATGATATCACTTACATGTGGAATCTAAAAAGAAAGACAAAAACAAACTCATTTACAAAATAGAAACAGACTCAGATTAAGATATTTTGAAGGGTGTTGAATGCCAAGTTGAGCAAGGAGGTTGGACCTTACCCTGTGAACCAGTACCCTAAAGTGGAATGAGTACAGCCCAGAGGGTCCACAGGGTAAACTATCTGGGATTATGAAGAAAATATTAAAACTTCTAGAATTGTTATCTCATGTATTAAAGTTTTACCACTCTATGATAAATTTTATAATGTATATATTAGTATAATAGTACATGAAAATGATTTATACATGAATAAGTATACACATATTTAGGAGGTGTGCCACTTTTTTTATTAATAGGAATGTACAATTAAAATTAGGAGACCACTGCTACTGACAATGAGATACCATCAAAAGTTTGAATATGTGAAAGGACATGATTAAAAAACTGCCCTGGTATCTCATAAACACTAAGATGTTCTCAGGCAATTATTGAAAAAGTGTATTTGGAGAATTTAGTGAGGAAAATTATTAATTAGACTGAACATTTCACCAGCTGCTTCAGTGTCTAATCTCACAGGACAATAATTCTATTAGTTATTCAGCGACCATGAAGTTAGAGGTAAACAATCTGACTCTAAATTGTAACAAAATAAAAAGTTAAGAAGCCCTTGCTTCTTTCTTGAACTCATGTCCAAAGTGAGCCAGTCTGCCACAGGATGGTGATCTAGTTTTCCTTCTCACTGGGCACCTGTAATCTGCTAGAACTGTGCTATGCGGTGGGGACAGAGAGGAGTTCAGGCAGAGTCTGCGTCTCAAGGAACTCACAGCCTAATGGAGGACAACTCATGTAAGCAAATAATTGAAATAGAGTGATATGTACTGCAACTAAGGTGCTAATAGACAAAGCACAAAGCACCAATTCTATCTATATGTACGGAGATATAGAGGAAGACTGGAAAATCTCGAAAGAAAATAGAAGTTTGTTTAGTGGACAAAAGGAGGAAGAACATCCAAGTAGAGAGCAAAATGAGCAAAGACCCTAAGGAGGCAAGAGAGGGCCATGCTGTTTATATATAGGGACAGTGTTCCAGGCAGAGATTACAGCAAGACAAATGCCCTGAGGAGGAAATGAGCTTGGTGTGTTCAGAAGCAATAAGAAAGCCAGTGGCTGGAGTGGAGTAAGCAGAGCGCAACTAGCAGGAGGAGATGAGGTCATTACAGATAATGGGATCAGACCATGTGGGGTCTTACAAACATTTTAAGGACTCTGGCTTTTACTCTGAATGAGATGGAAAGGCACTGTTGGGTTTTAAGCAGATGTGTGTCAAGATCTGATTTAAGCTTTCATAAGATCACTGGCTTCTGTATTGAGAACAGACTAAAGGGGAATGAGCTAGAAAAACTGGGGGTGGTACTCAGAGACTGAACCTGAGACTATGGAGGAGCTGTAGTGATTGGTCCTGGCCTGGTTTGAGGGCATAGGGCATGACCGTGGGAATAAGTGGTTAAGCAGGGTAGAGGATAAAATTGCTGGACAAGGTCATGGAACTAAGTTGTTAATAACAGTTAAATGGCAAAATTTGCAAGTGATTTATTTACTTATGTTCTTATATGCTTTCTTAAGAGAAAAAAAAAGAGTCGAGTTGTGGTTAATAAACTGGAAATTTATACAAGAAAGTTGCACATTATTTGATCATCAAATATCATGTGGACCTCAGTGGAAAAGGTTTGGTTTGAGAACTGCTTTTCTAAGGTGCACTTACTTGGCTGCTGCTTGCAGACCACAGGCTCTGATGATCTGGACTGAGATGGAAACAGCTTGGGCAGCAAGAATTCCCTCTGCTGTCCTTGGAGTACGCCTGTACCTTAGCCCCACATCCAGTAAACCTGAAGAATGAGGACAAAATAAGAAAGTCAGTTGGAATAACCTCTGTTGTACCAAATCCCAAGTCCTGGTCAGGAAGGAAGGAAGAAGATAATCCTAATGAACAATAAAGGGCCTTGGCAGTGCAACAATCTGTCTGTGGTCAGAATCACATTACATTATTGTACTTGAGGATTAATAAAGGCAGAACAGAAGTTATTATTTTCACTTTATATCCAAGAAACTATAGCTCAGAGATTCCACAGCTTGCCAAGATCACAAAACTATCAGAGACAGAAGTTAATCCCTGATTTTTTAAACTCCCAGTTATTTTTATAGAATTGAGATGGAGTCTTATCTAACCTTTCTTCTTTTTAAAACTTTGAAAAGTTCTTAAGATTATATATTATTATCTCCTGCTACAACCACCACTTGAAATACCTTCACATGCCATCTTTTTATAAAAACTCTCCTACTGTATTTCAGGAAAGCTTTTCCCCCAGCCCAGGGAAAGCTTTAAGGAACAAGAGAACAAGCTGATCAGTGAAGGTCAGGAGGAACTACTCAATTTTAAAGACAGTAAGATAAAGCCTGTTGTTTGGGCATACACTCTCCAGCAAGTACCAACAGCAACTTGATTTAGGAGGCTAATTCTAGTTACTGATGATGTATTTAGAGGATAGGTTATCTTGCTGGAACTATTAGGATATGATCCAAAAGTCCAAATTCTAATGAATCCCTTTCAACTTTAAATCCTAACTTCCTCCTTTATAGTGAATTTCCCAGTTCATGCTGAGTACATTCTACCAATCCTACATTATGCTGCCTTGGAATAATAATTCCCTGAGTATACCTATATAATACTGGGATTTATACCATAAGGGCTTATCAAATGCTTGTGGAAGTTAAAGGTGAAATTAATTTAGAACATTAATATAGAAAGTCTATAGAACTATGAATTCTCTAAAATTATATGAAAAATTTGCATGTATATTTTACAGTCATTTTCTAAGAGAAAGTGTCTCACAGTTTTTATCAGATTCCTAAAAGGGTAAGTAATACAAAATGTGAAGAATCATTAATTTAGAGAGAAAAGGGATATTTACATCTATTGACTCTGAAAGGGAAAGATGCACTGATCTTCAGTTACCTGATGGTTGGTTCCTCTGATCTTTCCCCCTCTCGGGCCTGGGGGTTAAAGGGAGAGTAAAGGTCTGTATTTCCACATCATTACGGTGCTGCATGGTAACAATGGCACAGAGCCTTGATAATGGCAAGGTTCCTCTGGCGACCATCTGTTCTCTCACGTTAGGATAATAGTACCTGTAAGCCACAAAAGCAAAAGCTATCAGTTGGAAGAATTAGACAGATGAATGATTTATTCTGCCCTAAGGATCAGCTTTCAGTATCTAGTTTTCTTTGGAACCTGATTGTTCTGTATTTGTGGTATACAGCTACGGTCATGTCTGGCTAGATTTACTGTTCATTATGTTCTGTATTTGTGGTATACAGCTATGGTCATGTCTGGCTAGATTTACTGTTCATTATGGGAACTCATAAATTATACTGTGTTCAGTGTCGAGCCCAGCTTCCCACAGGCTTTCTGTTTGATGAGTCTGCATCTGGCTTGATCCTTTGGGCATAGCCACTCCTAAAAGCAACCATCCTGCAGCACAAGTGGTTCTAAGTGGAACAGTCCCAATTTCTTCTATGGCTTCAGGCCAAACCCCCAATTTTGGAGGGGTGATAAGGATCTGTTAATATCTACTCTATTTCCTCCTCAAGTCAAAATATTCCATTCCCACATTACAAGGTTGTAAATCAAACCTAATGTTCACCTGACTGCATTTAGGAAAACTTTCCGGCAAGTAGATGGTACTCTTCTCAATTCTGATCCTGATGCTATTTCCTCTCCTTTTATATTTATGTTCTCTTAGTCATTTTAGTTGGTTTCTTGGAGGTAGTGATGCAAAGGGGGAGGTTAAACATCTGTATTCATGCCATTATCTTCCCTGGAAATCTGCCAAAGTCTGTGACATAAGTGGATTTATCTTTTACAAAGGCTCCTCTTCCGGTGGTGGGAAGAACAGATTGCAAGAAATGAGTCTAGAAGTGGGGAGACCAGTTAGGAGGCTGTTCCAGTAATTTAGGCATGATATGATCAGGGTCTGAACTATATAAGGCAGGAAAAGGAGCAGAAAAAAAGTGACTGATACGTTTGAGTGACAGTAAGAGATGAAACTAAAACTTTCCTTCCAAATGTAAGTAGTGGTTAGAAGTATAAGATACAACTAATCCCAAGAGCCTAACAATTTAACAGATTTCAGTAAAATTTGGACAAGCGTCACTATCAAACCCAAATAATATTAAACAGGGCAGAAGGGGCCTCTTAGCTTCCTCACGATTCAATCTGGGTTAATTAAGGTAAGGGTTGCTCAGTGATTGTGCCCTTTCTTCCTAGGCATAGGAATGGGTTCTCCACACTACCTGCACCAGATTTCAAACTGGACTCCACCTCCAGGCACAAGCCCACGTGCAGAGAAGGCACTGAGTAGGAGCCTTTGCACTGGAACTTCAGCTGGCAACAGAAGAGAGTGATGGTGCTCACTATTAAAGATGGGATCTGGAACATAGAGTGTGGTTGCAGATCTGAAAGGCTTCAGAGTGATTCCTTTGGAAAAGAAAAGCACTTCAGAATAATCCAACACATCATTTAGTGTTTTATATGTAGTAAGACAATATGTTAATATCCAGTATTATTCAATTTTATCATCATAATACTCCTGTTAAAGAAACAAAGCAGGTATTACTATTATTACACAGATGAGGATATGGACACCTTGAGATTACATGGTGAACCCAAAGCTAGTAAGCCACGGACCTGAAACCAGAATCTGTATCTTCTGACTGCATTACTCCTACCAAGGTCCATTTCCCTAGCAGCTATAGTCCCCTAAGGTGCTATGATAATACAGAGGAAAGAGATCCCTTTGTGGACGATGTGTGAGAGTTCCAACTTCTTCACTTCCTTATCAACACTTGTTAATCAGTTTTTTAAAAATATTATAGCCAACTCAGTGAGTATGAAGTGGTATCTTGTGGTGGTTTTAATCTTCATCCCCCAAATAATGATGTTAAGTATCTTTTCATGTGCAAAGATCTTTTGTATGTCTTTAGAGAAATCTCTATTTCAATCCTTTGCCCATTTTTTAATTGGGTTGTCAAATTTTTATCATTGGTTTGTAAGAGTTCTTTATATATTCTGGATACAAGTCCTTTATTTGAACTTTAAAACCAATACTGGCAGCACTTTCACTGTTATTCATAGACATGCTCAGAATGGCAAAAATTTGAGTCATCCAACCTGCTCACTCTCAGCTGAGACTAAACAAACAGGGCGACCCATTGCCTTCTTGTTTTAGCTCTCAGAGATAAGCACAAGACAGAGCTGGTAAGGCGCAGTGCAACAAAGTGCAGAAGCTCTGGTACGGGGGCCAGCGGGACAGGGTTTGAATGCCAACCTTGGCACGTGTTAGTGGGGCAGCCTCAGTCACTGACACTCTGAACCTCGTTCTCTCTTCTGTAAAATAAAGCAAACAGAATCTACCAGGATAAGTCGTTTTAGGATTTAAGATTACGATCTATGTGCGATATGGTATGTATATGTATTCCCCAGGAGTAATGGTTCAAAACCCTTTAACTCATGCTCTTTATAACTTTGTAGAATATAACTACTGTGGATAAAACTGTATGTTTACAGAGGATAAGAGTGAGTAGGTCTGTAAATGATATAAAATGAGACAAAATGTAAATAATTGCTGGATCTAGGTAAAGGGCATACAGAAGTTCTTTGTACGATTTTTGCTTATTTTTCCATAAATTTGAAATCAAATCAAAATAAAATGCCACAAAAAACAATTTAAGAAAAATAAAAACTCAGACTAGCTCCTGTACTGCCCAGGTAAGAGTAGAAACACTGAGGAACACAAAACTCACTCAGGAAAAAAATATTCCTAAGTATCTTCAGTAAAAGAGCCACATAAGAATGAGAAGGCCCAATCTCCCAAACCTACCATTTTCAAGGAACTCAGGTCCTTTCAGCACATTGGATTGTGAGTCTTGAACTGGAAAGTAGTATTGGACATAACAATCTGCTTCTCCCCAGACTGTTGCTTGAAGAGGGGTGAGCCCTTTAACTTTGTCTACATGGAGATCAAAGTGGTGCTCCATCAATCCATTTCCTTGGTCCCCTGCCTATTAAATGAAAGAGACATTGGTGAGCTTTAAAGAGTAACTTGTTTAGAATATTTCTGCTTCTCTTTGAAGTCTGAGAACAGATGAAGAAATAAGCACAACTAATTAGCTGATACTAAAACGGGTACTTAATCTTCATTGTATATAAATCTCACAACTGATCACTGTAATCAGATCAGGCAGGATTTAATCCAGACTGTGATACTGGGTCAATATCAGGATTCAGAAATGTAATCTAGTACGTTCATGGAGGAAGGAGAAAAAATGACTATCTCAATAAATGCTAAAAAGGCATTTGTTAAAATTTAACACCTCCTCTTCTTAGTACACCAAGAAGGCTATTTCCTTCATAGGATAAAGAATACACATTTGAAGCAAACAGGGATCAATTTACTTATTATTTTTAATGAAGTTGGGAATACATTGAGACAGTTTGTTAATGATAAGGACTACTTGGGGAAGTAGTGAATATACTGTTACTGAATGTATTTCTACTAATAACAATTAATAATGTATTTATTACTTACTATGAGCCAGGCACTGTACTAAGCCCTTCGCTTACATTAGCTAATTTGACATGCACAGCTAATAACAGTGGAACTGGGGTTTGACTCGGTAGTATGACTCCAGAGCCAATATTCTTGACCTCTATTACAGACACTAGATAACTGATTATTGCAAATATTCAAAGGGGAATTCAGGATTCAGATAAGGATCAGACTGCATGATTTACACGCTTTAGTATTCTAACTACGAATGCAAAAAATTTGGAACAAAGATTGCCTTGAAGTCAAAAAGCGTATGTCAGTGTACCTGCTCAAAAACCTTTCTTAGGGAAACAGAAAACTTGCAGTTTGATTCCCCAGAAAAGAAAAATACGGGGGAAAAAAAACCTCAGAATTACAGCAGCTGTTTAATTTGGCCATACAGTATTTCACACAGTAATTTAATAATTCAGTTCTGCAGGCACTGAACTAGATGAGGGACGCTGAATGTAGAAGGAAAAACAACTGTATTTGTAGATATCTAACCTCTTAAGGATTTCTTTTGTGCTCTTAGTATTATTTTCTAGCTTTCAGTATGAATAAAAGATCTGAGTCTACACTGTGATGTGAGGGCCATATAACACCTACATAAGACTTCGGAATATTATGGATCATTTTTATTTGTGCTTTTATGTCATTTTAATTTTTTTGTTGGGGGAGGTAATTAGGCTTGCTTGCTTGTTTGTTTGTTTGTTTATTTAAATGGAGGTACTGGGAGTTGAACCCACGCTCTCCTGCATGCTAAGCATGTGCTCTACCACTTGAACTATACCCTCTCCCTCTGTCATTTTTAAATTAAAAAACAAAACAAAAAAACTCCCACCATTGTCTGTTGATAGACACTAACATATACTAGAAAGAGCAAAGCTTAGAGTTCCTAATAAACAATAACCTACCAATAGACATTTTCCTAATAGTTCTTTCTCTGCTAGACACATTAAATTTGTCATTCAGATTCAGATTAAAAAACAAAACATACTTAATGATATGGAGACTGAGACTTGGCTACACTAGTAAAGAAATCAAATGAAAGATACAGGAGGACATGATATAGTGGACTCAGTGTCAGAAGACCTGTGTCTGAACACCAATTCTCCCACTTGTAGTTATGT